>NW_022987869.1:4035597-4438097 GCF_902827165.1 Trematomus bernacchii
CTATAAATAGCTAACTACGGCAGATATTTAATGCAGCCGAACCGTGTATTACAATGCCGTTATGTGATGACTTTCAAAGAGAAAAGCAAGCACATTCGGAATAAAGTATTATTTTATTTAAAAAAAATTATCCCATATCCCAACGTGCATTGCGGCTAAACCATCCAATCACCGAGCTGAGGATCTTGCCTACGTCTGTTTCTGGTATTGTTTATGACGGATGTATTTTTTAATACACACATTTAAATTTTAATTTACATTAAAGTATTTCGTGAGGCCTTCTAAAATGTTTTTAAATATAACGACGGTTCTAGTTGAAGAGTTTGTAAATTAACATGCCTTTGTTTCTGCTAAAAGAGGTGTCGACCAGCTGGGGCAACAAGAAAATCGGCGAAATTGAGTGTGACTATTAAAAAATAAATCATTATTATATTAATATTGACAATAACAACCGACCGTCATGGTAGAGCATTTGCTTGGCATTTCCGGGTATTTCTCTACTGGTTGGCCCATGTTAACTGTCACGTTTGAAGGGACGAAATCGTGACATCTTCACGTCTCCCAGCATGGTAAATCGCCACATGTTCACGTCTTGCCGTGATACCGGGTTGGATAAAGGACATGTTAAAAACTTACTGGAAAAAGATAACCGCTGGATCAACCTCTCTTTAAAATTATGGTTAAGGGTCATTACCAGGAGTGACTTGCTGGAGGAAATGAAGATATTAAGATGGTGCTCACATGATCTTGATTTCACCCCGAGCAAGCTAGATACAAAATGTAAAGGCTGGGCCAAACATGGCCTTACTTCATATTGCACATTTTTCAGCAAAGGAACCATGATCGATTTTCAAACACTAAAAACTATATGGATTGAATAACGTTTTTTTATTTTTATTTCTACAGGTACGCCGCTACTGAAATAGTTCCCTGTTAGACAGCCAGAAGGCCCTTGAAAATCCTTTATTAATAGTTTTCACCAGTGCATACACATCAGACACAGGGATGAAAGCAATCTCAAAACTTTACAAAGCTCTTCAAGATATTAAAAAGGAAAACACTTTCTATATAAAACACAAATGGGAAAACCAAACCAAAAAAATTATCCCTGACGAAGTCTGGACAAATTACTGTACTTTTCAATGGAAGATCTCTAGCTCAGGCACCTATCGAATGTTTAGTTGGAAGATGCTGAGCAGGTACTTTTTCAGCCCTGCTCAGTCATCACATCATCTAGGGCCCCCCAGCTGCTGGAGGAAATATGGTTCTCAGTTAGCACATCACTACCATTTGTTTTGGGCTTGCCCTTTAATAGTAACTTTTTGGCAAAAGATCCATTTAGAAATTGAAATAGTACTACAGGAAAAAATCCCATTAAACTGGGACGAATTTCTATTTGGGCTCGTACATTCAATCCCCACAAACCTCAAAACAAAACAATTATTTGGAATTCTTACTGTTGCAGCAAAAAAAGTAATAACTAGAAAATGGCTCAAAGCGGACATCCCTTCTCTTGACAACTGGTACGACAAAATCCATGACATTTATGTTATGGAAAGAATCACTTTCTCAATGAGGCTTCAGGAAAATACATTTGAGGAAATATGGAAAAAGTGGAGAATTTATATATCCCAAAGACGACCATCCCTTGTTTGACTGTGTTTCTATACACCGATTGAATGTATATGTATAGGTGTGTATGGACACATGTATGTGTGTATGTGTATCAGGGACATGCACAGACATTTTGGGGGGCGGGAGCTCAAGTGAGAAAAAGGGCACTTCCCATAATAATTTATAAAAAAATGTTTTAAAACAAAAAGTTAAATATAATTGCACATCTCTGACTTATTGACCAATTTATTTTAATACCCTCACACTGGCGCAATTGTTTAATACTCAACAGAATTTTACAACATAATCAGTTAATACAGAGACAAAGGTCTTCTTTAGTATGTTACGGCCTGGCTCATAGACTGCAACAAAGATGGGAGACCAGACAAGTTAAGTGTAACAAAAGCATATTTATTCACAATACCACAAAAACCAATGGTCTTCAAAGAAACCTAATAAATGTGGAAGTCAGTTATCAGTAATGATTTGGGTGTGTGAAAATGTGCAGAAACAAAGACGCGGCCGAGTCCAACAGAAGAGTGAGAGGGCAGTATGGGTTGGTGTTGGCCTTTTATGTCGACGGCCCAGGTGTGGCTCATCAGGTTGATCACCTGAAACACAAACAAGAGCCAGCAAGCAGAACACAAAGGCATAGACCCCTAGTGGAGTGGAGGGGGTCGTAACAAATACGCACAAGAGCAACAAACTAGTACAATTAATAGTTATTAAATGAGCAGCCAACAATCAAAATTATGAAGCTACTGTTTAAGGACATTACAGGCAAAAAGATCGTTATGTCTGAATTCATCTATAGATATAAAGCTAATCTGCATTTAAACATAACATTTCCGGGGAAAATACTGACTAGACGTAAGTAACTATCTGGGGAAGTTGTGAGGTGCTATGTTTTTTATCCTTTTCACCTGCAATGCCTTGGTAACTGCATGCAAATTTGCGCATTTTAATTAGGCCTAGTTAACGCCTAATTTGCATATCAATGTGGCGATTGTGATGATGTTATTAGATAACATCTAATAAAATCTAAGTGTCTGTCCCAACATTTATATAAACCCATCAGAAGCTGGGATATAGAGTACTTTAAACCTTTAGGAACAGTCCACAACAACAACTTATTATGACAGTGGAGGGAGAATAAAATATGTCTAAAAAGCAAAGTCCTTGTCAGCTGAGTCATCTTTACTCTATCCTCAATGGTGGAACTGATGAGTCTTAACACACAGTGGCGAGCCGTGAGCTTTATACCTAGGCCCTCTGACCCCCACCCCTTCCCTCGAAAAAAAGACGTTATTACGTCACAGCGTATACTTCAGCGGAATATCAAAACAACGGCCCAGGGTGCAAAACGCATCAATGACAGCGACCCTCTACCACACAAAACAACACCTGTGAACCCAATTTGTGTTCTTTGACATTGAAAATGATATTGCATTGTGTTTGTTACTTTCATTGCAGTTGTATGTCTTAAGTGTAATTTGGCATGCTTTTATTTTGAAGGCGAGTTCACGCTGTTGACAGGAAGTTGTTGTTGCTATGGAAACAAGAAAAGTTTCACAGCGGGCGGAACTCGTCATAAAGTCCGCGATAATAAAACCCACCCATTTAGAGGGAAGATATGATTGGTCAATTGTACTGTCATTTGACATTACTCTCTCGTTCAGTTACTATAGCGGGCCCTCTGTGAATCGCAGAGAGGCCCGCTATAGTAACTGACATTCAAACAGAGACTGAACAGGCAGATTCGAAGGATTTATTTCTTTGGAAATGTTATTTTATTAAATCAAGTTTTTTTTCGGTAAAACTAATGAAAAATATAACAAAAATAATATTAAAAAAATATATATTTAAAAAATATATTTTTTTTTTAATGTTTTTAAATATTATTTTTTGAAATATCTTAGGCCCTCACAGAGGGCCTAGAGGGCCCTGACGGCTCGCCACTGTTAACACACAATGAGCAGATACAAGGCACACAACAACAACCACATGTCACTAAAATGGCAATAAAAGTAGCCACAGAAATTAGAAAAGACATTATCATACTTTTCCCTCTTTTGGTAACACATAGTTCTGTAGAATAAAAAATACAAATCCCTTAAATTATGGGATATAAAAATAAAGTTGAAAGTTCCTCCAAAAAATGGATTGTTCAGACAAAGTTCCACACCGGCTATATCAACCTGTTTCAGCGGGAAATGGAGTTCCCTGTGCCGTCTTGGTTTGCCATATCTTCGTCCCCCCAGCCCGCTGACGGCGGCTTCTGGGGTGCCTGCTAGAGAGATGTGGCCTGATTGTTCTCCCCCGGCCCGCTGATGGCGGCCTCCGGGTCGATGCTGGAGAGATGTCCTGATCCTCCTCCTCCGGCCCGCTGATGGCGGCTTCCGGGTCGACTGCTGGAGAGATGTCCTCCCGATCCTCCTCCTCCGGTCTGCTGATGGCGCCTCCTGGGTCGCACTGCCTTGACGAGAGCCAGATCTGTTCTGATGTCGTCTAGGGTCCCTCGCGACGAGGGCCAACCTGTCCTGAGCTGCTTTATAGAAGGAAACCCTCCTTCACTTCTTTAAAACGGCTGCAGCATCCGGAGGCAGCGGGACGTATACTCCGCTTCTGAGAAGTGCAGCACCAGTATGGACTGTGTTTAACTTCATCAGAACAGCTTAAGAGTGACTGCAGGCTAGCTACGTGTTAACCACACACACCTATACACACACATCTACACACATCGAACTGCCCGATTACTCCCCCTTTTATTAGTTTTATGAAGGAGATGTCCAGTCAGTCACCAAGGCGCATGATGTGTGTGTGTATGTGCTCTGCTCAGCTCAGCTCTGTGTGTTCGGTGTGTTTGTGTCTGTCCGACACCGGCATTTGTTTTCAAATGTTTATGAACAAGTAATTTACACACACATATGGCTAACTCCATAGTATGCGGCTGTTCCCAAAATAAATTAGTTAATTCTTAATCTCGATGTAGTGCTAATGCTGTCGGAGTGCACCGGAACGAACGACACTATCATAATATCTTCTGAAAGCGCAGGTGTTTTTCACGACCGCACACTGGCTCCAGTGGTACCAGTTGTCTCCCTTTCCATCTGGGCGGACGGCATGGGAGGTCCCCTCCAACCAGACGTAATCTGCTGTGTTGGCCTTGTGTTTCTCGGGTCCCCCTTTTGACGTCAGCAGCCTGTGTGGAGAAGTCTCATACCAAGCCCTTAAGTTGCTGGAAATATGGTTTTGAAATCATCTTTTCTACTTCTTTAGTGTTTATTGGCGGCACCAACTAGACTGGAGTGTGGACAAGAGACTATGCAGAAAATAATAAAAAAAAAAAAAGAAATAAAAAAAAATTAAAAAAAATTAAAATAAAAATAGAACAAAAATAAAAATAAAACAAAAAGGAACAAACTAACAAAACAAAAAATAACCAAAGCTAGATTATTTTAAATGTATCAATTTCTCTTAAAAGCAACAAATAAAACAAAACAAAAAATACCAAAACTAGTATTTTAAATTGATAAATTTCTCCTAAAAACGTAATAATCTCACATACATATTGTCTGATGTATATCCTATCCTTTTCCCCCTTTTTCTGAAATAGAACGCCGTTAACGGTGTTCTTATTTTCAGAAATATCGAGCCTTATACATCAGTTATTTAATATCAGCTATATATTTATTATTACTATTACTTATATATCAGGCATTAAATGTCAGCCTTCTTCCATGATTGACCTCGTCTATATTATCTGACTTATATTGTTACGTGTTCGTTTGTATTTATGTAATATACTGGGCAATTATTGATAATTTTTTGAATCTCCCTCTTTTCTTAAAGCTCCCATGTCATGCTTTTCCGGTTATTACCCGTCCCCTTGTGTGTTATGAAGGTTTTTATGCATGTAAACGGTGTGCAGAGTCAAAACCCTCAAAGTACACCCTGTAGCGAGTAAAACTCTAACACAGAAAATACCTCCCCAAAACGCCTCGTTGGAGATACGTCACTGCCCATTTGAGTCTTCCATTTAGTTCCGGGTACCGCCTGATGTCATGCGGTACCCGGAACGAAATGGACCAATCCCGAAGAGCTATGGCCACACCAGCAGCGGCGTGTTCCTCCTCCAGAGGTTCGAAGAACCGGCATTTCACAGACGAAAGCTTCCAAAAACATTGCCCAGTTTGAGGCCGGATATGCACAGCTTGTTTGGACCGTTTGGAGCAGGGGAAGATCTGGGTATACAACCTGTAAGTTTGCATTGTTATTTGTGTATTTATCAAACAAGACTGTTTAAATGTGTAAACTGTGTTGGACTGCTAAGCCATTGACACAGTGCTAACTGTGCTAACTAAGTTGCTAGAGTTTCCATATATCAACTCTAATATCAGCAGATGGCCTTGCATACATGTATCTCATAGCAGGAGAATGTCTGCATTCACACACAAAATACCTATTGACAGTATACTGCGGGTGATTTGCCGGTCAGTCGCGAAACGTAATTACATTATAGCTGGCGTAGCGATCTAACACACGGAGCTTGAGCTAGTTTTGGTCAGAAAAACATTTTTGTGATGCTACGTTGCTAGCGTTTAAATATATCAACTACAATGTCAGCAGATGGCCTTACATGTTTGTCATGGCAGGAGAATGTCTGCAGTCACACACACGGAATACTCATACAGTATACTCCGGTTTACCGTACATTGTGACCGTACATATACTGCATGTAGCTAACGAGGCTAGCTGTATGCTAGCGCAAAACAATGTATTCATGCAAGTTACATTGTATGGTAGCAGAATACCCGTATACGATTGCAATTATAAACACGTTATTGCTAGCCTAATATGAACCACTAGCTTTTGTTCATAGTAGTTTTATTACACTGCATTATAGTTGCCTTTCCTCCAAGCTAACGTTCATATCGTGTTAGCTACCAAGGTAAACAAAGCTAGGTTAGCATATTAGCAGGCAAGCTGTTCATTACACAACTACTACTAACGAATCTAAAACAACTAAGTTTCTCTAATATTTTGTGATTTGCATTTGATTTCGTCCAGCCAGATCCTGGCGGACAATCCATGACGGGGAAGGGATTCTACTACTACTGAGGCCTCGTGCTAAAAGGCACCGCACCGCACCGGCTGTGCGCAGGCAAGAGGAGGAGGAATGGATGATATATCGTGTATATATGTATATTTATGTTCATTTTGTACATTTCTAAAAATAAAGTTTAATGGAAATACTTAGTAGGCCTATCCTTTCTTCCCTGAATTCATATATAGCAAACCATGATTTGATTTCTCATCAAACAGTAGTAGTTTATAACGGGTAAAAATAACTTACTCTTTGTTATGAGAGTAGCTCGTAGGCCACAACGGAAAGACAAGGAGACATACACGAGTTTACAAAACCACGGCACATTTATTGTGGTAAATGCAAAGATAGGTGGTTGAGAGGATCGCAGAGTTAGTCTTCCTGCAGCCGCTTTGGAGAGAGACTGGGGCCGTAGTGTCCGGAGGTGTCCGTGATCATGCTGATTAGCTTCTTCAGCTCCACCCCATCGTAAGACAAAGGCCCTGGGGCCGTCACACTCTTCTATAACAACAGTTAAAAATATATATGTATATAAAATATACCGCTGTACCGACGCCATGATAAGACTGATGTTACGCTGAGAGCAGCCGGGAAAAGCACTGACATGGGCGCAGCCTCTCTGGTGGTTGACTAATCAGAACGAGTGGCCGAGCTGACCAATCGGAGCACACTAGGCTCACAGGGAGGGGGGGGCAAGAGCTCCAACGAGTCGTTTAGTGGAGAAAGTGAATACTGCTGAATACACATGCTTGACAGAGATGCTGTATGCGAAACCAATGTGAGTTTGGAAAATTGCACAGTATAAATCTATTTTAGTATACCTCAACAATGTAATTATGATCAGTGGAAATGGCCATGACATGGGCCCTTTAACAACTGGAGATATGGCTATTTGAAATCTGACTTGGTTAAGAGATGATTTGTTTATTGGTGAGAGCAAAACTCTTCCCCTTGTTCTGGGGTGGGGGTGAGTAGTTTGGGAGAGTTCCTTACAATCTCCAGATCTTCCTCTCTGTGTTGAGGCCATAAAACCTTTTAATGGGCTCTGTGGTCTGTTCAGATTTAGATTTTCTTCCTCTCCAGAGGTCATGCCTGTCTTTGACCCTGTATTCTGCTTTGAGTCTGTAGCACCTCAGGAACAGAGAAAGGGGGAGATCTCTTCCCAAAAGTGTAAGCTCCCACATGAGCAACATAGCAACACATTAAACTCTCCCTGACTTGTTTGTAAAGCGTTCTTTAAGGCCTGAATTGAGTCTTCCGTTGTGTAACGGAAAATCCCATTTCCAAAAAGGGGTCAGTTTAATAGTCCTTATCATATTATCGCACTGTGCTTGCATGTTAGGACCTAATTCTCTTTCTACATGTTTTAGCTCCATATTAGCAGGGTTCACTAACATGGTTGGTTGATCCAGTCTAAGATTTTCAATATCTGCCATTACTATTTCCAACATTCCTTTTCCCTGAATATCAGGTCTAACAATGTGTTTTCTTTTAGGAGTATTAGATGGGATACTCATAAGTGGCATTTGTCATCATCTATCATCTCCGTAGGGTGGAGGTAGGGTCTCAGTCATTATACCACCTTCTTGTTGCTCTCTGTCTCTATGTCTTCTGCAATTCTTTACCCACAGTTCTTTTTACTGGATTTGTCTCTCAAGTATTACACAGATTTGACTTAAAAAAAAAAATCACACAGAGCTTTTCATACCTTATCATATTACAGTCAGGCACATTTTTATTGTGCGATGTTTATTTCAACAGATAGCGTGACTTCCAGAAGCAAGCTTCTACAATCCCCTCACGGCGATTGCGACTTCAGGTCAAGAGTTAAAACTCAGTCAACAAAATCTCTTTATCGTCACGTTTAATGAGCCTGATTATCCCCACAACAGTTTTGTGATGAGATATGGTCGTTCCAAATAATTAGTTGGAGGTCGCGTCTCTCTCCTCCTCTATCACCCACCATATAACAATTACAGAAATGTTATACATTTAAAGCACCACGAAAGGTAACTGCATTAATCAATCTTATCATGATCTGCGGGGAATTTAACCCATCTGTTTTTTACACCTTTTGCAGCCTTTAATAGACGCACTGCAAGCTAACCGCATTAATCAATGTTATTTTGACTTGCGGGGAATTTAACCCATACATCTTTTACAGCGTTGCAGCGTTCGTATTTAGTGAGTGAAGGGCCGGGACTAACCTACCCGCCTCTCTCAAACACTATTTTTGCTCTAGATCCAGGACTGAATACCCTTCTCTAAGCACTTCCCCAATATCCCCAACTTGTAATATGTATTGTATTTCCCACCGTGACTAAGAACACTGAGAACGCTGCTGACAACTCTAAAGTTTTAGTATAATCAATCACAGATTTTTGATATTCAAAACAGGCGTCTGCTCACCTTTTGTATATGGCCATTGGTTTAGTTGTCACCAGTATCTCTGTGTCCTCCCCCTGGACTGGATTCTGTCCCCTGGCTATCGGTGTTCCTTTCTAGAGATAAGCACTCCACGTCGGCAGGTCACCACTTGTTGGAGTAGAACACTTTTCTGGTGGCTGAATAGCCCCCCTCTCCGCGCCGTTCGTTGGATGAGGCTGGATCTCTATTAAATTAAGAAAGGAATTGAAAACACCGGAATCAAAGTTATAACAAATTATCTGAGTTTACTTCTAGTAGGAAACCAAACACATATACAAGTTATACAGAGTACTCGAGCACTCCGGACTTTCAGATTTGTGATGCGATTCGGATAAATGTGTCGGGATCAAACCAACTCATCAAACCAAAAAGAAATTGGACTTCAGGTTTGTGATGCGATTCGGACACAGACATCGGGATCAAACCAACTCACCAAACCCAAAAGCCTTTTTACACTCAAAAACATCAGTATTCATATCTGTCTTTGGGGCGGAGATTTGTCGACTCCTCCTTCCCATTTTCCTCCCAAGCGAATTAGAGAGCCCATGGGGAGGAGCTGTGTAAGCTGATCACCTCCCCCAAGTGCCCTGACTGGCTGGATTCGCTTCTGGCCGAGGTCAATCAGAGTTCCGAACAGAGAGTGAGATCCTAAATTTCACCAGGTCAAAAGTTAATGTTTATCTCTACCTTATCTTACTCTACATTCCTTTCCCAGGGGATCTTTTCACCTAAACTATCCTCCTTCAGACATTTAAACTCTTCTCCACCTATTTAACGATGTCTTTAACGACTTAAAAGCAGCATCTGGCTTTTAGAGGTGATAAGGAGCGATGTTGGTGTGTGAGACACAGAATCTCTGGATCAGTGAGTTTGAAAGTAAGAATAACATTCCTATTCTAAGTGACTTATCAAAACCCGTTTGTGATTACCTAAAACAGTTCAAACAATACATGTTCACTAAAATACAGTGTAGAATCATATCTTTTTACTTCACCACTGGGAGCACAGAGCCAATGTGTCTCATTTGTTCAGAGACCGTGGCGCTCATTAAAAGTGCCAAAATGCCACTATGAGACAAAACACAAAGTGTTTGACCAAACATTCCCTCTCAAGTCAGGACTGAGGTCACAAAAAATAAGCAGTCTCAGAGCCCAATATGATCAGTCCACCAGGATAAAAATAAAAAATAAATATCGTTCCAGGGCAGGCTAACCGAGGCTAACCAATGAGCACCTGCATGTGTGTATGAGAATGGCCCTGACACAATTTCAGCCCAGATTTAAACTCCTGGCAGGACAAGCTCAAGCTCAATTCTCGCACTGAATTAATAAAAAGTGAGTGAGGGACTGCAATATAAGAGGGAAAGAAAGAGAAACTTTAAAACTGTTCAATTGTTATGATGTGTAAAGACTGATATTGTTCTATAATCGGCTGAAACTGTTAAGTCATGATGTGAAACGGTTAACAAAGAAAAAGGGAAACGCAAGCTGCTGCTACACTTTATTTTATTTATCTAAAATTAAGCACTTTTAAGATGCACACATTTTCAAAAGCTATTTTATTTATTTTTTCTATTTTCTTTTTAAATGCAGCCAGAGAGGAACATTACACATATCCACAGTATTTACTGTATATCTGTATAGTTCAATGTTAATTGACAATAAATATTGTTGTTTTTTAATTGTACTTTCTTTATTTGATTGGCAGTCAGTTGTTGATTACATGCAGATGTTGATAAAGCTACAGTTACTTCAATATATATCACACTAATTCATAAAGCAACTTAGACATTTTGATGTTCCGGACCTTTGCATGGGGAGATTTTCTCTAACTGGACCTCGTTGAATTTTAGTTGAATACCCCTGGCCTATAGAGTCGTTATTCATTTGTTTTAAAGCTCAATAAATAACAAAGAAGACCTTTGACCGGCACTTTTCTAATTTTGTCCGGAAGATTTAAACTTTAACGGACATCTTGACCGGCGAAAGAAACAGAAACTGAAACTCTGCCGCACGGTCCCCTCGTTCCTTGGAAGAGGCGGAGAGGTGGGTGTTTGTCATCTGCTGGTGGACTAACCGGAGAGAATGGCCCGTCCACACAGCAGCGTTAAAAAAATCATCCAACGCTTCTGCCCATTCACTTTGAATGGGGTGACGTCACTTTGCCTCACTTTACGCCGAACTGCATTGTGGGAAGCAAAGCAGAGATTTCCAGGCATCTCAGGCTTCAAAAGTTGAGCAATGTTCAACTTTTGAAGCTGAGGTGGAAGCATCAGCCAATCAAATCCCGTTTATGCAAATCTGACAGTACAAGCGCTAGCCAATCAAACCGCGTGTATGCTGGGAGAGACATACCGCAGGTCATTTCCTCATATTCCAAAAAATGGAGGAGAAATTAATTATAGCGGTAGGGAATCACCCGGTGCTTTATGACCAGTCCCTATTTACCTACCGGGATACAAACCGGAGGAGCCAGGCATGGAGGGAGGTGGCAGAGACAGTGGTAGGTTTTCGCTTGTTTGGGGAGTTTATATCCAGTTTACTTCGGGCTTTTTTGCTTTGTATGTCGGGGGCGGGAGATTCATGTGATTGGTTGTTGGTCGCGTTGCTCGCAAAAAATCCCCAAGCTTCAGATACGCCAACCTCCAAGATTTTTTTAACGCTGCTGTGTGGACGCTTACAGTGCTTGCCTCAACGGGGAGGGATTGCATTGAATTAAAGCAGCGGGAGCAAACGCTTGCCTCGGGGAGGGAGAAAAAAAGCCACAGCGGACAATAAACAGAAGGGTAACCATGGTAACTATGGGCGGGAAGTCTTCTTCGCTGCTTTTGTGGCAGACTACAGCGCCACTTACAGGCCTGGCATATGTACTACAGCGTCTCCAGCGCTTTCGAGCGGCAATGGCCGGCCGTGGCCCAACCCCACATTCCCCTGATAGGTGGAGAGTTGGCCCAATAGCCGTAGCGCCACTTCTGTGACGTCAGTGAAGTGTTCAAATCTGGATCAGTTTTTATCAGATCCGTTGCAGCCCCTTTTTTAGAGATTTGGGTATGGAGGAAAATAGAGAGGGTTGTGTTTTCTGACACTTGGTGAGTTCCCTGGAACACCGGGGACACATATTCATGTATAAAAGACGTACAAAAGTGCATTTTGCATGATAGGTCCCCTTTAATGTTACTTCATGTTAAGGCACCTTTGTTTTGAAATGTTTTCCTCCTTGTTTCTTGTCTGGTCCTTCTCCCTGGCTGCGTTTCACTTCTCTTATTTTTCATTTCCTCGCTCCTCAGTCTCGGTCTCACCGGAAGTTGATTTGTCTGCGCCATTTTGAGTAACGTCCCAATGGCCTTATTTTTGCCGGAGGACCGAGGATCGAGGAGCGAGGAGCGACAATGGAGGAGCTATAATCGAGGAACCCCCAGACCATCCTTCGATGAAATCCTCAGAGACTCGCCCCGCCCCCTTACTGTGTATCGCTCACTGATTGGACGGTGCAGCGCATCTGATGCTTCTTGACAGGAGAGCAGAGTTTCCCAGCGGAGTGAAGAAAACACATGAAACTCACGGGACTCACTCCTCAGTTCATACTGTGTTTTGTTTCAATGAATGCATCATTCAGTTACAAATATGTGATATATCTGAACAACAAAGTGGACAAAAATCATTTCATTCATTTATTGGAAACATTTTCGTGATCGCTTTTTTCGTTTTACATTTTCATTTATTGTCATTTCCATTCAGTCAGTCATTAAGTGCTATTTAACATGTTAATTTGCTACATATCCACACAAACAAACTAAGTGTGCAATCCAATGAATGTTAATCTAACTGGGTTTTGATAGATAACATATCTCTTTTTCTTCTCTCAATTATTTTATTTATATTGTGCACTCTAATCAATATTAATCAAACTAATATTCGTTTATACATTTTAAGATTGGCGTTTATCTTTTTTGAGAATTAGTTCTTATTTGATTTTATTTATTTGGGTCTACAACAGATGATACAAATGTTTGTGTAAATGTGTACTAACAGAGGCGGGGGTGTTTGTGAAAATAACGGGGACAGAGCTGGCTGCTGTCAGACGATCAGCTGTGCGGCGTCATCACAAACGGACGTCGCTTCACGTGACGCTCCGGAGGAAAGGACGTCCCATTGCTCTTAAAACTCATTTCCCTGCTTCTCGTGGTTTCCTTGCGTCTCTCCATGCTTCCCTGGTGGGAGGGACTAGTCGCAGGGAAACGACGCAAGTGAGGGACGCAAGGAATCCATTTAACCGAAGTGAAACGCAGCCCCTGTGTTTTCCTCCCTGTCGTTAGTTTCCCTGGTGTGTCTGATTGTGTTCACCTGTTGCCCTTGTGTTTCTCCCTCCTTTACCCAGCTGTTTCTTGTTCCTTGATTACCCCTCCCTGTATTTAGTCTTGTCTCTTCCTGTGTTCCACTGTCGGTTCATTGTTTGTTTGTCCTCCCTTCACGTCACGTTTCATGTTTTTCTCTCCGGTCTTCCTCCATGTTTTTCACGGTCAGTTTTTGTGTTATTGTTTTCCTGAGCTACCGTTTTGATTCATGCCATGTTTTGTTATCAGCTTTTAAATAAAGCTCGCTTTTTGTTTCTAAACCTTTTTCTGTTTTTGTAAGTCTGGGTCCTACCTTTTCCGCGATCTTACAGTGATCGTAACAGTATGTGACACTGTGAGTGTGGCACGGCCAGATCAAGAAGCTGACTCAGATAAGGAAATATATTATACATTATGATGTGATATCCCAGCTAGCGGAGAACGTTCTCACAACTTTGGCTAACGTTACCTACAGGTTCTAATAAGGTTTTAAAGAAACCTTTTTAGGATGTTTATTTTTTCAAATAATGTTCCTATAAGGTTTAAGGTTAACTAAGACCTAACGTTTTAACTGCAACATTCAGAGGATGTTTTGAGGATGTTATTAACCTGTTAAGCCCTGAGCCTGTTTTTCAGGTCTCAAGCTCGAAAATGACATTCCCAGAACAAATGACCATATCTTCCCTTCTAAAAGGGTTAAATTAATAATCTTTTGATTATGATAAACCTGTGAGTTGGATGTAGAACAGTCAGAATCAATATAGATGTTTTTTATTTTAAAGAAAATTCAGATTGAACATAGTAAAAAACTGTAAATTATAGTGTCCGTCCAAATATTCTTTTTTACTTATAGTGAAAACTACCCTTGGATGATAGGTTAGTAGACTAAAAGCTTTAGGAATAAAGTACAACATATAAGTACCCTGTATCAAGATTGATGCAAAACAAGTGACATTTGACCTTTTTAGAGAGATTTAGCAAAGAAAAAACACTTCTGGGGTCATTTGGGTGGATTTTCCATATCTCTGGCCCCCCTTGGTCGATTTTGATGGTTGACACCTTTCTGACCGTTAGAGCCAATAGAATCGAAGGGGGATTTCCCCACTCACACACATGGTAAAAAAAAAAAGGTGGGGACTTCGCGCATGCAGTTTTGCATCAGAGCGAACCTATACTCTAGCTCTGACATCTGGAAACGGAAAAGCAGTTTTATTGCTTATGGATTATCAGAAATCATTTCAAAGGGACACAGACACATTGGATTAGCCTATGGATTAACTTCAGCAGCGTTTTTATTGTTGTAATGCCATTGAAGACCACTTTTGACCAGACTACGACACAGGTAAGCCATGTTAGCGTTTATAGCTACCTAGCGCCACATGTTTTGATGTCTGTTTTTGTTTATAAAGTCGCGAGTTCGTATCATAGACTGATGATGTATGTACCCATCGATTCTGTGTCATCTCACGATGTGAATCGATGTGTTGGATGTGCAGAAAAGATAAATAATAAGGTTTTCTGAGTGATTTTCGGTGCAGTAATCTGTTAGCATTTTTCGCTCGTTGCTAATTCAGAGGCTCAGCGTAAGCATTGTGGGTTTTATTTTGAAAAATAAATTAAAATGATCAGTTGGATGAGTTTCTTCCCGTTACATGGATATAAAACATTCATAGTTTATTAAATGAACATGCCCTCAGACACTGTTTCCTGCAAGATGTTGCTGTACCGGGGTCTCTCGGGCTAAACAGGTTAAGGCCTGAGATGACAGAACGTTTTTTTATAAAACGTTCCTTTAATGTGATATGTTAACAAAGGTGGAGCGTTTTGCCTGCAACATTCTAAGGATGTGTTTTGGACGTTGTTGGGTAACACATTAAAGATGTTCTTTATAAAACGTTCCCTCAATGTTACATGATAACAAATGAAGAACATTCTCCAAGCAACATTCTGAAAATGTTTTCAGGATGTTATTGAGGCCTGAGATGACAGAAAGTGTTTTATAAAACCTTCCTTTAATGTGATATGTTAACAAAGGTGGAACGTTTGGCCTGCAACATTCTAAGGATGTGTTTTGGACGTTGTTGGACAGATGTTCTTTTATAAAACATTCCCTCAATGTTACATGATAACCAAATAAGAACATTTTGAAAGCAACATTTGGATAATGTTTTCAGGAAGTTATTCTTTTTTTATAAAATGTTCCTGTGATGCGAAATATTAACACGGTCATGGTCAACGTCAGATTTATTTGTAGTGCGCTTTAAAAAACAAACTTGTTGCATTGGTTTGAAAAGGGTGATAAAAAAAATCTGATGTCACCACATTTTCCTTTTAAAAAAACAAAACAAGCTGATATTGCATGTTTGCGTAGGCATGTCTGAGTTCCCAGCTAGACATTGTTGGTTCTAAAAACATTCTGAGAATGTTACCATTCATTGTTCTAGGAATGGTTTCATCGAGAAGTTTTATTTTGGTTCCTAGAATGTACTTCTGAAAGGTAGGATAACGTTCTCTAAAAACATTCTTAAAATGTTTGGTGATAACATTGTTCGAACATTATACCCCAAGTGCTTCTATTTCGTATAATGCTTCGCCCTCTAAGGCTATCGCTATTGGGTAATCCCACTGCACGTGTGCAGCACTGACAGACTTAATCCACGCCCACCTATGACGTGGGCCCCACCTACGGCCTCACTTCCGTATAAATAGGAAGTAGGCCTGACCATCTGCTCCCATTTTTCTTCAGCACTCCGTTGCAGAAGCACTGGCCCTCTGGCCCACAGACAGCGGAGAGCGGACGCTCTCGCTGCTGCGGCCGAGGATGATTGGCTGGTCCAGGAGTCTTACTCCGTGGACCAAGCCCTTGATTTATGGAATCCGAGTGGCGGGCAGACAGGGCGGGGGCCCGGTGTCAGCCCGACATATGAGTTACGACCGGCTGTGGCTGGCTCGCTCCAGGGAGGAAGCGGCTTTACACAGACGATACAGGTGAGTCCTGCCGGGGATTGGAGTACGCAAACGCGGCTCTCACTCCCCAGGTGTCGTGCACTCATTGTGTCCGTCTCCCTCTGGCCCACAGACAGCAGAGAGCGGACGCTCTCGCTGCTGCGGCCGAGGATGATTGGCTGGTCCAGGAGTCTTACTCCATGGACCAAGCCCTTGATTTATGGGATCCGAGTGGCGGGCAGCAATCAAGCGACTCCTTCCCCTCCATTGACGGATCAACATGGGGTTCCCCCGGCCCCATCCTCCCTCTCCTCCGGACGGGGGAGACAGGGCGGGGGCCCGGTGTCAGCCCGACATATGAGTTACGACCGGCTGTGGCTGGCTCGCTCCAGGGAGGAAGCGGCTTTACACAGACGATACAGGTGAGTCCTGCTGGGGATTGGAGTACGCAAATGCGGCTCTCACTCCCCAGGTGTCGTGCACTCATTGTGTCCGTCTCCCTCTGGCCCACAGACAGCGGAGAGCGGACGCTCTCGCTGCTGCGGCCGAGGATGATTGGCTAGTCCAGGAGTCTTACTCTGTGGATCAAGCCCTTGATTTATTGGATCCGAGTGGCGGGCAGCAGTCAGGCGACTCCTTCCCCTCCATTCACGGATCACCATGTGGTTCCCCCGGCCCCATCCTCCCTCTCCTACGGACGGGGGAGACAGGGCGGGGCCCGGTGTCACCGGGTCCCTCGATCCGCCATCTCGGCTCTGCCGTATAGGCGGTATTCTCCAGGAACTCCCGGAGATCATCGGAAAGGCAGCCGCCTAATGAGATCTCCCCGTTCCCCCTGTTCAGGAGAGCTCTCCTCCGGATGACATAAGCGGCTGCCTCATAGCCTGTCGGTTATTAGGCAGCAGGGCTCGCGGCACAAACCGGCTGTCTTTAAAACCTGTCGGTTGATTAGACAGC
This sequence comes from Trematomus bernacchii, assembly GCF_902827165.1. Lineage (NCBI taxonomy): Eukaryota > Metazoa > Chordata > Actinopteri > Perciformes > Nototheniidae > Trematomus > Trematomus bernacchii. The sequence continues at coordinate 4,052,982 of NW_022987869.1, forward strand.
ACGGGCTTGTTTTCTATGTCACATATATGCCTCCACACACCTCCGCTCATTCCTCAAGCGGGTTTGAGCGTGAACGCGCCTCAATGTCCGGTTTACGAGCCTTCTCCTAAACGGCGACATGATGAGAGCCGCTGTGCAATACAGCGTGTGGAGGGGCATAAGCCAGCTGTGGTTAACCTGTCGGTTAACAGACAGCGGGGCTCGCCGTTGAGCCGGCTGTACCTGTTAGTTAGCAGGCAGCAGGGCTCGCGGCACAAGCCAGCTGTATTTAACCAGGCGGTTATTAGGCAGCAGGGCTTGACGTTTGAACCTGATGCTCCTAACCTGTCGGTTAGCAGGCAGCACGTTTTTTTCCTCTGTCCCAGATGTGCCTACTACACACGGTCGTAATGAGCCCAGGGCTGTTATTACGCAGTGTGAATAGCACTGCACACACCTCCGCTCATTCCTCAGCAGGGGGTTGAGCGTGAACGCCCCTCAATGTCCAGTTTACGAGCCTTCTCCTAAACAGAGACAGGATGAGAGCCGGTGTGAGATGCAGCGTGTGGAGGACCCCTCGCAGCTTTTTCGGTCCGGGCCCCTCTTCGGTTGCTTCACGGGCAACGGCGGCGAGGGCTCTGACGTGGCTCGTCACCATGACAACCACAGCACATCCAGAGCATGTTGCGTGCTCTCAGAGTATTACTCAGAGTGGCAACGCGTGTGTTCGATGGACAGATGGATAATAATAATAAGCAGCAAGGCCCACCGGGTAAGCCGGCTGCCCCTAACCTGTCGGTTATAGGCAGCATGGCTCGCTGTATAAATCGGCTGTCTTTAAAACCTATTGGTTTTGTCCCAGACCTACCTCCTACATCGTAATGAGCCCACGAGTGCCATTATTACAGTGTGGACAGCACTGCACACACCTCCGCTCATCCCTCAGGGGTGTTGAGCGTGAACGCACCTCAAGGTCCGGTTTACGAGCCTTCTCCTAAGCGCGACATAATGAGAGCCTGTGTGAAATGCAGCGTCTGGAGGGCTATGGCGTGGCTCGTCACCATGACAACCACAGCACATCCAGAGCAGGTTCGCGCGCTGAGTGGCGGCGCATGTGTTCGATGGACAGATGGAAGATAATATGCAGCAAGGCTCCCCGGTTAAGCCGGCTGCCAATAGCCTATTGGCAGTGGCGGCGCCAGGGTATGGCTGGGGTAGGCTACAGCCATACCAAGAAATGGCTTAGCCCCACCTTAGCCCCACCATGAAAAGTGATGCAAATTCAATTAAATAATAAGCGAAATGCTAAATGTTGAGAACACGGATTGCGAAAATATACGGGTCGTCTCCACAGCACACAAACTGATCCTGCTGTAACAAGTGCACGTTACTGATGCAATATGGTTGAGACCATTCGGGCTTATGCTATAAGAGGGGTGCAAGGAATAGTCTAAGTAGTGGGGGAGTTTTATACACTAAAGGTGTGGAAATTCTCTGGCGTTATAATATCAGCGCGGCCGCGGTCAGATCAAAATGCCTCCGAATGCAATTTGAATAGACCTACAGCCAATCAGAGCAACGCAACGTTGGATCTGCGTCATGCCTTATTGATTGAGATCAATCGAAACCGCCATTCAGTATCCCCATTGGATCTTCAACGTGTACTATCATACGTCACGTTCACAGTGATCCCTTTTTATTTACTACAAGACAAATGTGCCGTTTTATTTCATACAGCTCCATTTTGATTGAGACAGGGAAATAATCTAAACCTCACGCGTGGCGTTTCACTGTCAAGGGGGGCGATATAGCGTGTATGTAATTACATTGCAAATACTGACTTGAGCACCACCACTGTATGGGTTAGCCCTACCATAGATTACCCAACAAAAATGCTCTGGCGCCGCCACTGCCTATTGGTTACTTGGCAGCATGGCTCGCTGCTTAAACCGGCTGGGTTTTTAACTTATCGATTAATAAACAGCAGGGCTTACTATTCAACCCATCTACCTTAACCTTTTGGTTATTAGGCAGCACGGATTTTTCCTCTGTCTCAGGCGTACCTCCTACCCACGGTCGTAATGAGCCCACGGCGGCCATTATTACGCCTCGTGTGGACAGCACTGCACACACCTCCGCTCATCCCTTAGTGGTGTTGAGCGTGAACGTGCGGTTTACGAGTCTTCTCCTAAACGGCGACATAATGAGAGCCTGTGTGAAATGCAGCGTGTGGAGGGCTCTGGCGTGGTTTGCCACCAACCACAGCACATCCAGAGAATGTACACCCGGAGCTATCAGAGTATTACTCAGGGTGGCGGCGTGTGTGTCTGATGGACAGATGGATGAGCAGGCGGATGGGCAGAGGGTATTCTCTGCAGTTCGCCTCTCCCCCCCGCAGTTCTACGGGATACAGGGAACCCTGTCATCCCAGAAACAGTGTCTCGCGCTCCGTGCAGAGCGGCAGGAACTCTTGTTAAAGAAAGCCTTTTTCCAGGGTTCCTCAAGGGGAAGAAAATCAAGGGTTTTTACACCCGCTATTTTCTGGTCCCGAAGGAGACGGGGCGGGGGGAATGTGACCCTTCCTCGATCTGTCAGTGTCCAACAAGGGAATGGCCTTTTCCCATGCTGACGATCAAACAGGTGCTGGAGTGTGTTCACCAGGGAGACTGGTTCACATCCATAATCCTGAAGGATGCATACCTCCACGAAACACAGCAATTTCCTGCGTTTCTCATTCCTGGCTCCACGCACTTTTTCAAAGTGGGTGGAGACAGCTGGAGCAGCTACACAGAATGGGGATGAGAGTGTTATTTTACCTGGACAACCGGCTGTGGCTGGCTCGCTCCAGGGAGGAAGCGGCTTTACACAGACGATACAGCGTATCTCATCTGTCAAGCCTGGGTTTCATTATCAACTGGATTTAATCTCTGCTAAGCAGTCCATCAGCTGCTGTAGTGAGTGTGTGACATTTGCTTTTAGAGGCAGATATATCTGTACATCGTCGGCGTAGCAGTGGAAGGGAATGTTATGTTTTGTGAGTATTGAACCTAGGGGCAGTATGTACAGTAGGAAAAGGATGGGGCCCAGAATCGAGCCTTGGGGAACCCCACAGGTAAGAGGGGCTTTGGCAGAGGAGAAGGCACCTAGCTGTACCGAGAAGCTACGGTCTGTCAGGTAGGACCTGAACCATGCAAGGGCAGAGCCTGTGATGCCAGCGGACTGTTCAAGCCGTGACAACAGGATGCTATGGTCCACAGTGTCAAAGGCAGCTGTCAGGTCTAACAGCACCAAGACAGCTGGGCTGCCTGAGTCGGCGGCTAGGAGCAGATCATTAAAAACTCTTAAAAGAGCTGTTTCAGTGCTGTGCACGGGTTTGAAGCCAGACTGGAACTTTTCATGGATTCCATGTGTGGTTAAAAAAGACTGCAAAACAAAACACCCGAACCCTGAAAAACTAGTTTTTTTACACAAATCCACGTTTATTTTTTAAATGAGCCGTTGCGACTTTTGACTGATTTCGATAGAGGGTCACAAATAATAACAACTTAGAAGGAAAAAAATATATACAGATTTCAGCATTCTGAGCTCTGAGCCCCATTTCTTTTCCTCACAGACGGCAAAAGTACTTAAAGTAGTCAAAATTACCTACAAATCATTGTACACATTTGTAAATATTATTTTCCACTTGTTACATTGTGAGTCTATTTTTATGCAGCTCTGCGTGATTTTGTGGCTACAATTCAGGCTAATATGCTACCAGAGGTGGAATAAGTACTCAGATCTTGTACTTGAGTAAAAGTAGAAGTACTCAGATCTTGTACTTCAGTAAAAGTAGAAGTACCAGAGTGTAGGAATACTCTGTTTCAGTAAAGGTCCTGCATTCAAAATGTTCCTCAAGTAAAAGTAGAAAAGTATCAGCATCAAAATATAGTTAAAGTAGTATTAGTAAATAGTAAAAGTATTCATTGTGCAGTATTCTCAAAGCTGGTAAAGGTGCAGCTAGTTTGAATGACTTTGTATACTGCAGGGTAGCTTGTGAATTTACTCCAGGTGGAACTAAAGTCTGATTTAACACTTGATTATATTTCACATCATTCATCCACATCTGTAGAGTAACTAAAGGTATTAAATACATGTAGTGGAGTACAAGTACACCATTTACCTCTGACTTGTGTTTACTGCCAACTTAAAAGTACCTCAAAAATAGTAATCAATAATGTATTGAAAAGTTATTTGGCTGATTGTTTTATATTGGCTCAGCCAGGTTATATGGGATGCCCAGTCTACGTACAGTCACTCATTTTGAAATATTAAACTTAGTTTTATTTTCTTTAATTGCTCATCCTCATGTAGAATGTTATCACGAAACACACATTTGGTTGTTTATAGCATAAAGAACATCTGATTTAATGTGAGGTAGGGAAATAATAATTTGAGTATAAGTATGTGTATATAAATATGTAATTTACAACAGCTGTAAGATGCTTGAAAAGCTTGCAAATGCACCTTGAAAATTGGAAAAGGTGTAAGAACCCTGTGTTAGATAAATGTAGTGATGTAAAAACTAAAATATTCAAGATAGTGTAGTGGAAAAGAGATAATGTTTTAAAAACATGTTACTAAAACAAAATCTCTTGTTTTGGACTGACAGTAATGATTCAAGAAATAGTAGATAAATAAATACACACATCAATCTGTGTGCATTTGTTGTGGATGGAACACAACAAATGGTGCTCTTACCTGTGATGCCTCCTCCAAACATTATAACCAGACTGTATCATTCAAACTCTAAGTAACAGTTCTAGCTACTTGACTTCAGACAAACAATTCAAAAGACAAAATCAACACAATTTATTGAAAGACCAATCTTTATTTTACGGTGCCTCTCCTTTTGTTTGTATTATTAAACCCTGTCAATCTAAAAAACTGAGCAACTCAACAGTTAACTTTATATTTCTTATTGTCCAAAGCATCTATTACACTATTTGTTCCCCTCTCATATTCACAGGATGGATGATTAGAGACTTTGGGGGAAACCTCAGCTTTATGAACGTCCTGTCTGTTGGTTTGGCCAGAGAGGGCTGAGGGTCTTTCCCTGCGAGGAGGACCAGGCCTGAGGGAGGAGGACCTGCACCAGCTGCACCTACAGAACTTAGCCCATGCTGGGCATAGCTGTTACCACCTGCACAGGCCTAGCCTGTCACTTTATGTGACAAAATGTGTTTACTTAATCACAGTGGCGAGCCGTCAGGGCCCTCTAGGCACTCTGTGAGGGCCTAAGATATTCCAAAAAATAATATTTAAAAACATTAAAAAAAAATATATTTTTTAAAAATATATATTTTTTTTATATTATTTTTGTTATATTTTTCATTAGTTTTACCGAAAAAAAACTTGATTTAATAAAATAACATTTCCAAAGAAATAAATCCTTCGAATCTGCCTGTTCGGTCTCTGTTTGAATGTGAAGGGTTACATGAAAGAAGGTCTGGCCCTCTCTACGATTCAGAGGGCCCGCTATAGTAACTGAACGAGAGAGTAATGTCAAATGACAGTACAATTGACCAATCATATCTTCCCTCTAAATGGGTGGGTTTCATTATCGCGGACTTTATGACAAGTTCCGCCTGCTGTGAAACTTTTCTTGTTTCCATAGCAACAACAACTTCCTGTCAACAGCGTGAACTCGCCTTCAAAATAAAATCATGCCAAATTACACTTAAGACATACAACTGTAACGAAAGTAACAAACACAATGCAATATCATTTTCAATGTCAAAGAACACAAATTGGGTTCACAGGTGTTGTTTTGTGTGGTAGAGGGTCGCTGTCATTGATGCGTTTTGCACCCTGGGCCGTTGTTTTGATATTCCGCTGAAGCATACGCTGTGACGTAATAACTATTTTTTTTCCTTTTTTTCGAGGGAAGGGGTGGGGGTCAGAGGGCCTAGGTATAAAGCTCACGGCTCGCCACTGCTTAATCAATTAAAGGTAGGGTAGGTAAGTTTGAGAAACCGGCTCGAGATCGCTAGAATTTGAAAATACACAACCGGAGAAAATCTGCCACTTCCTTACAGAGCCCCTCCTCCAACACACACGAACGCGCACATGACCAATGAGGGCACGAGATAAGTTTGTGCCCCGATGGAAGGCTGACAGGCAGGTAGGCCATCCAGTTATTTTAGCCGGGCCGGCTAAAATGATTGGTCATGCTTTTTACAGTACTACAGCTTCCACAGATGACATTTTTTTATGGATTTTTTGTCAAAGCACTTAAGATATTCATTGCTATCGGGATGTTAAGAGCATTCCATGGAACATAACAAAAAGTGTATCTCGAGCCGGTTTCTCAAACTTAACTACCCTACCTTTAACAGATGAACATTTAGTGTAACTTATGTATATTATTTCGTTTTTATTTAAAAAAAATGGTGATGGTTCATGCTTGATAACTTTTAGTTCACATTTCAATAAATTGTATTTGTATTTGCACTCCTTTTGTCCGTTATTCTTACTGAAAATGTTAAATTACACATTCCCATCTGACTGATGGGACCATTTATTTGTGACGTTGCAAACTCTGCGGTACAAGGCATAAGTATTGTGAAGCTCATAAAGTGAGGCAAATGCATGTGATCAGCTGACTTTTTTTTTTTGCCAAACTTTATAGGCCTGACAATAATCACACTGTCTCTGGGGTGCAACGTAAAACACAAAACAACACAAAAATGAAGTTCCTGTTAGACTACAAAACTATCCAGTGTGCAGGTATTTGTGTTACAATATAAGTGTCTCTTAGTGAATGTCCTGTACTGCTCTTAAATCTCATAACATCAGCTTTTCCTTTCCCTCTTGGATGTTCTTATGGACCCTCAGAGAAAGAGAAAATGGTGAAGCAGTCCTGTCTCTCAGGCATCTTTCCTAAACAGAAATATCAAAAAACATATTATTGCAGAGCAAGTGTGTTATTTAAGAAAGAGGTTTGTTTGTTTGTTCAGGGGCTATACATATAATTATTTTTTTATTTGAATGTGTTTTTTAAATCCAACAGTGTACTACAAAGATAATCAGATTATGAATAAACCGTTCTAAATTCATCAACATTGAATTAAATGTATTATTAAAATAATATTTAACTGTTATCAAAACTTAGTGCAACTGTAGAAGCTTGCTATTTTCGGTTGCCTCACTGAAAGAATCACTTTTAACTAGGGCTGTCAAGTTAATAACGCGTTAACGCAAAAAAAAATTAACGCCACTAATTATTTTAACGCGATTAACGCATGTGTATTTTTTGTCCTCGGCCGCCGTAGTTTCAGAGCGCATCGAGTTTAAAATACCATCTACAAGCTGATGCTGACAGCCCCGCTCCTGCTGCCCGCTTGTGGCAGACCACACTTCCACGCTCACCGGCAGGCCCGGACTGGCCATCGGGAGGACCGGGAGGGTGTGTGTATGTGTGGCGCGACCGAAGCACAACTTACGTGTTGTTGTTAGCATCTGGTGCTAGCTAGCTGAGCTAACGGATATAAGGAGCTGTTTCAATGAAAACAGAGGAGCGACATTTCGCCGACAACTGCGCCGAGCACTTGACTTTATGCAGGTAGCCAGACAGCACACTCAGCACGGATAGTGCGCGCAACACAGCTCATACACACAGGCATATATGCCTTGAGCTGCACATAGCTCCAACAATCCATCACAGTGTCTCCACATTCACACACACACACACACACACACACACACACACACACACACACACACACACACACACACACACACACACACACACACACACACACACACATTATTGTATGAGAGGTTCTAGGTTGAATTGAGGCGAATATTTGTAATGTTCAGAGGTTGTTGTGTTTAATATTCATGAGAATATTTGTCATTGTTCAAATGATAATAAACAAACATATAAAGCATAGTTGTCCACTCATATGTTGATAAGAGTATTAAAAACTTGAAAAATATCCCTCTAAGGTACATTTAGAACAGATAAAAAATGTGCGATTAATTTGCGATTAATCGCGATTAACTATGGACAATCATGCGATTAATCGCGATTAAATATTTTAATCGACTGACAGCCCTACTTTTAACATGTTTTTTTACAGTCAATATGCAGAGACAAAGGGTCGTAGTTCTCACTATGTTCAATAATATTTGCCTTAAATACATTGAAATGTGAAAGTTGAACAAAAAAGTGATGTTGCTTGGTAAAATGTAAATGTAACCTTTTACTAAGAAAGTACACTCAACATCACTGATGTGTAGGTGATCTAGTATATTTAATAATGTTTAATGGCATGTATATCAGTGTATTTGAGTCATTACTTTATTTTTTAAAACCAATAACTTTATGCATTCTTTGTAAATTATGAAAAAGGTATATGTACCTTGGGATCCGTGCTGAAGTTCTCTGCTGTTAGGAGTCCAGATATGTCTCTCCTCCTCTGGTCCAGCCTGTCTGGATCACCTTAAGGAGACTTTGAACAAACAGATGTAAAGTTACATGCGTGGGTTACAGACTTCTTTACATGCAAACAACTTTTTATCTTCTTTTAAAAACAGGTCATAATCTTATTGTTATACTTAAGAAATTGCTGGATATCACAGTCCTTATACTGTATCAGTTTGAGTATTATTGTGTAGGTCCTTTTTATTTTACTGTTACTTTGGATGAGTCAGTCAAATTAATTTGTTTTCATATGCCATATTCATATGTATCACACACGTAAGGGTAAGACACAAACCTATTTAACAAATGCAATGCAATGGATAAGCTTAATTTTCACTGAAGTCACAGATAACGTCATATCTAATATTTAAACAAATAATTTCCTTGTCACTAAAGCATTGACTGCGCTATTCATCGTCCTTAAATGCAGGCATTAAGTTACATGTACCGTTCTACAGCCACAATAAGGCTGTTTCTCAAGTGTGATGATAATAAAATGAAAAGAGGCATTGGTAATAATATTAAAAACAACAATGTTTGGGTCGTTCGTCCAACACATCCTCACTCCCAGGTCGGCGTATGTTGACGTTATGTCAAGGTCCCCTGTGGTCTTTTTCCAACGCAAGGGGGGCGGCCCTTAGCGTACATTTTCAACTTTCCGGGATGTCCATAGGCTTCTATATAGCTCCCTAAACTCTGCTGAAGCATACGTTGTGAGACTGCATTGCATTAAAAACATTATGCTCTCTATATATTGTCTTTATTATGCTTTAAACAGTGTCTCGGGCTTTGGCTATAGGGCGGCTCAAAGTATTTTGTCCGGCCGTTGTGAAGACTGCTTTGTTTATTGTCCTTGTTTTTGTTTTAAATAAAGCATATTCAATCGAGACATGCCCAACATGTGACGTCATATGACGCGTCGCATCTGCGCACAGGGAGCAGGGAATTGCCCGTATTTTTTAAATAAAGAGATTTTCAATCACGAGCGCGCATCAAACGTGTGACGTAATGTGGTATTAAAAGTATTAAAAGAGGTGAAAATCACTACAAGTCTGGGCATGTTGAGAGCTGTACATACACACAAGGGGAGTCAGCCGGTTCATAAGAGCCAGCATGCGGGATTGCGGGATTTGTAGTCTTTCTAGTTGCGTATTTTTCATAGTCTTATATTTCAACAGTTTTACGACAAACTGTGACTTTTTTGACATGGAAATTATTATTTAAGATTGACAAACATCATATGTGTAATTCGTGGCACAATTCAAACGGGATCAAAAGATAATCTTTCTCTCTCCATTGACTTCAATGCATACTTTTTCCGAAATACGGTCCCATGGAGGAACCCGGAAGTTTGACGGACATTACATCACCCACAATCCTCTGTTGCAACAGACAACAGCTTCGGTTCATGTTAATTTACAAACTCTTCAACTACAACCGTAGTTATATTTAAAAACATGTTAGAAGGCCTCACGAAATACTTTAATGTCAATTAAAATTTAAATGTGAAGGAATGTGTGTATAACAAAATACATAAACGAAAACGGAAACAGACGTAGGCAAGATCCTCAGCTCGATGATTGGATGGTTTAGCCGCAATGCACGCTGGGATTTGGTGTTTATGTGATGTGAAATACGAAAACATTTAAAAAAAATAGAATAATACTTTATTCCGAGTGTGCTTGCTTTTCTCTTTGAAAGTCATCACATAACGGCATTGTAATACACGGTTCGGCTGCATTAAATATTACATATCTGCCGTAGTTCACTATTTATAGAGCCCTGATGAGAACACTTCTAGAGAAACAGGAAGAACTGCCGCCAAAACTGAAAACGTGACGTGGATCATAAATATATAAGCAATTAAACAACATCTTACATTTCTTTTCACAAAATACGTGAAAAGTATCAACACTAATTCGGCTGACTTTTATATTTGATCCAATTGGATCCACAGCTGATAGAAAGGGACACCTACTGGTTAAAGCACGTTATTGAATTTTGAAACTAATAAGGCTTTATTTAAACATTAAAGAATACTTTAGGTTAAGGTCTTCTTTTGAATAAGAAAAAAGCTTTGGGGGTATAGAAGATGAATATGGAGGGATGAAACCCTCTTTGATGGTCACACATGCAGAGCACACAGCACACACAGTGACATTTGTATCTACAGATAAATATTAAGCCTGACAAAGTACTTAACGTCTAATATATTGCTTTCCTGCAATGTTAACTATGTTTAAGCACTTATTTGAACTGATAATGAAAAATGCTAGTTCCAGTTGTGTCTTCTTAAATATCATGCTGTTCCTCATTTATAAATGTGAAAAAACATTAATTCTAAATTCTAACATTAACTCTTATTCCATCAGTGAGGGAAAGATTTTGCAGGAAAAAAGATTTATGAATGGTATTACAATTACTCATGCAAAAATATTAATGTTGAATATGTGTACCATTTCCTTCCTGCAGGTGTGCAGAGATTGAAATAATCTTTTACTAACCAGGCTGAGTCACCACACACACACACACACACACACACACACACACACACACACACACACACACACACACACACACACACACACACACACACAATAATAATGTTCATCCTCTGAACGTGTGTGTACTGTCTGTTCAAAAAACTGCAGGAACCCAGAACACAGACAAAAAAACATAACCCCCTTCACATCTCAACTACTGTAAATGTTACGGGTCCCCGATGTGACCACAGTAGCAGTGATGATAACTGTATTAAGCAGGTGAAACAGGAGCTGTTGACAGGAAGTTGTTGTTGCTATGGAAACAACATGACGGTATCTGATATCATAAAGACGGAGAAAGTAAAGAATAAAGTTGATGTCACAATCTCTTACGTTGAGTGTGGAGTTTCAATAAATTCTAAATCATCAGTAAAGTCTACTACCATATTTCGGAGGGATATGATACATATTAACTTTCAATTTTATGCATTTCATTTCTTCAATAACATTACTTAATTAACACTTCACTTTCCTGACACAGTTCCACTAACATACATTCACTGTCGATTGTTATTTTTTAATATTCTTTGCGGAATTTGGCCGTGTAAAATGTCCTCTTGGGTTGCCGTTGTCACTACCCGATCTGCAGCCCTGCCCTATCTGCAGTGCGCATGTGCGAGATGGTCCGCCATATTGAGAAGGGTCCAGCTGTGGCCGCGGCCAGTAGGAAGTTGTATGACCAAATATGGTCATAAGAGAGCACGCCCATCACGTGAGACGCTGACGCAAGGATATTTAAGGAGACATGAGGTTTACAGAGAACAGACAACAAACAATATGGCGCACCGAGTACAGGTAATGAACGTATTGTGGTTTTAGATATAATTACATACTATTTAGGTTCTCGTTTGTTTGTCGATTTGGCTGTTTAGCACATCTAATTGTGTTTATTTTGCTCATTTGTATTTTAAATATTAAATGTAAAGGAATGGAATACATATATATCTTAGCTTTTAGCTTGACATGCTCGACGTTCAGTTAGCATATATGCTAACTGAACATGCTCGTTCAGTTAGCATGTCAAGCTAAGAGCTAAGATATATGTATATATCTTAGCTTGACAGATGGAACAATGCATGTACTCGAATGTTTACAAGAATCTGATTTTGTGTAAGTTTTAAATATTCATTGAAGGTGTCTTTCACATTTGAATGTTTTTTTTTTTAAAAACATGTATTTGCTGCTATACTGACATGCACATATGTATAATTATATTATTATTTTAAGTGTGGTTTAAAGTTAAATGATATATAGTTATTGGGTAGAGCCAAGTAACCCAGGTGGATGCAATCAGGCCTCTGTTTTTAGATGGGGTTTGTGGCCATGCTGTAGGCCTGACATTTAAACCATAGACTGTACAGATGGAGCGTCTTATTTTGGATAGTTTGAAACGCGAGGGTCGTGATTGGCTCGTGCTCGGCCCGTGAAGAAGAGCCGGCCCTCAGTCTGACTTGATACCGCCCCTGTGATAAATAAATGTAATTATTGTGAAGCCAGCTGCAATGGATCATTGATCCACCAGGGGGTGCAGTGGGGTTCCACACTGGAGTCATGTGAAATCAACTTCTTTGTTGTTAAGATCCATATGTCACGGATAGGATCATAGTCTGTGCTAAATAAGACATGTAATCATTTACAAAACATCACCATGTTGTTATTTAACAAAATAATGTTGTTTAGTCGAAAAAAACGAACGAGCCGGCTCTCCCGATTTTTAATCCTAATTTAATCATCATCATTGATGTTTATGTTCGCCGAATTGACATGAAATCACTGACAAATATGAATATTCTGTATTCAACTTCATTGAAACGATCAGGATGGGTGTTATTTTTCCCCACAATGACCAAGTCGCTGCAAATTATCCCGTTTATTACATGGCCACATTCTCAACAAAGTAACGTAACGAAACATTCTGTATTCCTTGCTTACTTCCTTAAACCTTTTCTCCTCCTTATCTCTTTCATGACTTTTTATTTAATGCTTTATAACAGCTGGAATAGTTCGTTTAGAACAGGCACCTCACTCGCAATCTGCTCCTCCGCAACGCCTCCCACCTACCTCCGGCTGAAATTATGAATGTACAGTAAGGCATAGTAATCATAGATTACAGTTTGTTTTCATCTGATTTCAAATATTTCAAATGTCTGAAGTTAATAAATACATTCTCAGTGTTCAAGTCAATAATAGTCATATAAGAAAAGTACTGATCTAATAACAGAGATTTTATAAGGACTTTTCAATGTTCGACATCGCTCATGTGAAATCAACTTCGATACAGTAAACTGGATGTTGTGGTGCCGAGAGACGGGAGTCGGAGGCGGGGTATCAAAAGTACAAGCTAAACTTTTATTTAGCATCTGAACACACTTGTAAACAACTTCATGCCCGGGAAGCGAAGACCCGGCGGAAACAGCTGGTCTGGTTCACTAAAATGTCCGTGCGGAACAATACCCCAACCCATAGATCCGTGGGTGAATAATGTCAATCACCAGAATGTACAGTATGTCTGGTACTAATGTATAGCGGATCTTTGTTAAGATCCATATGTCATGGATAGGATCATAGTCTGTGCTAAATAAGACATGTAATCATTTACAAAACATCACCATGTTGTTATGCGCATGTGCGAGATGTTATGCATGTGCGCATGTTATGCGCATGTGCGAGATGGTCCGCCATATTGCACAACTCCGTACGGCAACCCAACTAGGACACTTGACGTCTAGACCGTCTAGACCAGGGGTGGGCATTTTACGGCCCGCGGGCCACATCCGGCCCGTTGGCCGGCCCGTGTGAGGTTGATCATAAATTATAACATAATGAAAAAAACAGCAACCTTTTCAAAATAAAAGCGTAAATACTTTTCTAACTGTGTTGCTTTTATTTTTGAAAAGGGCACTGCTGTTTTTTTTATTTATTTACGTAAACGCGCATGCCGTGAACAGCTATGAGTGATGCTGGCCGGCTAGTCCTCGAAATGTCCGCTCAGGGCAAAAAAAGAAAGATCGATACTGAATGCCGCGTTTTCAACAAGACATGCTAAGTATTTATTTACAGAAGTGAAAGGTTTAGCTGTGTGTTTAGTTTGTGGTGCGCAGGTCGCTGTGTTCAAGGAGTACAATTTGAGTCGCCACTATGCTACCAAACATGCAGATAAATACAAGAACCTGTCCGAGGAAGAGCGGGCAAAGGGGTCGGATGCTTTGCTAGCTAAGCTGCAAAGCCAACAACACATTTTCACAAAATATTCCACATCCAGAGATGCAGCTGTCAAGACGAGTTATGTCTTAAAAGTAAACCATTTTCGGACGGAGAGTTCATTAAGGAGTGTTTGAAAGTGCCGCTCTCCCGACGCACTGTTATGAGGAGAATTGAGGACATCGCGGGAAATTTGGAGCTTCAGCTGCAGAACAGAGCGGTCAACTTTGACTTTTTTTCCTTGGCTTTGGATGAGAGCTGCGATGTACGTGACACTGCCCAGCTACTCATCTTCCTACGTGGGATAACTACAGACTTCAAAATCACGGAGGAGCTGGCAGCCATGCAGTCAATGAAAGGTACAACAACAGGGAGTGATTTGTTCACGGAGGTAAATGCATGTGTGGAAAAGTTGGGACTGAAATGGGACAAGCTGACAGGCGTGACAACGGATGGTTGTCCAAATCTGACAGGGAAAAATGTTGGACTATTGAAAAGAATGCAGGATAAAGTGACAGAAATTAACCCTCACAGACAGTTTGTTGCACTTTTGGAGGAAAGTGAGACTGAACATCGTGATATACCCTACCATGCAGCTGTCAGGTGGCTCAGCCTGGGCAAAGTGCTGAAAAGAGTATGGGACCTGAGAGAAGAGATTCAAGACTTCTGTGTGAAGAAAGGAAACAACATCCCACAGCTTTCAGATGCAGACTGGATGGCAGACCTTGGTTTTGCTGTAGATGTGACTGCACTAATGAGTGAACTAAATGTAAAACTGCAAGGCAAGGGCCTTTTTGTGCATGACATGTACAGTGCAGTGAAGGCTTTCATGAGAAAGCTGCAGCTTCTCTCAAGCCAAATGGAGGACAACATTCTCACGCACTTGCCAACACTGAAGGAAGCCACACCATCAGCTGATCACCTCCAGAGGTACTCATCCATGTTAGAAGCACTACATGGTGAGTTTTCAAGGCGATTTAAAGACTTCAAAACAGTTGAGAATAAAATGAACATGATCTTTTCCCCATTTACATGCCATGTGGATGATGCACCCAGTGATGTTCAGCTTGAACTCATTGACCTGCAGTCTGACACACTTCTGTCAGAGCACTTTAGGTCAGTCTCACTGCCTGAGTTTTACGCTTCCCTGAAAGAGGAGAACTTTCCACACATCAGGAGACGTGCTCAGAAGATGATGGTCCTCTTTGGATCTACCTACATATGTGAACAGACATTCTCAGTGATGAAGTTCAACAAATCCAGATACAGATCCTCTATCACTGATGATCACCTCTCAGCTGTCCTTCGCATATCCACCTCAGACATTGAACCAGATTTCCGTGCACTTGTTCAAGCTCAAGACAGACTGGATTTTTCTCAATGAACAAGTAAAATGAACTAAAAAACAAAAATCAAAAGCACTCATTTCTTTTTGTATAAAGCTGATTCATTTCTTATCTTTAACATACTGTAAAACACCTTTTCAGTATTGGTATATTGAGCAGAATTAAGTTCAACTTATTTTTGATTCGGCCCCCCAACACAGCTCGAGTTTCTGAAGTGGCCCCTTGTAAAAAATAATTGCCCACCCCTGGTCTAGACGGCTGGCCAATATGCGAATATGCATTGCGCATGCGCGAGTCTTATGATCTTATTAGGTGAGTTAGGCGAAAAACTCTGCCCGGTTCACCGACCCCCCTCTGAGTGAATACCTGTTAACTTAACATCTTGTCACAAGCTTTTTGGAAGAAAAGACTGACCCAAGAGGAGGAAAACACACACTTCAAGTCAGATCATCACCCTTAGCTATTTCAATTACCTCTCAAACAACCTAAACTAGTTATAAATGTTTATTTTAAATAAAGTCTTTATGACTCAGAATATGAATAACATGGGTCCGTTACAGTTTGTTTTCATCTGATTTCAAAAATCTTTAAAAAAGATTTTTAAAACTCTTTAATTTCAGCTCCAGAGCAGTTAAATTGGGATTTGATATGTGGGGGGGTTCTGTTAGAAGGTGCAACGGGGGAGGGGGGAGAGAGTTAGACGCTCGTGAATTGTCAACGGGGGGGGGGCCTCTCTGCACGGAGGAGCCGCGGAGAAGAGACACACGTTCACTAAGCCGAATCACAGTGATCTGCTATTTTAAAGTAAATTCAACACATATCGACCCTAAATATAGCATATATTAAGAACGAGAAAGTGTTAACATCGTTTTTTGTAAACATATGACAAATGTGCGAGGGTGATGACATCAGAGCATCGTCCTATGGGCTTAGCCCCGGACAGGTACAACAGGTATTCACTCAGAGGGGGGTAGTTACCCATTTACATGTCAAAAAGCAACATACAGTAGGCGGGTGGGGGATGGTGAACGTTTACATTTAATTTAAGGGGAGCAGTTACTGAGAAGTATATAATGAGAACTGCTACCAATGGTGGCCTATTTAGTTTATTAAGAAATACATATTTTTAGCTTTTTTTGATCTGCAGTAGGAAATGGAGCGGACCTGCAGAGAGTAGCGACAGGGCTGGTCCAACCTGATCTGTAAAGTGATCTAACTAAGTGCTATTCATATTCTTGACGGGAAGTGCAGTGTAAATGGGGGGCTTATATGCATTTGAAAAGCAATATAAATCACACAGTTCGTATACAATAGGCTTTAAAAGCACCATCGATAACCATTGCCCTTCTCCTATTCAAACCAAAAGAGAAAAGGCAGATATTACACTCTGAAAAGAAAGGGTAGACATATCTGTACTCTTAGTGCCAAGTAGCTAAGCTATTCATTCGCAGAAATGTAAAGTGATCTATCTAAGTTCTATTCATATTCTTGACGGGAAGAGTTAGTATACAATAGGCTTTAAAAGCCTTCTCCAAATCAAACCAAGATATCTTGGGTCAGTCTTTTCTTCCAAAAAGCTTGTGACAAGTTGTGAAGTTAACAGGTATTCACTCAGAGGGGGGTCGGTGAACCGGGCAGAGTTTTTCGCCGGTCAACGTGTGTGAAAGTTTAAATCTTCCTTATTGAGCTTTAAAACAAATGAATAACGACTATATATTATAATAAAATAAACACCGGCTGTTGTTATGCCTGCTGTAACGTTAACTTACTCCGTTCTCCGCTTAAGTAATTATGCCGTTACAAGCTTCATAGTTGTATTTATCATCTAAATTTGCCGAAACAAGTTTAATATTCTAGTTTACTAGTTTAGGTTGTTTGAGAGGTAATTGAAATAGCTAAGGGTGATGATCTGACTTGTGTGTTTTCCTCCTCTTGGGTCAGTCTTTTCTTCCAAAAAGCTTGTGACAAGATGTTAAGTTAACAGGTATTCACTCAGAGGGGGGTCGGTGATTTATTGCTCTTGGGGCAAAATATTCTGAAAGCCAAGACTTTGTTTATTTGAAATCAGATGAAAACAAACTGTAACGGGCCCATATTATTCATATTCTGAGTCATAAAGACTTTATTTAAAAATAAAAATAAACATTTATAACTAGTTTAGGTTGTTTGAGAGGTAATTGAAATAGCTAAGGGTGATGATCTGACTTGAAGTGTGTGTTTTTTGCTCCTCCCGCTGCATCACAGGTACCATTCTTTAATTAGATGTTTGATAAGTGCATGCAGATCACATAGTAAAACACGTACACAGATACATTATTTTGTATTTTTATTAAATTCGACAATGTCAATTTCACTTTCCACTATGTCCACTGTTGTTTTTCACAACCAATGGCAGAACTTTATTGAGGCCTGTAATTAGTCAACTACAGGTCTCTTGGGTCAGTCTTTTCTTCCAAAAAGCTTGTGACAAGATGTTAAGTTAACAGGTATTCACTCAGAGGGGGGTCGGTGATTTATTGCTCTTGGGGCATTAAAAACAAGATTTTAACTTTAGTTTTTTATATAATATCTGCATTTTCTCTTGTGAAAAACTAAGTCTTAGTTTCGCCATAGTTATTTAATATATAGCGCCATCTCCTGGTTAAATCCTGAAATTGAAAATCTGGCAACGCCCTCTTGGAAAATAGTGGGAGGGCTTAACATTCCCAGAAACTGGTCTTTGGCAGGTCTTAGGCAGGTAACTGGCTGGTAGTAGGCAGGAAGCTGTATGCTGGCGTCCGAAATAAGATGCCCCATCTGTATATATAAAGATTTAAACTAGCTGAAGGGCTTTCTGTTCGAACCACAGTGACATCTAGAGGTTGTTTTGTGCATAACATGTCAACCAAAGGGTAGAGCTGGCTGAAACTTTTTTTTTTTTTTCAACAAGATATCAAGACACAAAATGTGCTCTACCAAATGGTGGCGCTGGCAGTTAAAGGGTTACCTTCTGAAAGTGAGGAAGTATGACCAGCTTTGTCCCATAGGATTATACAGGCCAGTTCATTGCTGCTTGTTTAAGGAGTTAACTATTTCCAATATTAAAGTCACTGAAATTGTATTCTATTTTATTCACCTATAGACAAACAACACAACACTCTGTGATGGAGCACGCCCAGAGCTCAACAAATTGGACTCGGACACCTTCCAGTGTCCATTTTGTGAAAGGACCGGGTCATACCCTGGTCTGATGGCTCATTTGCAGAGCCACCAGAGGTCACTTGTGAAATATGGAGGTAAGTACATCTATAATTCTATATGATCATTGTATACTTCATCACATTACATTACATGTTACTTGTTAGATGTGTTTAATGCCTCACACATTATGGATACATGTGTTATTTCTGTGCCCCAGGACATCCTTGGTGTAAATTAATTTTGAATTATAAATTGAACATTAAAAATTAGATTTATATTCAGGTTATGAAGTGTTAATAATGCTGGAATAGTATCCTTATTTGGGGTAGGCACAATATGAGCATAATCACACATTCAATCTGCAAAAATTCAGTTTATAGGCAAAAACATTATTGTTGGTGACATGATTATTTATTGCTCTCGCACAAACACCTTGTTTCAAATTGCATATTTACAAGAAATTCATTTTGGTTTGTTTCTAGAATCCTCTAAACCACTTTCTGTCTCTTTTTTAGGTTATAATGTTTATAAATGCCATCTCAAATGTGTGGCCAGCAGCCATTATCACTGTGGCTTTTGCCCAAGAATCATTGGGAGAAAGGAGATGTTCTTTATTCACTTTAAAAACTGCTGCACTGAACATCGAACTACGTTGGCGGCGGCCCCAGCAACCACAACGACTCCTCCAGTGATGGCCCCGACGACCGCTCCAGTGATGGCCCAGACGGCCGCTCCAGTGATGGCTCCGACGGCCGCTCCAGTGATGGCCGCGACGGCCGCTAAATTACCTTGTGTGTTGAAAACCATTTTTAGTTCATTGCAAATAGGACTTGTTATACAGAAGATGTTATAGGAATTATTTTATAAGATACAAATATTCTCCTTTAGCAAACATACTATAATTGTTAGTCTTATATTCATATTTCTAACATCAGATGTCATTTAATTTCAAACCTTTATTTAACCAGGTGAATCCCATTGAGATCAACGATCTATTTTTCAAGGGAGACCTGCAGCAAAGTCGGTTACACATGAAACAGAAAACAACAGAAAACAAAAAGGACATCATAAAACATATTTACAGGGCTACATTTACATACCTATCGACAATGACAGGTACCAACAGTATCAAATTGCATAGCATCTATCCGAGCTTTAAAATCATGCAGTGGAACCAAATTGCTCAGTTTCAAGTCCTTGCACTTGGCACATGTAACAAAAACACATCATGAAATCTCAGGCAATAGCTACTTGCAACTCTCCGTGTGATCAGAGAGCAGATATAAGATGGGAGTTTACCCAACATGGCTTTATAGATGAACATGTACCAGTGACTGAGCCTCCGTACAGTAAGTGATGGCAAACCTGCCTTGGCATACAGGGTGAGTAAGTACTTTACAGTTAGTAACAAATCTCAGCGCAATGTGATAGGCGGCATCTAACTTGTTCAGGTAATGGGCAGGTGCATTCATATAGATCAGATCACCATAGTCCAGCACAGGTCAAAAGGTCACAGAGCCTTTTCCTGGCCTCAAGCGAGAAACAGGACTTGTTTCTGAAAAAGAAACCTAGCCTAACCCTCAGCTTTCTAAGCAGATTATTGACCTGAGGTTTAAAAGAGAGACAATCATCAAGCCAGATACCAAGGTATTTACAACAGGCAACCACTTCAATTACTTTTCCTTTATGTTATTGTTATTTGGTTTTTATTAGTGCTTTTGTCGTTTTGAAGGAAATTAAAATACTGTATTGAGTTGGTTTCTTCTGTTTTGGAAGCCTTGTACATCTTTTTGGTCTTGTTAGAAATACCCCATGGTAAAACTGTGTTCTAGCAGCAGTTAAAGAAGCTTAGTTTGCTGTCTTAGACTGCCAGATGTATTAAAGGGCCCATGTCATGGCCATTTCCACTGATCATAATTACATTGTTGAGGTATACTAAAATAGATTTATACTGTGCAATTTTCCAAACTCACATTGGTTTCGCATACAGCATCTCTGTCAAGCATGTGTATTCAGCAGTATTCACTTTCTCCACTAAACGACTCGTTGGAGCTCTTGCCCCCCCCCTCCCTGTGAGCCTAGTGTGCTCCGATTGGTCAGCTCGGCCACTCGTTCTGATTAGTCAACCACCAGAGAGGCTGCGCCCATGTCAGTGCTTTTCCCGGCTGCTCTCAGCGTAACATCAGTCTTATCATGGCGTCGGTACAGCGGTATATTTTATATACATATATATTTTTAACTGTTGTTATAGAAGAGTGTGACGGCCTCAGGGCCTTTGTCTTACGGTGGGGTGGAGCTGAAGAGGGTAATCAGCGCGATCACGGACACCTCCGTAGCCGGTGCTATTAATCCCAGCGGCCCGGAGTCTCTCTCCAAAGCGGCTGCAGAAGGACGAACTGAGCGACCCTCTCCCCTCGACCACCTGTCTCTGCATTTACTACAATAAATGTGCCGTGGTTTTGTAAACTCGTGTATGTCTCCTTGCCTTTCCGTTGTGGCCTACGAGCTACTCTCATAACAAAGAGTAAGTTATTTTTACCCGTTATAAACTACTACTGTTTGATGAGAAATCAAATCATGGTTTGCTATATATGAATTCAGGGAAGAAAGGATAGGCCTACTAAGTATTTCCATTAAACTTTATTTTTAGAAATGTACAAAATGAACATAAATATACATATATACACGGTATATCATCCATTCCTCCTCCTCGCATCTTGCCTGCGCAGTCGGTGCGGTGCCTTTTAGCACCCTCAGTAGTAGTAGAATCCCTTCCCCGTCATGGATTGTCCGCCAGGATCTGGCTGGACGAAATCAAATGCAAATCACAAAATATTAGAGAAACTTAGTTGTTTTAGATTCGTTAGTAGTAGTTGTGTAATGAACAGCTTGCCTGCTAATATGCTAACCTAGCTTTGTTTACCTTGGTAGCTAACACGATATGAACGTTAGCTTGGAGGAAAGGCAACTATAATGCAGTGTAATAAAACTACTATGAACAAAAGCTAGTGGTTCATATTAGGCTAGCAATAACGTGTTTATAATTGCAATCGTATACGGGTATTCTGCTACGTTCGGTCATACAATGTAACTTGCATGAATACATTGTTTTGCGCTAGCATACAGCTAGCCTCGTTAGCTACATGCAGTATATGTACTGTCACAATGTACGGTAAATCACAGTACAGTATACTGTATGAGTATTCCGTGTGTGTGACTGCAGACATTCTCCTGCCATGACAAACATGTAAGGCCATCTGCTGACATTGTAGTTGATATATTTAAACGCTAGCAACGTAGCATCACAAAAATGTTTTTCTGACCGAAACTAGCTCTAGCTCCGTGTGTTAGATCGCTACGCCAGCTATAATGTAATTACGTTTCGCGACTGACCGGCAAATCACCCGGAGTATACTGTCAATAGGTATTTTGTGTGTGAATGCAGACATTCTCCTGCTATGAGATACATGTATGCAAGGCCATCTGCTGATATTAGAGTTGATATATGGAAACTCTAGCAACTTAGTTAGCACTGTGTCAATGGCTTAGCAGTCCAACACAGTTTACACATTTAAACAGTCTTGTTTGATAAATACACAAATAACAATGCAAACTTACAGGTTGTATACCCAGATCTTCCCCTGCTCCAAACGGTCCAAACAAGCTGTGCATATCCGGCCTCAAACTGGGCAATGTTTTGGAAGCTTTCGTCTGTGAAATGCCGGTTCTTCGAACCTCTGGAGGAGGAACACGCCGCTGCTGGTGTGGCCATAGCTCTTCGGGATTGGTCCATTTCGTTCCGGGTACCGCATGACATCAGGCGGTACCCGGAAGAATCAAATGGGCAGTGACGTATCTCCAACGAGGCGTTTTGGGGAGGTATTTTCTGTGTTAGAGTTTTACTCGCTACAGGGTGTACTTTGAGGGTTTTGACTCTGCACACCGTTTACATGCATAAAAACCTTCATAACACACAAGGGGACGGGTAATAACCGGAAAAGCATGACATGGGAGCTTTAAGATGGTTTGTTCACAATTTACACATAAAACCTAAATGTTCATCTGTTTATTGTTCTTCTTCCTTTATATTCAAGCATGTTGATTGTCTATTGGCTATATCTTGACATTATGTTAATTTGATCATACTTGCCATACATTTATTTTAATTGATGCGATTCCTTCAAAGGTTTTGTAATAGACCCCTAGTACTTTTAATTTATAAAGTAATAATAATACATGTGAATGATTGAGCTCATTAGTGGCCTGACTGGCCCTCCTAATTTGGTCCTTAATGACCCCATGATGTGATTATGTATATCTTAAAACCTTTAACAACTATATTTAGATGTTCACAAATATCTACATTTATGTATAAATACATGTGTAGCAGTTAGACAAACCTAATTAATAGATTATCTCATTAATACCTATTTTATATATTAAAAAAAGTTTACTAAACCACCGTTTGTTGACAAAATAATTTGGGTTGAAAGTTATACTGTTGTGTCTCAAACGGATAGACTAGGTTATTAATTTATTTGCCTAATAGTTGCTTAAAATGCTACAATAACATTTGCAATTCGTTTTTAATCTGCCGATCTCTCAGCCACCGTAGTGTCGTGTCAGGTGGGCGTGTCGTGTAGGGGGCGTGTCGTGTAGTGTCTTGTACTTGCCGCCATAGATATATATAAACACTAGATGACTCACCCGCGCTGCTGGCCAATGGAGACCGACGTTGCCACATGGCCGCCATCTTGCTACAGGCAGTGCTCTCATTCATAACATTATGGTTTACTATTTAAATAACCATAGCTTGCTCAATTTTCAACCAATTTTCAAACGGTTTGGTTTTTTATAAACATCAAAGATGTAGTTATGATACTGCATACTTATAATCATGGACTTTCATATGAAAATAACATTAAGCAGATAAAGCAATAGCTATACACACACACAAGGTATTTATATTAAATATTTGTATATATTTCCATTTATTTTATTATATTGTTAATATTTAAAATAAATTATAAAATTAAAATATATTTATATTTTATATATAAAAATCGGTCTCATGTTACCACTCTGTAAGCCAAGAGTTGTTAATTTAGCAATGCCTTAGCTTGAAGAACAGGGACACAACTAATGACAATAGCATATGGTGGTATATTATTTAGATATTCACACCTTTATCAGAAGAACCAAACCAACATAAAATGAGCCCACAGACAGGCCAGTTCTCATTTATCACAATTATTTTTGACATGAGATCTTCATATCGTCCTAGTTTTGTATTTAGTTTCTAGATTTGTAAACAAATCCAGAACCTTTGAAATACGTTACCACTTCACAGCACGGTGCGCTGAGTTCTTGTAGTCATTTTGTGTCCTTCTGTAGTCCATTTACTGTTGTTTGTCTTGTCTTACCCCGGCTGATATCTCACTAAATCCAAGTTTTAATTGTTCCCTATATTGCCCCTATGCCCTGTAAGGTGTCCTTGGGTGTTATGAAAGGCGGCCCCCCAAAATAAATGTATTATTAAGAAGAACAACTTGGTGTGGTTTCTATTCTCCTAAAAAAATGTTACGTTCTCCAACAGAAAACACAACTCAGCGTACTTTTAAGAAATTGATCTTAATAGGCTTGTCCCCTTATAAAAGGCAGAAATATGTTTTGAGGCTCTGGACAAAAATGGCTATTTTGATTGTAAAGGTTGCCAACCCCTGGGTGTAGTTTCAATGTTTGCACATGTTTATTCAAGTGTATGAGTGACATAGAGCAAGTGAGATGGCCAGTGGTTCTCAAACTTTTTACACAGAGTACCACCTCAAATGATATTGGGCTCTCCTAGTAACACCATCATAGACCTTCCTGGGTACCACCGAGATAAAGGATTTAATATGACAAGCCATATGATGCTCTCATTTGTTAGTGACATTCCACATGCAAATAAGATAAGATAAGATGGTACTTTATTGATCCCAATTTGGGAAAACATTTTTAGTTACAGCAGCATAAGGGGCAAGGCATTTTACAATAAATTAGAAATAAGCAAGAAAAATAAAGAAAATAAAGAAAGAGGAAAATAATATACATGTTGAGTTTGGCAGGATATTATATATATCTAATATACATATACATAAATATAAGGCATATGGAATATTAATGCACTTCAGATATTCATTGCTAGAATAGAATATAGAATAGAATAGGGAGGGATGAAACCCTCTTTAATGGTCACACATGCAGAGCACACAGCACACAGCACACACAGTGAAATTTGGCCTCTGCTTTTAACCCATCCTAGTACAAGGAGTCTAGTACTAGGAGCAGTGGGCAGCTATTGTACAGCGCCCGGGGAGCAATGGGAGTGGGGGGGAAGGGGGGTGTCCGGTGCCTTGCTCAAGGGCACCACGGCAGGGCAGGAGGTGAACTGGCACCTCTCCAAGTAGAAGTCCACACTCCATATTTAGGTCTGGTCGGGGACTTGAACCAGCGACCCTACGGCTCCCAGTCCAAGCCCCTACTTTTTTTTTTTTCTCTTTTATTATCAAAAATAGACATTTAACAGTTCATCACAATTACATAAAGTACTTTCTGCATATAATGTATGAAACGCATACAAAAAATGACATATACTGTCATTATTTCACTGAAAAGTAGTGTGTCTTATGTCACTTTTCAAAGTTGAAGCACAAAGCTCCCTCCTCATCCATCTCAATTAATTTGCTGCCATTTACAAAATCCTCACAAAATATGTCCTTTTTCACATGTATGAGAACAAGGTTTATGTCCCTTTTTGTTGTCCTCTTCATTATGTGCCACACGTCAGACATTTTACCCTCGAAATGGGCAATGTTCCTCCTTATCTGGACCGCACGCCTGGCGTGGCTCAGAACATAGTTTAACAGATTCACATTGCATTCATCCTTCTTCTCAATCACACCAAACAGCCACAGCTCCTTCCAATCCATTTCTCTCACATACCATTCATTCCAACATCTACCAATTAACTCTTTCATCCTTCCAAAAAAAACACCAAGCTCTCTACATTCAACAAACTCATGCAAACATGTTTCAACCTGGTCTCTACAAACATCACACTCTCTCTCAACAGTTTCCTCAAAATGACTAATTATCAGATTGTTAAACACCCTATTATGTCTCAACAAAAAATCAAAATGTTCACATTCAATACTGTTCCATTTAATTTTCACATTCTCCCACATTCTTCTACCAGTCAGACCTTTCACAACACTCGTCCATACTCTCTCTGATGCAGGTCTCCTAATAACATCCCCTTTTAACCATTTATACATATTTTTTGTTTTAACATCTTCTATTTTAACATTGACATCCTCTTTCCCCACATATAAATCAACCACACTCTCCTTTCCTATAACGATCTCACTCTCAATCATTGTTAACCATTCACTCGGCATTCCATCTTTGATTTCTTCCATCATTCGTTCAGCTGTCCCTGGATACATCACTTCATCTATTTCCCTAACCTCATCCACTATCACCTGTGCCTTCATAAAGCCTGGTACATACTCTAAAACTAAGTCCTTAACCCTCCTCATCCCCGCTCTCCACATCGGCAGATTGAATAAGGAACACTGCTCATGAGTGATCCTTGGGTTAAGGAAGATCGGCTGCTCCCACACCTGCTGCACATTCACACACTCATACCTAACATACTTCAAAAACTCACCCCATGCACTCATTACTTCCCTTTGATAAGCACTCAAACCTTTCAACATCCCCTTTCTTAGCACCATAAAAATAGCACTATCACCACATCCTCCACATTTATTTATTTGTTCCTTTAAGAATATTTTCCATAACTGATCTTCCTTATTTCCCAAATAGCGAACCATCATTTTAATCCTAATTGCTTTAATTTTCCTTCTTAAGTTTATCAGCTGTAAACCTCCATCCCTACACTCGTTTTCTAGCACTTCTCTAGCTATCCTTACCCCCCTCCCATCCCATATGAACTCACTAACTATCTTATCTATTTCATTCACTACACTATCCGGCACATCTAAAACCGTCATTATATAAAGTGCCCTACTCATGATTAACCCATTCACTACAGCTATCTTCCCCCTCAACTTAAGCCCCCTCATCTTCCAAAACCTCAACGTCTTCACTATTCCATTAATTAACTCTACATACTGTCTGTCCCTACCCTCCACTTCTTTAATCCCTAAATTGATCCCCAACACCCTAAAATAGTCCTTATTTTCCTTCAACCCTATATCACAACTCCTATCCCTCACCTGTCCTATGTACATCATCTCTGATTTATCTAAATTCACCCTAGCTCCTGATGCCCTACCATACAAACTGACTGTCTTCAACACTTCCCTAACACTTTCCCTATCTTTAACTGTAATGGTGGTGTCGTCTGCATACTGATAAACTAAACTAACCCCCCCTCCTGGCACCTCCACTCCTTTTATAAACCTGTTTTGCCGCAGCAGAGTCGCGAGGGGCTCGGCTGACAGCGCGTACAGCATTGCTGAGAGAGGGCATCCTTGCCGGACCGACCTCCCTAACTTAAACACATTGGTTACCACCCCATTAATTTTAACGCAACTGACTGCACTACTATAAATCCTCCTTACCCACCCTATTAATCTTTTCCCAAATCCTGCCTTCTCTAACACTCTATACAAAAATCCATGACTAACCCTATCAAAAGCTTTATTTAAATCTAAACTAACTACTATCCCACCTATACCCTCCTTCATGTGACTAATTGTGTCCATAATACTACTAATAGTGTCACAAATATCTCTCCCTGGAATACTATACGCCTGTGTGTTTCCCACTACTGATTTTATAACCCTCTTAATTCTATTCGCTAACACCCGTGCTAGCACTTTATAATCCGTGTTTAACATACTAAGTGGTCTATAGTTTTCTAATTTATTCCTATTTCCTTTCTTAAACAATATACTAATAATCCCTGTAGATATACCGGCCGGCAATTCCTCCCTCTCCTCCAGGCTCCTGTACATTTTAAGGAGTATTGGCGCCAGCCCCTCCCTAAACTCTATATAGAACTCAGACGTCAGACCATCTATCCCTGGACTCTTATTCCTACCTAACCCTGCTATTGCTAACTCTATCTCCCCTAGTCCTATCTCCCCCTCACACATTTCCCTACCTTCATCACTCAACCTAGCTTCCATACTATCTATCACCTGTTCTAAGCTCTCCCTATCAATCTCCTCAGCCTCAAATAACTCCCTATAAAACTCCTCAACTCTCTCAGCAATCCCTACAAAATCTGATATTATTTCTCCTCCTTTTCCTTCAACCTGCTCTATATTATTCTTTCTCTGCTTTACTTTCTCTAATGCCAAAAAAAACCCTGTACTTTTCTCTCCTTCAACCGCATACCTAGCCCTACTTCTAACTATAGCCCCTCTACATTTTCTCTTCTCTATCTCCCCCAGCTCATCCTTCAAACGACTATACTCATCCAGATCTCTCCCTATTTCTATATCTACCCTTTGAGCCTCTAAATGTAACTCTTCCCTAACCTTTTTCTCTTTCTCTCTTTCTATTTTATTCCTATTTTTACAAAATCCTATACTTATCCCTTTTATTTCATTTTTAAATCCCTCCCAACACACCCCCACATCCTCACCATTCAAACCTCCCCTTTTTTCCATACATTCTCTCACTTTAACTTTATATCCATCATCCTTCAGCAGACAGGCATTTAGGCACCACACTCCTCCTCCTCTTCCTCTCATCACTGTTCCAATGCAGAAACTCAAGATGTTATGATCACTCATGGCAGTATTCCTATACTCAATTCTGCCAATTTTCTCCCCTAAATTACTCCACACTAAATCTATTCTACTCTGTTTTAATATCCCTCCCACCACTTGATTCCTAGAAAAAACCCGCTCCCTACTGTTCCTTTCCCTCCACACATCCTGCAGCCCATTTGTCCCCATTATTGTTTTGAGAGCACCACGTGATGAATCACTATTAAAACCCATATTAACAGACACATCCAGTTTCGAACACCACACATTAAAGTCACCAACAATCATACATTTTCCCCCACATTTACCCTCTAACCCTTCAAAAAACTCCCTCCTCCTTCTAACCTCATTCGGTGCATATACGTTAACTAATCTAAAAGTTTCCCCCATACACTCAAACATTATCCCAACCATTCTCCCAACACCATCATCCTCAACTTTCCTTATATTCGTTACCACCCCTGCTTTAATTAATATTGCCACCCCTCTAGCACCCACACTCCCATTATTTACATACATTTCTCCCATCCACTCTTTCCTTACATCCTCCACACACCTCTCATCCCAATGTGTCTCCTGCAAGCATATAATGTCTGAGTCACATATTATTAAGGCCTGCTCTCTCCGGTCCTTGGACCTCAGCCCATTTCCATTGAAGGGGGAAATTGTCACCATTACCAGTGTTATGAAAGTTGTAATTGTATTCATTCTATTCATTTTTTTTCCAGACACTTTGTAGCTCCTCCTGACGTTTTCACCCGTCTTTTCTCCACCTCCTTATCCTTCTCTACTTTCCTCTTTGCATTTAGCCTGCTGGATTCTCTCCTTATTCCTCTGCTCTTTATCACAGCGTTTGTCTCTCCGAAGATCTTCCCCCCCAGAGGTCCCATCATCTCCACCTCTTCTCCATCAGACTCGTTCTCCTCGTAGTCTCCTCCCTCCTCCATGTCAGACACGACCGAACTGACCTCCATTTCCTCAGCAGTCTGTCCCCCGTCTCCACCATCACCTCCTCCATCTCCTGCTCCCTCTCCTCCTTTCCTCTCACCGACAGCTCCTCCTCCAGCATCAGGTTTAGCTTCCACATCCGCATCAGCATCCGCATCAGCATCCGCACCCGGATCAACATCCACATCAGCATCCGCCTCAGTATCCACCAAACCCTCACCACTCCTCGCAGCCTTTCCAGCATCCATAGCAGCAGGAACATCAGCAGCTGGAACAGCAGCAGCATTGGCTCCACTACTACACGCACCTCCGTAGTCTGCTTTCCCCTTCTTCCTCCCTCCGTCTCCTCCATCGTCAGCAGCAGCCGTATCAGCGGCTCTCTTTGCAGCCGCAGCAACAAATATAGCCGCAACAGCAGCCACAGCTTCTTTGTTTAAACTGCTCCCAGCCTCATCACTTCTGCCCTCTTCTTCACTCTCTTCCTGACTTCCACCCTCCTCTTCCTCAATTTCATTCTCAGCTGTTTTTTCCGCCTGGGCACTTCTTCTCCCCCTGGCTCCACTCGCCCCCTCTTCCCGAGCCACACAGTCCCGGGCATAGTGTCCCTGCTTGGCACATTTATAGCATCTGAACTCAGGGCATTCTTTATATAAATGCCCTGGCCTTATGCACAACCTGCAGACCGGCACTTGTTTATCATGGATCACCCTGAAGTACTCCGGACCCTCGAGAGTATCAAATCTGGTTGAGTACGGGAGTGACGTTACTTCCTTGTTGAACTTCACCCGCAGGAACCTCGTCCCATCAGCAACCTTTGTGCCTGGCCACACTCTTCTCTTTATTGCCGAGACAGGCAGAACCCCCCACATTGCCAATCTGCCTTTAATTGTGGTATCCAAAATGTAAGCCGGTATGTTAAGGAATGATACTGTAAGTTCTTTTATCATACAGTCTCTGCCCCGCACCATGGCTCCGTTTATCCTTATCCCATCCATTATTTTATTTTTTCCTTTTTCATCAGCCATTGTCACTTCATATAGGCCATCTCCTTTCACCCTGCACCCCATCACCTCTCCACATTCTTTTTTAACTCCTTTTAGCAGATCCATTACAGATACCACTGCTTTTCCGCTTTCCACCGCCACCACCACAGTAAGCTCTCTTTTATATTTCTCCTCTTCCACCACCCTCTCCAGCTCCTCTCTCACCTCTTTTTGTTCCCCTACTCCTGTTTTTCCATTTTGTCCGCTCGTATTCTCGTTGTCATTGTCCTTTCCTTGTTCATTCACAGTTTTTTCATCCCTCTCCACACTCCGCTGTAATGTGTCAATGTCCGTGATCCGTGACGCAGTTGATAAAGCCATTCCAGTTTTCGTTGCCAGTATATCCATCAAAAAGAAAAACACACCGGTCGGGGGAAACCCCCAGACAGCAAAGCTGTTTGGGGGGGGGAACTACGAACAAAAAAACAAACTATACGTTGGACGAAACAAACGAGAATCACACAAAAACAAACAATTCACTTCTCTCCTTCCGGGACCAAACACGCACGTAGGCTCTCAGTCCAAGCCCCTACTGACTGAGCCACTGCCGGATGTTAAGAGCATTCCATGGAATATAACAACAAGTGTATCTCGAGCCGGTTTCTCAAACTTACCTACCCCACCTTTAAATATTAAATATTGAACAGATTATATATGTGTAAAATGTACAACGTGGTTATATTCAAGATAAACTATGGAGCAGAGAGTTATCTTCCAGCCAGAGGTGATTTGTTGTACAGAGTTATGGCACTGCGGAGCTGCAGCAGTCTGTTGGAGAAGGAGCTCCGCTGACTGTCCAGCTGCAGGTGGAGAGGATGGATGGGGTTATCCATGATGGACAACAGCCTGTTCAGTGTCCTCCTCTCCACCACAGCTTCAAAGGGGTCCAGCTTGATGCCGATGACTGACCCAGCTTTCCTGATCAGTTTATTGATCCTGCTGGTGTCACCGGCTCTGATGCTGCCCCCCCCCAGCAGACCGCAGCAAAGAAGAGTGCACTAGCCACAACAGACCGGTAGAAGATCTCCAGCATCTTGCTGCACACGTGGAAGGATCTCAGCTTCCTCAGAAAATAGAGTCGGCTCATCCCCTTCTTGTACACAGCGTCAGTGTTGATCCTCCAGTTCAGCCCATTGTCTAAGTGCACTCCCAGGTATTTGTAGTCCTCCACAACTGCCACATCCTCTCCCAGAATGCACAGGGGCAGAGGAGACGTCCTCACCCTCCTGAAATCAATGACCATCTCTCTGGTCTTGGCCACATTCAGAATACTCACAACATTAGGCTGAGGTTCATCTTCCGCTCTTCTTGAAGTGGTTGTGCTTCTTGTTGCTTCCGGCTAAAATAAACATAATTAAAGACATTTTGAGTGTTTAAAATGTGCTAGTAATACACAACACATTATTTATTCCTAAACGTGCAGAAAGAAAAACTAAAGTGTGACATTTAATCACATATTTATATATCAATCTTATACACCTTGAATTCTTGTTGGCCAATGATACACATACCCTTTGAAGATGAGCTGGGAAGTTGAATACTGTTGGCACAACACCATCTTTAAGCCGGACAGTCTGCCCCGTCCTGTCAAAGTCCTCACAACTGAAGTGCTCACTGCAGAGCAGTGTCCTGCCTTCTTAGGGCAGCTTCCCACTGCCTCCTCCTCTCTCCGGTTTTGGGAAACCTTAAAAACATGAGAAAGGTAGCCAGATATATCAATTATTGTCAACATTTTCCTCCCTTCTTTCCTTTAACATTAAGGGTAAGGACAAAAATACACACCGAAATTATCATATTTTTGGGGTAATTGTATGTATGTATACTTTAAGAATAAGACAACCACACTAAGAGTTATAAAAAAAGATGTCCAAAAGAAACATTAAATAATTGTGTAAAGAAATGGTAGCAACATATTCTAAAGAGGCTGGGTCAACAACAATCTTGCAATACTATTATCTCACATAGACCCACTGATCCTGTGTAGCAGGACTTGTAATGTACATACATCCACTAAGTAATTAACGATTATCCTAATTATAGTCATAATATTGTCATATCTTACACGTGAAAGGTGATTCCACGGGTTCTTGTTTCCAGACTGCGGCGATTAGAGCATCCGTAGGCTGCACAAAAGTCCGGCATAGTCAGGTACTTCTGTAAACACAAAGCCAGCAATTTCCTGTATCATAATGTATCTAAATGTAAGATGTTTTTAACAAGCCAAACCACTTGGAAGAAATCATGTGTAACTTAAGTTATGTTGAAAAGAAAGAGCAGTTCTGCCTCTCCCACTGGTGTAAAGTTGCTGGGTCAACTTTGTAATACTAGGTCTCACTCACAGCCTCTTGTTATTAGCCAGCTAATAAATACAACCACACATACATAAAGAAAAGCTGCAATTTCAACATGTCCAAGCATCCTGTATCATAGCCATGCT
Organism: Trematomus bernacchii; assembly: GCF_902827165.1. NCBI lineage: Eukaryota > Metazoa > Chordata > Actinopteri > Perciformes > Nototheniidae > Trematomus > Trematomus bernacchii. Next base: position 4,085,914 of record NW_022987869.1, read on the forward strand.
AATAATGTTTATAATAAACCAAACCGTTTGTAAATCAATCAAGATTTCAGCGAGTTAAGAGTATTTTTGTGCAGATCACTCACCTTACAACAGCTACCATAGCGCGTACCAGAGTAGCTGTTGACTGTAGCAAGATGGCGGCCGGTGAGCTACGCTGGAAAATCTCCCATGAGCCATCTAGTGTTTATATATATCTATGCTTGCCGCGGCCGCAGCTAGACCATATTGGCCATATTTGACAACTACATACGGCAACTCTAATAGGACACTTGACACAGTGGCTTTTGGCAAAGCAGAAAAAGAACCTAGAGAGATGAGTTATTGTTATTACAACGTGACTTCACTATTATTTAACAACTCTTTTTAACAGCTATCATACTGAATAAATATTTACTGTGAATGTATGCAAAAATGTATAGCATATAGCTGTCTAACAGAAGTTAAATCCATTTCTCACTTATTCTGACAATGTACTTAACCCCAAATAAAAGAACCCAATAAAAAGAGTTGTTAAATAATAGTGAAGTCACGTTGTAATAACAATAACTCATCTCTCTCGGTTTTCGGAGTTTTCTTTGTGTGCTTTGCCAAATGCCACTGTGTCAAGTGTCCTAGTTGGGTTGCCGTACGGAGTTGTGCAATATGGCGGACCATCTCGCACATGCGCACTGCAGATAGGGCAGGGCGGTAGTGACAGCCGTACAGCCAATGCGTGACGTCATTAGTAAGCGTAACGGACCCCGTGCTGATCTGGTAGGCCGTGCAGATATGGTACCTACACCGCCCTATAGCCAAAGCCCGAGACACTGTTTAAACTTTAAACAGGGCCCGAGACACTGTTTAAAGCATAATAAAGACAATATATAGAGAGCATAATGTTTTTAATGCAATGCAGTCTCGCAACGTATGCTTCAGCAGAGAATGGCCCGCGGCGGGAAGCATTCACTCGCGATCTCAAGTCGTCTACAACATACGTTTAGGGAGCTATATAGAAGCCTATGGACATCCCGGAAAGTTGAAAATGTACGCTAAGGGCCGCCCCCCTTGCGTTGGAAAAAGACCACAGGGGACCTTGACATAATGTCAACATACGCCAACCTGGGAGTGAGGATGTGTTGGTTCGTCGGATAGGCGGTTAGCTGCAATAAATAACTCCAGTTCAACAAACCATATTACAATATCTAAGGGAGCGTTATTTCTGGACCATCTTGAAATGTGACGTTCATATTTGAAAGATACACACATTTCATTGTGAGGTTGATTTAATATACACTAAGCCTCTCTTCAACAATGTGTTGACGTTAGCTAGTTCTATTTTATGCTATAGTAGAGCATAGCGAATTTAAATGAACCTTAACAATGCATACATTAACCCAGTGCTTCTCAAACTTTTTTCAGTATTGTACCCCCTTTGAAAAATGTTCTCAGCCAAGAACCCCCTGACCGACCCCGAACATTTTTGATAGAAAAAGCCTATACAAATAATTACAATATAGTGATGTTCCATCAGTGTATGATTTATGAACTCCTTCATGCATGAATTACAACAAACTAAGGATATTTTCATTTTTATGCATGTTTTTTTAAACAGATTTTTAAGTAATATATGTTTAACAAACCAATGAATAAAATGATATATTATGCAAAAACTATAAAATACAATACACAAATATTACAATAAAATCCTCTGTAGTGCCTGATGTGCAACTATACCATCCGAAACCCCATGAATGTACAAGAAAACAGCATTAAATTAGCAGTCTCTAATGTAGTGACCACAATGCATGAAAGGGTTAAAAAACAACAACGTTGTAACTGAAAAAATGTGCAATTATAAACAAACTATGTAATAACACTGCAATGACACTATTTAGGAGTTGTAGGTCGTTAGCGATCGTGTACGGCTTTTTGGCTTTAGCGATGAGCAGTGACACCGCATACGATGCCTCCAGTGCTTTGGCTGATGTTGTGGAGGCTTTTCGCATCATCTCTTGCGAGGATCTGTACTGAGCAAGTTTTCTCTTGAAAAACTCCGGTGGCTTACCAACATGACACAGGTGTTTGGTGCTGAGATGTCTCTGGAGGTGCGCTGGTTTCATCGAGCTGTTGGCTAGTTTCTCCCCACAGAAAAAACACAATGCCTGGGGCGGGTTGCCGTTTGTTGACGTGAATCCCATCAAAGCATACGCCTCCTGATATTGACGGCATTTTGTTGGCTCAATTTTGGCTTTCTTTTTTTCTCCGTTGTCCACGTTCCCTGCTGTAGTGCTGCTACGTTTTAACCATTTCAATGTCTATTTGTTATAATCTAATATTGCAACTGGCTTCCCGCTCAGTGTGGTTCCGGGCTAGAGCCTGATTTAGCTCTGGTTCTTCCTGTTTCCACCGCACCGGAGCCGGCTCTCAGTACCGAAACCCGGTTCTTAGCTGGCCCCACTGTGCTGCCCGGCAAGTAGGCTACCAATACTTCACGCTTACGTCGGAGGGGGGCGAGATTAACCTGAGCAATAACAGTTAATGGCGAGTACGGCAAATAAAAGTTGTAACAAGCAGTAGTGCTGAGCAAAGTGACTAGAACACACATTGCACAACAACGGATCTTGAACCCTTGGTGGTTCTAGGAATATTTTATATAAAATTGTGTTTTCTATTTAACTTATTGTACTATGATTATTTTTGCAATCATGCATGGTATTTTTTTAATTAACCTTTTTATTCATTTTTATCTCACGTACCCCCTACAGTACCCCAACGTATCCCTAGGGGTCCGCGTACCCCCATTTGAGAATCACTGCATTAACCTAACTAGCAAACTAACTATCTAAAGTACAAGGATGACCTTATTTTACCAACCTCGCACAGAAGCCTTTTGGTATACAGCAGCATCCCACTTAATGTTTTATACTTCTCTATTACGTTTAACTTGGATGCTACACATAGCATCGTTAGCACAGATGGAGCTACCGATTGCTCAAATGCTAACCCAACTCTAAACATTCATTAACGTTAGCTTAATAAAAACACCAGTAACATAACATAAAGTACGCGGGGTTGACTTACCGAAGAAACTGCATTCATGGATGGTCTGTTTTAACCGCAGATAAATCCTATATTTGCATGACGAATAGTCCATCAGGAACCAACACAACAAACACGGCCGAGTTCAAGTAGTGTTCTCCTCATGAGCTGAGCCCCTGTAGCATCACGGAGCTAACGGAGCTAGCAGTGAGACAGAGGAGCTACAGTAGGAGCAGCAGTCCCGTTGTCATGAAGGGGGAATCTAACTATATACAGAATATGATTTTTTGGATCCAGGCTAGAAACATGTTCATTTTCTGATGTTAAGTTGGACATTTTAACATAGGGTCTACGGCAGGGGTATTCAACTAAAATTCAACGAGGTCCAGTTAGAGAAAATCTCCCCATGCAAAGGTCCGGAACATCAAAATGTCTAACTTGCTCTATGAATTAGTGTGATATATATTGAAGTAGCCTGTAGCTGTATCAACGTCTGCATGTAATCAACAAAAGACTGCCAATCAAATAAAGAAAGTACAATTCATAAACAACAATATTTATTGTCAATTAACATTGAACTATACAGATATACAGTAAAATACTGTGGATATATATGTGTAATGTTCCTCTCTGGCTGCATTTAAAAATAAAATAGGAGAAAATAAATAAAATAGCTTTTGAAAATATGTGCATCTTAAAAGTGCTTAATTTTAGATAAATAAAATAAAGTGTAGCAGCAGCTTGAGTTTCCCTTTTTCTTTGTTAACCGTTTCACATCATGACTTAACAGTTTCAGCCGATTATAGAACAATATCAGTCTTTACACATCATAACAATTGAACAGTTTTAAAGTTTCTCTTTCTTTCCCTCTTATATTGTAGTCCATCACTCACTTTTCTTTAATTCAGTGCGAGAATTGAGCTTGAGCTTGTCCTGCCAGGAGTTTGTAAATCTGGGCAGAAATGGTGTCAGGGCCATTCTCATACACATATGCAGGTGCTCATTGGTTAGCCTCGGTTAGCCTGACCTGGAACGATATTTAGTTTTAATTTTGATCCTGGTGTGACCTCAGTTCTGACTTGAGAGGGAATGTTTGGTCAAACACTTTGTGTTTTGTCTCATAGTGGCGTTTTGGCACTTTTAATGAGCGCTACGGTCTCTGAACAAATGAGACACACTGGTTCTGTGCTCCCAGTGGGCAGGATGAACATGAATGAGTCCGTCCACTCAGGGTTAAAAGCTCTGTTCTCACAGTCTACTTTACTCTTCTTGGAGAGCGCCATGTGTAATTATGTGTCTCTCCCTCTCTGCCGCTAACACGCCTGTTCACTCTCCTTTCCGCTTCTCTCCCTGTATCGCTAATTATTCTCTTCGCTCACTTTCCTCTCCGCTTCTCTCTGTCGCTCTCTCGTCTCTTCTTCTGTGTTTCTCTCCCTGTATCGCTCACTTGTCTCTTTCTGTTGGCGGCGGTTAAAATAGAATCGCCCCGTCAAAATTGAATTCCCCTATTAATGTATTGATTATAGGTCGGGGTCCGTATAGGTCGGCGTCTGGGTCCGGATCTGGACCGCGGTCCGCCTGTTGCCGACCCCTGGTCTACGGGAATTGCTCCCATCTGCATCCATCACCTACAGTTTGCAGCATTGGGCTTCATGCATGGGCGTCGCAGCCATTATATGAGGGTGGGACAAGTCCCCCCCACTTTTTCAAATGATTAGTTTAGACCCCCCCACTTTTACTATGCGGAAAGTCCGTGAATCGGTCTATCCACTCGCCGCACTTTGTAGAGCGCTGTGTCAGTGCTTCACTATCAAATGAAATCCATTCCACTTGCTTATTGAGAGAATGCCCAAATCAATGAAACTCCGTACCATGTTTTCACTGCTACTTTGTACCAAGGCAGATTCTCACATAGCGCGCGCATGTTCAAGGAGTGTTGTCATAGTTGGACAGCTCAGATCTGTTGTATGAAGCGATGCCGGTAGCGGAGGTAAGGCACACACACCAAATGTTCAGGAAATGGTTAATACAGCGAAAATCAAAGCTGACGATCTCTTGGTTTGATATGTTTTCTCCCCCAGACAACATGGACATAAGAACATTTTTTTCAAAGAAGAGGAAAGTAAGTCATCAGCTGGTAGCAGTTAATCAGTTAACAGTGATGGCGGCGTCTCACTTCTGGAGAGGAGTTTCGTCTTTATGTCATGATAGAGAGATACAAATACTGAATAGTTTAGATGAGGAAAAGGCATCGAAATGCCAGGTTACTAGTATTTATCAGTATTTATTATCACTTCACCACCTCTCTTGACATCTAGGCACTTGAGAGTGAGTCAGAGGCAGAATACAGGGACAGTGGAGAGAGGTCCATTGCTGAGGTGAGTGATGAAAGGGAAATGACAGTTGAGAGTAAATTGTGATGTGGACTCTCATCCCAGGATTTTAAGGAAATCAGTGGGGATATTGAACAGGAAACATTTCAGTCAAGGGGCATCATATGACCAATATAGACAGAAGAGCAACATTTATTTGAACATTTAAGTCAATGATACCATTCCTAGGTGAACTTAACATCCGTATGGAGTCAGATCAGTCTCAATATTAATAAATGCTCACAGAAGGATTCACAAATGTATTTTGCGATTTATATATAAATGACTCTCCACAACAATATCTCTCAATGCACTCACAAATATTTATTGTTGTATATAAATGTACAAAAAATGGGCATTTAAACTGCTTTTTATTAATTCAAAGACAGCTCTGAATTAATAATCAAATATGTTTCCTTTCTTTACTACTGAAATTACAAAATGTACCCATCATTTTCCTCATGCTAGTATAGCCACATAAAAGTATCAAACCACCTGTTAAAATGCACCAGAATACAGGAAATCTATATTTTTTTTCGCCCCCACACCCCCGTTAAAAATGTCCCCCCCACATTCAGGATGCTTCCTACGCACATGGCTTCATGGCACTGTCCCGGAGTTTGCCGCTTGGCTCTGATAGGCCAGAAGTCGGTTTGATTGCATTCGGGCTCGACTGTCTGAGTAGCCCGGATGATGCTGCATCGAAATGTTTGACGTCGAATTTTATACACCGAAATTGTGCATTCGAATTTTTTTCATTTGAATTTTTGGGATCTGAATTTGACTATTCTAATTTTTTTAACTTGAATTGTTACATTTTTATTTCACATAAGTAAATTCGGAGCATGATTTTCAAAGTAATTATTTTCAATGCTATAAATTCGGTGTCTGATAAAAATTCAAATACTTCTGTCTCTTGTTTGCTTCCATAGACGTCACACACCGCAGTGTTCACAGACGCATCTCTCGCAGGCTGAGGAACGTGCATGTTGCAGGCAGGGGGGGGGGACAGTGGCCGGTTCACATGTCTCTCCATATAAACGTTTTTTCGCCCCGTTGCTGTACAATCAACATGTGTTGATTCGAACAGACAACAAAGCAGCGGCGGCCTACATAAATCGCCAGGGAGGTGTACGATCGCAGCTGCTGAACACACCAGAGCATCCTACACAGCCAAATGGACAGCGTTCCGTTTGGTGTGTAGGGAAAAGCCTGGACCCCGTTACGGGCCCCCTGCCTCACGTGCTGTCGTTCCTCCAGCTGTTGCTGGACAGGAATTGGCTTATAGCACGGTCAAAACATATGCTGCTGCCATTTCATCTTGCCACGTAGGTTTGGTGTCAGCACGGTGTTTAGTCACCCTCTGTAGAGATGGTAAATCCGGATCCTTTTCAATGACTGACTCAGGGTCTTCTGAGTCAGTCATTGAAGAGATCCGGATCATACGAGTCATTTGAGTCATATGAGTCAGCATCACCAAGACCGTATAAATCCTATCGGTGAAACCGAAAACGTGTTGCATTTCACGAGCATATTAAACTGACGTTATATTAACCTCCGCTACACAGTGTCTTTTGCTTTAATAAAAAATGTTGATCACAAAAAAAAGGGTTATTTTGCGATTTGGCAAATCTGAGTCTGCTGTTGACTCGTGCATGAGGACGAGTCTGCTGGATCTCTGGATCTGCTGCTATATGGTTACGGCTCTGAGTCCGCACAAGTCTGCTCTGCTGTGTTTTGCACAGTGAGTCAGGATTTGCGAATCTGAGTCTGCTGTTGACTCGTGCATGACGACGAGTCTGCTGGATCTGCTGCTATATGGTTACGGCTCTGAGTCCGCACGAGTCTGCTGTGTTTTGCACAGTGAGTAAGGATTTGCGAATCTGAGTCTGTGAAGTTCCGCTGACTAACTCGTAGGCTACTGGTCTCTCTCGATCATTGACCTGGATTCACGGATCCCGCGATTTTGATTAAGTCCATTATGTTTCCGGCTCTAAATTAAGTTTCAGTGTAGACTTCTAACACAATTGTCATGTTGTGCAACAGTCTCCTGCGTGTAATAGCTGCATTTCCAATAAGGATCTTACTTGGCAAAATGTTTATTTTGAACATAGCACACAAAAAGAAACAATGACAAATGATAGAAAATTGCAAAACAGTTAGAATATATAAAATGTCTTAATTATACAATTATTATTATTAAACATATAATTATATCTAATCATATGCCCCCCATATTTTCTCATGAACTGCGTAATCATTGCAATACTGGTGTTTGTATGTGTTAAATGTGTGTAAAGTGGTGTCTTTTGCTTTAATAAAACATATTGATCACAAAAAAAAGGGTCATTTTGCGATTTAGCGAATCTGAGTCTGCTGTTGACTCGTGCATGATGACGAGTCTGCTGGATCTCTGGATCTGCTGCTATACGGTTACGGCTCTGAGTCTGCACGAGTCTGCTATGTTTTGCACAGTGAGTCAGGATTTGCGAATCTCTGAGTCTGCTGTTGACTCGTGCATAATATAGCCGCGGGAGCCGGGTGCTGGAGGAGGGGCTATGCTCGTGCACATGACGAGTATGGATCTCTGGATCTGCTATGCTATTAGGAGCCGTCGGCTCCTCTGAGTCCCCACGAGTCTGCAGGAAGTTTCACTGATCCGCGTCCCCTCCCCTGAGCCAAACGATAACTTCTGGCAGCTATCCTACTTGCTAAAGGGTAGGCAGATGGACTGGGGTACGTTGTAATCAGTGTGAGAAAAAGTTTTTAGAGAGTACTTGTCCATGGACAAGTGAGTTTGGCAATTTAGTTGTCCGAATACATTTTTCACTTGTCCAGAATGGACAAAAATTGGGGCCACTGAAATCTTCTTCTTCGCCAACGTATTTTACATTTTCCCACGTTTTTTACGACACCGCTAACGTAAGTGAGCGGTAAGATTTTACTCCATCACACATAGGGTTGGGTATAGTTTGGATTTTAATGATTCCGGTTCTGCTTTTCGATTCCGGTTATTTTCGGTTCTCGATTCTGGTTCTTTGAGAGGGTAAAAATAAGTCCCATGACAAACTGGGAGAAAAACATATTTATGAAAATATTAAGTCAAATCTGTATTCCTATTTACAAATCACTTCATACTGTTTAATTTCTTACGGTTATTGAATAAAATTATATAAAAATAATCTCTGCATTGTTTAGTTAGTTCTATGTGGTGCAGTTTGAGAATGTATAATTGGCCCAGTCTCCTCTGATGTTACACTGCAACCTGCCTGTGAGACAGAGTCCAACCACACATGTCCAACACATAGGCCTAATAATAATAATAATAATAATACATTATATTTATAGCCTATAGGCCTAGCGCTTTTCTACAACTCAAAGACGCTTGCATGCTTACACATGTCCTGCAATACACATGCTGCAGCTGCCCAGCTGCTCACTGTTTGTAAAAGTAAATAAATAGTATTTTCATTTCAATAATGTATTTTCTATACCCTGCTTCATAAACAATACTGACATCCCTGTGCTCCTCCGTGTCTGGGGGTCGGGGGATGTGAGGACAGCGCGAGGACACAGACAGGGAGGCTGCTTTACTTCATAAAGGAAATGGCGTCAATATTAACAACGTAGGAGCTAAAACGCTTAATAACCTTCATTACGTGTTAAAGAAAGAACATAAGAAAGTTTGACAAAGATTAGGCTGTTAAACGGGCAGCGGGTCCGCTGTGTGTAGAAAGAGAGAGGGAGAGAGAGAGACGCTGAACTGCACCGTGCAGCGATCAGATGATCCGGAGCAGAGAGAGAGAGCTGCGGTCCGCGGGGCTCGGCCTCGCCTCCTGTCCTCACAACTCTTATTAATCCCGGTACCGGACAATTGTTATTTGTTCCTACTCGAGTTTTGCTTCCCAACCCTGCCACTGTGCTACACGTCCCGCACCGCCCCGCCCCCGTCTAACAGTACAGAAAGCGGCGAGATGCATTTCCTTAGGAATCGACAAGCAGAACCGAAACTAACATTTCTAAACGAACAATAGCGGACACGGACAATTTGCGAATGAGTTCTGCCTTTTGTAAACTGAGTTTATCAATAATTTGTCAATAAATGAGGGCTAAAAACGTCACTTGTCCGCCGGACAAGTCAATTAAAAGATCTACTTGTCCGACATTGTAAATAACACGTCCCGGACGGTGGGACGTGTGCTTTTTCGCACACTGGTAATGTGATTTTACATGTTATAAAGAGAGTAGCGAGTGACGCAATTTATAGTTTTAATTTGTACGTCACACCAAGTGTGGGACTCAAAGGACTCGGGTTAATGGAGAGGGGAGACTCGTCATGACCAGCTCATTTCTAGGATCCAGGTTAATGATCCGGATGAATCAGACGCTTTGGCGCCTCAATGGGATTTGGCTTTAGTGTTACGCGCACTGAGAAAAGCTCCATTTGAACCTTTAGATCAGGTCCCCCTAAAAGTTCTTGTCAGCCAAAGTAGCTCTGCTCTTGGCTCTGACATCAGCTAAAAGGGGTGAGTGATTTGTCTGCTCTCTCTGTGGCTCCGTCATGTCTCCAGATCCAAGGAGATGGCAGCTCAGCTGTGTTTGCGCCCTAGCCCGGCTTTTATGCCAAAAGTTATCACAAGCTCTTTTAGATCGAGAGTGATAACTTTGTATGGCTTTTTTTCCTCCTCCTCACACATCAGAGGAGGAAGCCACATCTCATCTCCTCCGTCCCGTGCACGCGCTGTCATGCTATACGGCAGCCTCTGTCTGCACAACGCCTGTCACACTGGCTGTGTGAGGCTGTGTCACAGGCGTATGTCTCCTCTGGTTTGGATCCCCCGGAGAACATCAAGCGCACGGCACCAGAGGAATTTTCAACCTCTACGGCTTTGCACGGAGGAATGACAGTGGAAGACATTTGCACTGCTGCATCTTGGTCTTCCCCCTGTTCTTTTATTCGTTTTTATTTGAGGGATGTCTCCCATTCCTCTCTGACACACTCAGTACTGAATGTCCTGTCAGAGTGAGTAATGTCGGGGACACAACTGTGTGCCCTCTCTCCTGCCTGTCGGCACTCAGAGAGCTGCCCTTTTCCCCCTCTTTTTTCGTTGTAACAAGTGGGACTTTGGTCTCTACGTTTTATAACGACAGGTATTCACCTTCATTCCCTCATGGAGAATATTCATTTTAAATGCTACATTTCCAGGGACTGTGATGCTCCATTACGCATGGCGCAATGGACATGGGTTATTAATTGAGTAGATGTGTTTTTGTACTTCTGGTAACGGACGGACCAGTGGGGCGTGGACTACATCCTGCTTCGCCCTTAACCCAATAGCGATAGCCTTAGAGGGCGAAGCCTTATACGAAATAGAACTGGGGTTACGTACTGTAACCCAGCTTCTATGAGTATAGGCGCAGCAATCTAAGGTTCGGGCCCCACTGGCTCCGCGAATAGCTGAAGAAAAGCTGTTTGCGTGGGAGCAGATGGTCGGGCCTACTTCCTATTTATACGGAAGTGAGGCCGTAGGTGGGGCCCACGTCATAGGTGGGCGTGGATTAAGTCTGTCAGTGCTGCACACGTGCAGTGGGATTACCCAATAGCGATAGCCTTACCCCTAGATTCCACCGGGTCCGTCTGCGTCGCCTTACGGCTGCGCCGCGGTTTTGGTCCGGCCTCCTCCGGCGTCATACCCTACCAGGCGCGTTTCAGAAGCATTTCAGAAGCGGAGTGTCTTGCCTGCCGGCTCGCAGTTTTTGTTGATTTGGGCATATTTCCTGGACAGGCTACTTTGTACAGACAAAGTTAATAATAACTGTAATATTCCAGTTATAAACGACATGAATCAAAGATGTGTTGCTGCATTTTAGTGGTAAAAAAATGCATTCATCATCATAATTATTCTATATATTTAATTTACACAGTGCCTGTAAACCGGAGGAGAACGCTAGCATTTCTACGAAAGACTACGGAGGGATAGGGTCTGCAAAATTAGTTTGTGTGTGTGTATATATATATATATATATATATATATATATATATATATATATATATATATGCTATATATGCTCTGAACGTTCCACTTCCTGCCTGCCCGACATTACGTTACGGCTGCGTCGCTTCAAAAATAGGATTCATCCTAATTTTAGAGGAGCCCTGCGCCGAGACGCTTCTGGGACGCTTCTGAGCCGTAACGCGCCGCGTGTGGTGGAATAGCACCCATTGACTAGAGTGGCCGCGATCGCCGTGAGCGCCGCGGCACAGCCGTAACGCGCCGCAGACGGACCCGGTGGAATCTAGGGGTTATAGGGCTGCGCCTATACTCATAGAAGCTGGGTTACAGTACGTAACCCCAGTTCTCTAAAAACATTCTTAAAATGTTTGGTGATAACCTTCTTAAAATGTTTTTGATAACAGTGTTAGAACATTATGCCCTACTATAATTAAAACGTTTTCAGCGGGAGGTTTTATTTTGGTTCCCAGAATGTTCTTCTGAAAGGTAGGATAACGTTCTTTAAAAACATTCTTAAAATGTTTGGTGATAACCTTCCTAAAATGTTTTTGATAACATTGTTAGAACATTATGCCCTACTATTCTTAAAACGTTTTCAGCAGAAGGTTTTATTTTGGTTCCCAGAATGATCTTCTGAAAAGAAAGATAACGTTCTCTAAAAACATTCTTAAAATGTTTTTGATAACATTGTTAGAACATTATGCCCTACTGTTCTTAACCTGTTAAGCCCGAGAGACCCCGGTACCGGGGCAGCGGGGTTTTTTTTCACGAAATTGTGTCTCAGGGCTTCTTAATATTTAAAAACCTAAAAATGTCTTATACTCAAATAACGGGAAAAAACTCAGCTCCCTTACGATACGAGCCATTTTTACCGAAACAAACACAAGTATCACAAGAAGCGTTAGCATTAGCCCTTAGCGAAAACGGGCTGATACTACTTCCGGTGTTAACTCGCAAAAACGATCTTTAAAACTTAATATGTTCTGCACAAACTACATATCACCTGAAAGCTGATACTCCACAGATTATTTTGATATAAGTATCATCACTGGACGACAAGAACTCACTGAGCTAGCAGCCAGAACAGAGCAAGAAAACAACAACAGTTTTCTAAACCATAACAATAATTATGTGTTACCGTTGCTGTTTTGTGATCAAAAGTCGTGTTCAAGGGAATAAAAACGCTGTTCAAGGTTAATCCAATGTCTCTTAGTCACTTTAGAATTGTTCCTGATAATCCATCATTACATTCATGGCAGCAGAGTAGGTATAAAGCTTTTCAGTCCACGAGGTTTACGCAAACCGCTTACTCCTCCACGTAAGTGTTTAGCTCGTAAACTGGACATTGAGGCGCGCTCACGCTCAACCCCCCTGGAATGAGCGGAGGTGTGTGCAGTGCTATTCACACAGTGCGTAATAACAGCCCTGGGCTCATTACGACCGTGTGTAGTAGGCACATCTGGGACAGAGGAAAAAAACGTGCTGCCTGCTAACCGACAGGTACAGCCGGCTCAAACGGCGAGCCCCGCTGTCTGTTAACAGACAGGTTAACCACAGCTGGCTTATGCCCCTCCACACGCTGTATTGCACAGCGGCTCTCATCATGTCGCCGTTTAGGAGAAGGCTCGTAAACCGGACATTGAGGCGCGTTCACACTCAAACCCGCTTGAGCAATGAGCGGAGGTGTGTGGAGGCATATCTGTGACATAGGAAACAAGCCCGTGCTGTCTAATCAACCGACAGGTTTTAAAGACAGCCGGTTTGTGCCGCGAGCCCTGCTGCCTAATAACCGACAGGCTATGAGGCAGCCGCTTATGTCATCCGGAGGAGAGCTCGAGACGGATCGAGGGACCCGGTGACCCGGGACCCTGTGTCAGCCCGGCAGCCAAACCTATAGGCTCGGCTGTCGGGCTGACACCGGGCCCCGCCCTGTCTCCCCCGTCCGGAGGAGAGGGAGGATGGGGCCGGGGGAACCACATGGTGATCCGTGAATGGAGGGGAAAGGAGTCGCCTGACTGCTGTCCGCCACTCGGATCCAATAAATCAAGGGCTTGATCCACAGAGTAAGACTCCTGGACAAGCCAATCATCCTCGGCCGCAGCAGCGAGAGCGTCCGCTCTCCGCTATCTGTGGGCCAGAGGGAGACGGACACAATGAGTGCACGACACCTGGGGAGTGAGAGCCGCGTGTGCGTGATCCAATCCCCGGCAGGACTCACCTGTATCGTCTGTGTAAAGCCGCTTCCTCCTTGGAGCGAGCCAGCCACAGCCGGTCGTAACTCATATGTCGGGCTGACACCGGGCCCCCGCCCTGTCTCCCCCGTCCGGAGGAGAGGGAGGATGGGGCCGGGGGAACCCCATGGTGAATGGAGGGGAAGGAGTCGCCTGGCTGCTGCCCGCCACTCGGATCCCATAAATCAAGGGCTTGGTCCACGGAGTAACCCCTAATTTCCACCGGGTCCGTCTGCGTCGCGTTACGGCCGCGTTACGGCTGCGCCGCGGCGTTCGCAAAGATCGCGGCCACTCTAGTCAATGGGTGCTATTCCTGGACCAGCCAATCATCCTCGGCCGCTGCAGCGAGAGCGTCCGCTCTCCGCTGTCTGTGGGCCAGAGGGCCAGTGCTTCTGCAACGGAGTGCTGAAGAAAAATGGGAGCAGATGGTCGGGCCTACTTCCTATTTATACGGAAGTGAGGCCGTAGGTGGGGCCCACGTCATAGGTGGGCGTGGATTAAGTCTGTCAGTGCTGCACACGTGCAGTGGGATTACCCAATAGCGATAGCCTTAGAGGGCGGGGTTACAAGGCTCGCGTCTTGTGCTGCATTCACTTGCACTCGGACATTAGGGATTTTCTCTCATAAATGTCCGATGAGCCACAACTTTTATTTCAAAACAAAGTTGCCAACTGGGGTGGCAGCTGGGGCTATTTTTTAGGGTGGCAGTTGCCACCCCATGGCTCCCCGGTAGATTCGCCCCTGATTGTACATGGTGCAACTACAACGAAATGAATTCCTATTCCGGTTAGCCGTCTGCTATTTTTACACGTATTCTTAAAAATATGCAGTTTGTTGGCCCTATCACCTCAAACATTTTGAAAATATATCTGCAATTAATCAAATAATAAACAAGGTGAAACTTAAAGTGGACCTATCATGCTATATTTGAATAATATAGTGTAGGACCATACCTATATAAGGCATATTTATACTTTTTTTTTTTTTTCAAAATACCAAACAGATCATGCATTTTAGCCATGCCTCATTTTGCTCAATTTGACATTTTTTAGCTCTGTTTTTGCAAGGGCAGATTATGTGAGAACAGCACCATCTACAGGCCTGGCATATGTACTACAGCGTCTCCAGCGCTTTCGAACGGCAATGGCCGTGGCTGTCTCCTCCTGATTGGTGGAGTTGGCCCAATAGCCGTTAGGGATGCCAGAAACTGACCATGATCAAATTCGAAAATCGGACAGCCCTGGCGAATATTGATCGATTATTCGATTATTCCTAAACCAGGAAAAAAAATAAAAACATAAATAATAATAAAAATATATATAAATAAAATCGAATTTTTAAAATAATTTTCGATTATCGAGACTGTAACGAATATTCGAAAAATCGAATAATCGCTGGCATCCCTAATAGCCGTAGCGCCACTGTCCTGACGTCAGGACAGTGTTCAAATCTGGATCAGTTTTTGTCAGATCCGTTGCAGCCCCTTTTTTTAGAGCTTTGGGTATGGAGGAAAATAGAGAGGGTTGTGTTTTCTGACACTTGGTGAGTTCCCTGGAACACCGGGGACACATATTCATGTATAAAAGACGTACAAAAGTGCATTTTGCATGATAGGTCCCCTTTAAGCTTATGATGATAAAGAAAAATATTTCTATTTTTAATTACTTTTTAATGTCTTCTCTGCTTTTTGCAACTTTTTCACTGTTAATGTAAATTCATAGTTCATATATTGACCTTTGAACATTATTGGATGTGCAGAGATCATTGATGCACAATCTGCTGGAAAGAAAGTGTAATCCATGATGCCGCTCTGCTGTTTCCTTCAAAGTGTCCTCCAGCTGTCCAGCAGAGGTCCTCCTGAGACTCCTCCACAGACAGGACACCAACGCACTACACAGACAAATATTCTGGATCGACCTTGAGCATGTTATATTAAGAAATACATAATAAAGGTGTGTGTGTGTGTATAAGATAAACACATTTAGAGGAACTATAAGGCCACTTAAGTTAAGCACAACTTTGTTTATTAATTATATATATCTAGTTTTTTAAATGAATGGTTCTGCAACATATTAAGTTCGTTTTTTGTAATACAAATATAGTAATACAAAAATAGCGCAAATGTAGACTCAACTAAAAGAGGTTTGTGTCGGCCTTATTACATGTATCTCTAGTTATAAAGTCACCAAATATGAACTTGATGTTTACAGACAGGCATGATCATGCAAGAAAGCAAATATCTCACCGTCCCTGTGTCCATCTTTGTAATACAGTATATGCACTCAAACACACATGAATCATAAGCTGAAATGGAATAGAAACAATAATACCCCAAAAGTTATGCACATACTCTATTGTCATTATTAAAGTTAGTCATTTCAACACAAAATGTGATTTTTATGTACCAAAGACTGATTTCTTATAAGAAATGTGCTCTGCTAATTGTGTTTGTTTTAATTGCTTCAGGGACAGAGACATTTTTTATTAAAATAGTTTTTTCACTAGATAACTATATTTAAAGCGAGATAAAAATATAATAGTGGTTTGGTAGGCTTTATGCAAATAATGTTTAATTACATTTTCTTTTTTATTCTTTACAGTTATTTAAATTAAAATAAAATGGCTAGAGGAAATGTAATTTAGTTTGTAAACTATGTTCACTGTCATGTCATCACTAGCAATACTTGTTTTTGTCCTATTGTCTTCACAAAACAATACACCCTAACCCTGTTTCTTCAAAAATCCCTTAACAAAATATATAAAACTGTAAATATCAGACAGAAATACAATTTTGTTGTTTTATAATTTCAGCTTTTATTAGTCATAAAATTGGATTCTTAAGTTAAGAAATTTGAGTCATCATACAACCAGATATGCTGGAAAACAAATCAGTAGATCAGTCACACAAATTCAAAATAGAGAACAAACTGAAAAGTAAACTGCTTCACTAAAATGAGAACATCCGTGACATATTGAAGACAAAACCAACTTTGACCAAGACTGTTTGCACTATGCCCAAAAACACAGAAACTATTTTTTAAATTTATTTCAAAACCAATATCTTCAGGTGCTTATGTCTCACATATGAGGCAGTCAAACACGGACTTGGAAGACTGGGAATTTAAGTGCATTAAGTTTTCATGTCAAAATAAAATTTCTGGTTTTATTTGACACCATTGGGATCCTAGCTACAGTATGAGTGTTAAAGATACAATGAAATTGAACATGGTCTGAGCGGTGATCTGAGAGCTGGTGTTGCTGAGAGATTACTGACCAGAGAACATTGGACTGTATAAACTAGGAATGTTGTTTTTTCCCTTTTTTGAAACAATATCACATAACCTTGGTTAAATAACGTCATGTCACAACTTGAGATGAGTTTGAAATACTTCCCATGATGAATCTGTGTTAACTTGTCGACCAAGGTCTGTAACTTCCAACCAACACGTCTTCTCAGTCTGTTTCTCTCTCAGTACATCCTGTATAAAATCCCTTCTTTCTGCGCTGTAAAGACTGTGCAACTTTTGCAGTTTTTTTCCTCTCTGCATCAAACCTTCAGTACAATCCCAAAGACTTTCACTTTACACTCAACAATGTGGATGACCTTTTGTGCTGTTAAATCTTTATTATACTCAGTAAGAGGAAGCTAAAGTTAGCTGGGCTCAATACGTACCCCTAGCAAAGCATTTACGTAGCCTACTAACGTGAGCATTGATTCTCTCTTGATATTAGCCTTCTTTTTTTTTTTATTAACTCAGTGTTGTGTTTGTCTCACAAGATTTGTTGATGGCAAATTACCAGATTTTAAAACGTAATGCAGTATAGTCTGGGACCTCAATCCAGACACAGAGTACAGAGTAAAATACGAAGTAACATAGAGTAAAAAATAAATGTCCATACGCAGTAACATATGGAGTAACAAAGTGAGTAACATTCATATGGAGTAACATAAAGATGAATGTATGGTTTCATTTATGGATGAACTCAAGTGGTAACGGACAGAGTCACTTTTGGAGTAATGTACATAGTTATGTAGACAAAAAGATACGCAATGAGTTACATATGGAGTAACATACGGAGTAACACGTGAGATGTGCACGGAGTTATGCACAGAGTAAGGAGAGAATAAATGGAGTAACGCATAGAGTAACCTTCATAGTAACTGTGACGACCCCTCCACACCACTAGGGGTTTGGGTCTGGCTCTATGCTTCATGTTGCAGGTGTGAGTGCTCTTGTTAAAAAAGTATTGTTATATTTTCATACCCCTCGTCTCGACTCCCAGGTTTTTGTTGCAGCCCAAGAGCCGGGTTGTAACAGTAACCTACAGAGGAAGCCAGGGCTGGACTGGCCATCTGGCAAACCGGGCACTTTCCCAGTGGGCCGACGTGCCTTTTGGGCCGACACAACTTAATATTATTTACATTTTTGTTCTGATGGCCGTTCAGGTACATGTATGTTGGTAGTTTTGTTTGCACTGATACTACACATTTTCCTCTGGTCAGGAGCCACTACTGTGTTTTTGTTTGATGGTTGTGGGCCGGTCTGGGCCAAAATGCCAGCACCGTGTTTCTGTCCCAGTCCAGCCCTGGAGGAAGCTCCAGAGTAACCTACGGGGTAACCTAGAGAGTAACCAGAATGGAATAATAGAATACAAGTCGTTATTGTCATTATATGTAAAATACAATGAAATTACGAATGCCCGTACCAGCGGTGCTTAAAATACAAACACAATACAAACACACGTACACAACTATTTGCAAACAATGAACAACAAAGTAACCTATGGAGTAACCTATGGAGTAACCAAAAGAGTAACCAAAAGAGTAACCAAAAGAGTTACATATGGAGGGATCCACGGAGTTACACATTAAGTAATGTAGGGATTAAAGAAACGGCTAACGATCCAGATTATTTGTATTTGTAGTGTGACTTTGCCCACTCCCCTACGCACTAGCGTCTCTCTCCCACGCAAAAAATGAAAGTTCTGCCATACTTATCTAAAATAATCAAATATTAAGAGAAAGCATTACGCATGTAAAAAAATGTATGCAGACTACTAGGAAAAATGTCCGCACGGTATTTGCCTCTTTGCAGCGGGCCGTGGCTCTGACCTGCAGAGAGGGTCAGGGGCAGCAGACCCAGCTTGTTTACATGTGTGTGTCGGTCCACAGCTGTTTAACAGCACGTCTTTAACTGCTGTTTTTAAGGCATACAGATATTGCAATAATCATATGCCAGTACCGACATCTTACATACATTAATGTAGGGGGATAAATCAAACTTCAATGTTTGTCCGCGCGCAAGAAAGCTTTCTCTCTGCCATCGAGACATATCTAGGCAACACACACACACACACACACACACACACACACACACACACACACACACACACACACACACACACACACACACTGAGACAGACTGCCATCTTCATTAGTGCTGAGTGCCAATGTGGCCTCTGGATTTATTGGTGGGCAGGGGGGAAGCAGACATGTACACGCACCCACGTACGTACACACACACACGCACCCACGTACGTACACACACACACACAGACAGACAGACAGACAGACAGACAGACAGACAGACAGACAGACAGACAGACACACACAACTTCAGCATTCCTCTCCACAGTAGCCTAGTAATTATGACCAACCATAGTGGGATCAATAGACTAGAGACAGATGAGCCTGGTTAGGACACACACACACACACACACACACACACACACACACACACACACACACACACACACACACACACACACACACCTTCACCCTTCTGGTCAGGTCTGAGCTCGTTGGGGGTGGATAGCTGCACCCACACTGCATTAATAATGTTTTTTACAGCACTGATAGCATGCTTTGTGTGTGCGTGTGTGTGTGTGTGTTTGACAGGGATCTATATCAATGCTACTCCTGTTTATGGTGACGTGATTCTGGACGTATCCCAGCATGCAATAGGTAAGCAGCAGGTTCAATTCTGGACAGGTTGTCAGTATATCTCATGCACTTTTATAAAGTGCATGTTTTCAGTATTTAGAACACGCAATAATGACTAGCAGGATTATGTTTGGAGGGAAGGTTTTTTAACGTGTACCCAGCTGTAAAATGTCCGTCCTGAACAATTACTATCGGTAGCCACCTACCTCTACATATTTCTTAACTAATGACATATTGGAAGGCTTTTCCTTCCAATATGTCCTTCAAACTGCAAAACATCAAAAACTCGCCTGATGTTAATCTGCCAGACTGTTATTTCTCAGTGCTGTGCATGAAATAAATGATAGTATGGTAGAACATTTGTATTATTAACTTTTTTGGAGTCTTAAATGTTCTATAGTGTTTTCATCATTGAAGGTAGAGTGGTCTTTAGTATTTTGTATAATTGAAAATAAAAATTATTCAAATATAACATATATAAAATACATTTTTTGTCCCATTTATCCCTGTAATTGCATTGCGTTTTTAATACTGTATTTATAATACATAGCATTAGTATACGTTCTTGTCCCTGCCTTTCATTGACTACCTAATTTATAATTATTAAATAATCTTAATCGTATTGTTTGGTGTAACAATGTGATTTTAAAGGGCCACTGCCACACAAAACTTACTAGAGCCCAATTATGTTCAATACTGTTGAGGTGGATAGTGACCTGCGTACAGCTCGGTCTAAAAAAACACAGAGCCACATGAGTCTACGCAACAAAAGCATGTTGGTAAAGCTTAGTGGAAGGTTACGATTTGGTTGAACATTAATACAGTAAAAAGGTCATACATTGTGCTAACGTTACTGTAACATCAGATTATCCCAATCCTACAGAAACAGTTTGGGGAAATAAGATTTGTATAATTCTTGCAGCGACTTAGATAAGAAGCATTTTTTAAACTGAAGTGTGAAAATACCATGTTGTGATTTTGTGTTGAAGCATTTCATGACTGATTCTCTTTGTTGCCGTGAGGTTGCCAGACAACCAGCAGGGACCTCCAGTAAAACACACCCTTCTGTCCCGCACATAGCTCCCAGAAAACCTCATTGGTGTTTTTAGACTGATTTTTTAAACTTTTCATTAAATTGTCTTCTCCCATTTCACAAGGCAGCCAATACAATTATGTATGACTTACTTATACTTTCTCACTTACAGTATGTCTTTAAGTTGTAACCCGTAACAAGTTAAGACACTATGTGCAATTTGCATTGCATTAGAGTGAATTGTATTTTTATTGCAGACTTATACATGATTATTCTAATTCGTATATCAACTATATTATTAATGGACTAGAAGTTAATTGAGCTGTATACTGTACATCTGTGTGTGTGTGTGTGTGTGTGTGTGTGTGTGTGTGTGTGTGTGTGTGTGTGTGTGTGTGTGTGTGTGTGTGTGTGTGAGACACAGAACATCACTGCCTTTTATACTGTGCTAATAACACACCCCACCAGTCTAATCATCAGGCCAGAGACTCAGAGTCCGAATATCAATCCAATAAATGGGATTAGTTCATGTATAACTGTGAATGAGAAATTACCATGTAATCATTTTCTGATCTCCATAACCTGAAGTCATAGTCAGAAGAAGCATTGAAGAGAGGTGCAGAGTTGAAGTATTTTTGTTGGCCGACCCGGAAGTTAGCATTGCAAGAGCTCCCTCAACAAAAGTGTGTGCTCAACAAAAGCAATGGGATTTCCCCAGTGGATTTAGTCATATTGCAGGAAATAAGATCAGTGGCCAACACACAGCAGGATGATCTCCACATTTTAACAACACTTCTATAATAGTTAAATAGAAAATGCAATTGCCAGAAGTAAAAAGCTAACGTTAGGCTATGAAGAAACTCCATCACAGTTACTTGGCTGCACATCACCACCGCTAAGCTAAAGGCGGCTAATATTTGGCGTGATGACGTTTATAGTCTCATTTAGTCCCTTTTAAAACTTGTTAAGCCCCGAGCCTGTTTTCCAGGTCTCAGGCTCGAAAATGACATTCCCAGAACAAATGACCGTAATGATGCGAAATGACGCGTAAGATGCACGGATACAGCTCCGTTAGTTAAGTGTATTCTTATATATATAAGTTGTAAGGACTGAAGAATACTTCCCTCTGTTTTCAGAGCATGCAGCCAAAGAGGTACAGTATGTTGTTGTGTTTGTATTACTTTTACGTTTATTACTTTGCTAGTCATCTTATTGTGTGTCTAACACGATACTATATTTGTCATTTATACTGTTTGTTTGTGTAGTTTTCACGGTGGATTCGAAGAGGAATAAACCCGTAATGAGAAAGCCACTTGTGTCTGCCTGTGCTTCGAGGGAATTACAACTACACTTCTAAAAGGGGAAAATTAATAATCTTTTTTCTCAAAGCAATGATAAACCTGTGAGTTGGATGTAGACAAGTCAGAATCAATATAGATTTATTTTATTTTAAAGTAAATTCAGATTGAACATAGTAAAAAAATGTAAATTAATGTGTCCGTCCAAAAAAAACACATTACTTATAGAAGTAAAACCACCAAGTGAAAACCACCCTTGAATGATGGGATGGTAGACTAAAAGCTTTAGGAATCCAAACTATAACATATAATAAGTACCCTGTATCAAGATTGATGCAAAACAAGTGACATTTGACCTTTTTAGAGAGATTTAGCATAAAGAAAATACTTCTGGGGTCATTTGGGTGGATTTCAATCAATCAATCAATCAATCAATCAATGTTTATTTATATAGCCCAATATCACAAATGTTACATTTGTCTCAGTGGACTTCACAGTTTGTACAGAATATCAGTATGACAATACGACACCCTCTGTCCTTAGACCCTCACATCGTACAAGGAAAAACTTCCGGAGAAAACCCACAGTTTAAAGGGGAACATGGGAAAAACCTCAGGGAGAGCAACAGAGGAGGGATCCCTCTCCCAGGACGGACAGACGTGCAATAGATGCTGTGTGCTGTGAGATTTTACATATCTCTGGCCCCCCTTGGTCGATTTTGATGATTGACATCTCTTTTTAACCGCTAGAGCCAATGGAATCAAGGGAAAGTTCCACATACACACACACGTTACCAAATAAGGAGTGAGAGTGACGCGTAGCAAAAACCAGAAGCTGCGCTAACCTCTGGTGGCTACCATTAGCAGCTAATATTTATTCTCCGATTTGTATGCAAAAATGGAATTATGGATTATCAATAATTTTTTCAAAGTGACAGACACATTGGATTAACCTATGGATTAACCTTCAGCCGCGTTTTCTCTCGTTTTAATGCCATTGAACACAACTTTTGATCAGAATAACAGCTAAAGGTGAGCATATCTCCGTGTTTTGCTACCTAAAGCTAAGTCGTGTGATGTCTGTATTTGCTTCCCCTGTCGTGAGTTGTAATCGCTCAGTGATGATACTTATATTTCTATAATCTGTGGAATCTCAGGATGTTATCTAAACTTGTTTGTGCAGATCCGATAAGTATATCGATCGGTATAGCTAGAGTTCTGTGCTAAGTGCGTTAGCATGTTTTCGCTCAGGGCTCATTTAGACCCTTCTTGTGAGACTTGTGTTTTGTTTCGGTAAAAATGGTTCGTATCATCAGTTAGCTGAGTTTCTTCCCGTTAGGAGGGTATGACACATTCATAGTTTTTTTAATATTAAGAAGCCCTGAGACACAGTGTCGTGAACAAATAAATAAAAGACCCGCCGAAGGGGTCTTTGGCGCTTAACAGGTTAAGGTCACATAGAAGCTTCTGACATTCACCAGTGGGGTATTTACTGACATATCTTATGTTGTAGAACATAAATGAGAACTAATTTCCAATTTCAGGACTCATTCCTGCACCTTTCTATTGAATCAATCTGTGTTCACAACACTGTAATGCATCTCAGACACACATCCATGACTGTCTGAGAGAATTCAACCATCCAACTGCTCTTACCACGACACAGGAAATGGTTGCTGTTCTCATAGGGCTACACTTAATGATACATCTGGGGTCTAAAAACAGGAATTATTCTCATGGAGTAAGCTTTTGTTTGTAGAAAAAAGAGACACTGTGCATTTAGTAAAACCGAGCCAACTTTGATACTGGTAATAATATTCAACTTTCCTGCTAACATCGAAGCCACACTTCAATTGATATCTTGGAGGAATATAAAACAGGTCGTGTTTTTTATTTAACAAGATGTTCTCAAACTGGTATCTCAAAATTAACTCTTGGCAAGTTTGCATCCAAAGTTCAACAGAGGTCACAGTAGGTGCACTCCAGAATACCCATGATTATGTTCAATTGCATTTACACCTCCTCAAAGCTTTTACCCCTTTTCCACTGAAATTAGTCCCAGCTCCTTGATCGTTCTAGTTTGGATCACAAGTTGAACCAACTGCTAACCACTAAAGAAGCAGTTTGCTTTTCCACCAATCAGATCCCGAGAGGAACCACGTCATCACATCACTGTTTACAAATCTGCAATGCCAGCGTGAATATCCCTTCGAATAATGACATCGGTGGTTAACATTGGAGCTGTGCTTATGTATTAATTATTCTATTTGTTGGGGAAATATTTTCCAAGGCCCATAACTTTGACCCAGTTTATCAGTTCATACTGTCCTGACTGAGCACAGACACCTGTAACCTTGGCTGCTGTGCTCTCAGTGTTTTGTCTCCCTGTTCCTGCCTGTTGGCGTCAGCTGATAGAGGTGTTATGATTCTATCTTGTTATGCACAATGTTGATTATTCTCTCTGAACTAGCTAAATACATGGGTCTGGGGTAGAGTTCTTCAGAATTGATTGTGGCATCTCTACCGTGTGGTCAAACCTTGGCCCGTGACATGTCGTGTGAATTCTCCGGCCGAAGCTCCAAATAAACCGTCAGTGTTTGCCATCAATGCTCCAGCTCTCCATCGTGTCTCTCTTTGAGTCCTGACTCCCATTACTTCAGAAGCTTCCCCCACACTATTAACTCTAATGGTAATGCATTAATCTGGAACCCTTAAAACATAACACATTTTTTTTTAATTAATTGCATTACCAAGTTTAAACTAAATGTCCTCCTATAACTCCAGTGAGAATGTTTACCATGAATTGCATGGCAGTGAAAAGGCAAAGAAAGAGAAACAGCTGGGACAGGCTTCATGTTTTCACTGACTAGAGATTAGTAAGAATCATCACTACCTGGAAGTAACGGCACCTGATCCATGGCTAATGTGGTTATAACGGAGGAGAGGCATTTTGCTGACCCGTGCCCCAGTTTCCTGAAGTTGCACAGGAGTGGTCAGGGTCACCACTGCAGGAACAGATAGTGTATCAGTATCATAGCTGCAGAG
Source organism: Trematomus bernacchii (assembly GCF_902827165.1). NCBI lineage: Eukaryota > Metazoa > Chordata > Actinopteri > Perciformes > Nototheniidae > Trematomus > Trematomus bernacchii. The sequence goes on from NW_022987869.1 coordinate 4,110,868, forward strand.
ATAAGGCCAATCTTTAAAGCCAATAATTAAGAAATCATGTTATAATAAAGTAAAAAAAACCTCTGATTTCTCTATCCAGTTTGCATGCATTTCTTTATAACAACAGCACACCAACATTTGTTTCATCTTTTCACAAAAACTACAAGTACATTCTAGTATTATAAACTTGTGATTAATCATGACAAATCGTAGATTAATATTGTGATTAAAAAGATATTAATTTGTTTTATTTGATTTACAGCAGTAATTGACACACAGTAAAGCTCGGCATTGAGGAACAGACGTAATGAATGATCCACCTTTAATGCTTCGATGAGTAGGTACTTGTTGCTACCACAATGATGCTATTGGTGTTAGTTCAAAGTATAACCAATTATATTGTGTCGCTGTGCAATCTACGTGCTAACGCTTCTGCATTCATCTGTTGTCATCTTACAATTTATTTATCTAAATAGTTATCACTGTAATAAACAGTATTTATGTTCATCTTAATGTACAATAGTTCATTTTACATTCTGTTTGTGTATAAATCATGTATATATATATACTTCTTGCACTATTTTTGTATTGTATTTTTGTATTTGTTTTATTCTTTATGGCTTCATGTTGCATTATTGGAGGAGCTCAGGACATAAGATTTGAATTGCCATTTCTACTCTGTAGCTTATGTGCATATGACATTAAGACCTTTTCAAATCTTGAATCTCTGCAACAACATTTCTCAGTAAACGCTGTCCCAGATTGTTGGTGCCAAATTTGAAGCATTTTTCAGGGCCGAAATCCGGCGCTACTGCTGTGGAAACACAGACAACTGAATTGCATCAGGCTCTGAACCGGCCCTGTAACTGCTTCAGTGGCTGTAGGCAAAGAAGCACATATCCACTTCATTCTATAACTGTTAAAGCTCCATATAAGCAACATCAGATACATTTTGGAAGGTATTTTCCCAATGAGCAATCACTGCTGATGAATAATTAGAGGAAATAAAACCTGTTAAAATGTTCCTATGGAGACCCTTTTTTAAGACAGAATAAAAATTGTAAACAGCTCCGTGAAGGAGGATGACAGCAGCTGATCTGAACAGTTCACATCTGAGAGAAAGAAGGAGTGAGGTCTTTCATACCTACCCACAATGTCAGGGTCTGTGTCTGTTTGTGTCTGTGTGTACATGCAAGTGTGTGTTCATGTGGTGCCCATTACACTGCCTCTGTGTGTGTGTGGTGGCTGTGAGGAGGTTTAACAAGCAATCTCTTTACTGCTTTGTGTGGTGCACACCTTCTTTTACTACCCTACCACAGTGAAGACGGAGCAGACACGCACACACGCACGCACGCGCACGCACGCACACACACAGTTCCAATAAGCTCCACGTGAATGGGCCGGGTGGTTTGGTATTGAGTTCTCTCGGGCTCAGTTTATGAGGAAGCTGCAGTGAGGGAGGGGGGCAGAGGGCAGAGGGGGGGGGGGGGGCGCATACATTAGTTTAATTGTAGTTGAGGCCTGAGACCCCGGGCACACACAGCATTCATGTAAAGTGCAGAGGTTCTAATCCACCTATTCTTATATCAGGAACATTAGAGGGAATTCCTATTAACAGGTCAGCGGTACAAGAGATGATCAATATTCATGTTTAAAAACAGAGGGTGTGGAAGCTGAAGGCAATGATACAAAACCGATTTGGTTACATGACATTTTATTAAGTTGACGCTTTTATGCAACTTACAATAATTGCATTCAACCATGAAGCAAACCTAAAGCAAGAAGTCTGCAAGAAAATTAGCCTTAAATGCTAATCAAGGGATATCTAAAGAAGTGAGATTTGTTTTGGCCAAGGTGTAGTCAAAACAGTTTTCAGTTTGCAAAAGAAGATTGTAGACTTTCTGTTTTTGCAGACTGTTTGTCATACGAGTACTAGGCTATTGACCTCATGTGTGAGCCTGCTGTTGTTGGTGCAGGTGAACAGCCAATGGAGGAACTCTATTGTCCAAATGCAGTTTTGGAAGCCATTATCTATTGTCTGATGAAGATTAAGCTTTTCATTAACTTAATGTAAGAATCGGAGCAAACTGAATGAACTGGCTACTTGTGAAACAGTCCAGAGGTGGAGGTTGTCTACTTAACTCTCGTATCTCAATGGTTCTGTAAAAAATGAGCACAGATGATATAATACTGTATTTCAAGAGATTGGGATGAATAGCCCAAAATAATTTCGATTTAAATACTGAAAAAACTGAACCGTTGACTTTAATTAAAGGAGAGGTGTCATGCTTTTCCGGTTATTACCCGTCCCCTTGTGTGTTATGAAGGTTTTTATGCATGTAAACGGTCTGCAGAGTCACAAACCCTCAAAGTACACCCCTGTAGCGAGTAAAACTCTAACACAGAAAATACCTCCCCAAAACGCCTCCTTGGAGATACGTCATTGTCCCTTTGATTCTTCCGGAACGCAGAGCCGGCCCGACCCATTAAGCGCCATAAGCGGCCGCTTAGGGCCCCGCAGCCACTAAGGGCCCCCTAGCAAAAATTGGAAAAAAAATATATATATTTTTTTTATCTCAGTACACCGTTTTTTATCTCAGTACACCGTCGCCGTGATAAGTATGTTTAATTCATTTTGTTAATATGCCTAGATTGCCTACTCTCAAAGTCATGTATTATATTATTGAGTCAATCATATAATACATTAACCGTGCTTTACCTGAACCTCATCATGACAGTAGAGAGGACGGCAGAATTGTAATTTCCCGTGTTCAGTGAATGCAACAGAGGCAAGGCACCAGACCAACCAGAGAGTTGAATGGAAATAAACATCTGTCTTATTGGCTGACAGGTACCTACAGTGGCGTTTTTATATGTACAAAAGTGGTGGGGCACAAAAAACTTAGATGTCTATATATAAGCTTCTGCAGTGACGTGCAGTGAGGTTCATGGCTGGTGAGGCACTGGCACTGACTCTTCAGGTTTACAAATATTATATTTTGACCTAAACCAAAATATAATATTATTTTCAAAAGCTTTTTTTGTCTGATGCTTCGATTAATTTTAAACAGACAGTTCAACAAAAGGATACCCAAAAAATGTCATTTTATCATTTAAATATTGAATTGTTCTCTCTTAGTAAGATCCCATTTTCAATAAAATGGCGGTCTTACCTTGACTTGAAGATGAAGTCCATTTGCCTATCCTTCTGGACAAACATTTCTATTACTTTTTTGTAAAAGTCCTCCTTATGTTCTTGTAGTTTCAAAAGTCTATCATAAATCTAATCCATAGATTTATGATAAAAAAATTATATAAGTAGGGTAGACATGTGGATATTATCCGGCTAATCAAAACGTGCATTTATCTAACAGGTACGTTTCCCACAGATCTTATTTCGAGCTATTTTCTAAAATCCTCTGGAGAAATCTCATTGCTTTTTTGTGCTTACTTCCTGGTTTTAGGACGCGCCCCTGCAGCTCTCTCGTCTCCTCTTCACACAGCACACTTTTCGCGGCACACGTACTTACAGCCAATCAGCTCTGAATGATTTGAGATGACGTATGGTGGGGATGGTAGCTCCATGCCCCTCTGGTCATTATTTTTTTGCCACACACATTTCATTACAAAATACTCTGAGCATGCGCAGTGAAGTTTTTACAGTCACCGTTGACTTCACAGCGAGAGGAAGGGGCATAATCAGGTTTTGTCCCACATGGCTCTAAACAGCTCAATAGGCACACACTGTGACTGTAGACACACTAATTAGAAGAACACAGACTAAAACAGCAATGTACAGACGAATCAGATGATTAAACATGATCTTAAAATATATTTTATATATTTTTTTATTTATTTTTTTGCATTTTTGTAATCATTATTTGTAATACTTTCTGCTGACACTAGGTGGGGCTGTGCCCCACCTGCCCCTAATGACCAGTCGCCACTGGGTACCTATCCTGTGAGCTGTGACAATGTTTAAAATAAACTGTCAGTCTCAGACTCAGAGTTTTTGAAGATGGACATAAGAACATTTGTTCTTAAAAAAGACGACAATTCTCAAGTGGTGGTTCACACAACAACCCCAGAGCCAGCACTTGAGCCAGGAGAAATTACAGCTACGTTGACGTTACTTTGAATCGCGGGGGTAAGCTAAACCGTTAGCAAGTAGCTATAGCTAGCCAGATATATTAAATAAACACTTTGTCATACAATCTAAATGTAATGTTTTTTAGCGTTACCTGGTGATTTCAAAGAAAGCTCTCTGGGAAATGTTGGCTTACTGTTCGACATGAAGCTAGAAGCTACCGTACAGTACACAGTTGATCCTGAGTCCTGTCAGTTAAAGTGTTTCATAGTTAGCTTAGCTAAGCATCAACCTAGCACTGAAATATATGGATGTTATGTGACAGTATTTCTGAGAAAAAGTCAGCTGAAATGGTGGCATAGTTGCCACTGCTTTACGTGTCGACAGCATGATTGAACGTATTTGCAGCAGTAAATGTGGCCACTGACGTTGCCATAACAACACCTGAATGTAAATGTGCAACCTCTTTTTGTGACAGATTTTTGCATGAAATTATAATTCTTCTGAATGATATTCCTATTGACAGCTAGTTTTTATGTGAACATTATGAGATTGACAGCCAGAGAGAATAAATGAAAAACAGTTATGAAATACTATATGACAAAACAAGAATACAGTTTAAAAAGGAGAGTGATTTGTAAAATATCCATAAAGAAAAATCTGTTTACAGTTCTGTTTCAAATGGGTGTTGAGAGATGTATCCATAGATCTCTTAATTTTGCTCTCAAAGTGCACCAGATTGATGCTTTTAACTTCAATATTTAAAACGAAATGGAACAAATCCGTGGAGCCGTTACGTTACGTCCGCGGAGCCGTTACGTTAAGCCCCCGCTGATTGGTCCAAATTGACCAATCCACGGACTTCCTCACACACAGGCAGCTCTGCTGATTTCTCCTCCCTGGCTACAGGCTGATAACAGACAGTTGGGATCGCGGCAAAATTCTCTCTGCAGACCCATTCTCACAGCGTTTATCAACCTTTTTCTTACTCAATATCAAGCCACACTTATTGTTTTTACTTCGGCTGTGAGTTTGTGTGTGCTCAGGATGAGTTTGGCTGTGTTTGGCTATGTATCTTAAACAAGGAAACAACACCTCCACGGAGCTCAGCGCTATTCACAACGTCCCGACCAATCAGAGCACACTGTGCTCACAGGGAGGGTGGGGGCTGGAGCTATTGGAGCTACAACGAGCCGTTAAAGGCAGAAAGTGAAATTCAGTGAATACACGTAGTTTACAGAGATGCTGTATGAGAAACCAATGTGAGTTTGGAAAAATGCACAGTATAAATCTATTCTAGTAGACCTCAACAATGGAATTATGATCAGTGGAAATGGCCATGACACCTCTCCTTTAAGTGTATCATGTCAACAAATGTCACATAACTGTATTAGGTTAATTGAAAGCAATAATATCAAGTTTAAATAAAAAATACTTAAAGGTGGGGTAGGTAATTTTGGAGAAACCGGCTCGAGATCGCTAGAATTTGAAAATACACAGCCGGAAAAAATCTCCCATTTCCTTACAGAGCCCCTCCTCCAACACACACGAACGCACACATGACCAATGAGGGCACGAGATAAGTTTGTGCACAGATGGAAGGCTGACAGGCAGGTAGGCCATCCAATCATTTTAGCCGCCCGGCTAAAATGATTGGTCGTGCTTTTTACAGTACTACGGCTTCCACAGATGACATTTTTTTATGGATTTTTTGTCAAAGCACTTAAGATATTCATTGCTATCAGGATGTTAAGAGCATTCCATGGAATAAAACAAAAAGTGTATCTCGAGCCGGTTTCTCAAACTTACCTACCCCACCTTTAATATTATTCCCTTCAACTAACCTTATAAAATGTTGTGACATTTGTTACAAAACTTAAATTAAATGTTTCAGTTTTTTCAGTGTAGTATTTGACGGACAAACGGAATCAGGTTTGTTTTTTGTTTATTTCAAAACAGTTTTCATAAAACAGTAACAAGTTTGTTTAAAAGCACAACACATTAGCATACATGGAGACACATGATTATTACTTGATGGTTATTCCAACTGCATCTGGCTTGTGGGCAGCGTATAACTTCATGCTGTGCATCACGAGCCTGTTGCACTTAGACCTCTGCTGTTCCCTGTATATACAAACGAAACACTAAATTGAGTACAAATCAGGACACACCATGTGTTTTCCTCAACAACAAAAATCAAATCCGTCTTGAAATCATAACGAGTACAGCCAGTTTACATTAGCTGTTAACAGACGGTAACAGAGGTGCTATTCACATGCATTACAAGAAAATGAACCACATAGTCATGATATTGATATAGTTCATAAAATGTCCAACTACTTCTTTTTAACCCCACCTCATGCTCAGAGATTTACATAAAGTGGCACATGGGTCCTAGAATAAAAAGAACAGACGATTATTTCAACTTTTATCTTGAAAAGTGAGAGCGCAGGCCAGTCTACATGAATGCAGGGCAAGGCACGTTTCTGTCCAAAGGTTCCATGATGGAGTCGATAATGTTTTAAAATATCACTTTGAGTGGTGACACTAGTGCTGCATAGTTTACATCTCCATCCCATCTGTGATTCAAAAAATAGAAATGGGTACGTTTACCTGATGCTCATTATATTAGAATGTAAACATAACACGTCTTGAATTAACCTCTGAAACAACAACTTTAGTCTGACACACTCAAGGGCTTACCTAATGTGAACCTGAAGTCGATTGCAGGAGGCAAAATGTCTTCAAGAGGAGGTGTGACTGTTTTCTGGGGAGGCAAATAAAAGAACAAAAATAGTTACATGATGACAATGTAACAATCATTTCAGTAGAATTCATTAAAACATCTTTAATTCAATTAATGGAATCAAACATAATTAAAACATACGTATCATTTAAAACGGTATTGTATTTATATACATTTATAAGGATGGCATTTATTAAGGATGGTATTGGTAGATACCAGTCAAATTCCATGATACTCTACACAGCGGATCCTAATTACTTCAATATACACTCCTTTATGTCGTTTGCATACTGTCTAATATCTACTTTATGTTGTGGTAAAACATCTCCTTAATACAACTGTATTTATTGATATTTCTCGCTAAAGACTGCATTTTACTGTACTACATTGAACACATCTTGTTAATTACACAACATTGATTGGTATAAATTGTGTGCAATGCTTTTGTAATTTTCCCCTTCGATTCGGAGAAACAAATATGTGTTCAGAGTTTAGGATGGCCGAAGACACTACACTACCCAGAATCCTCAGCTATTGTTCCACTTTGCCTCAAGCTCTGTGATTGGTTGACCTCCAACTGCATTCCATATGGAAAAAAAACGTTTCGTAAAAGATAAAATCATACTTTATTCAGCAGTGCTTGCTTTACTCTTTGAAAGTCATCACATGAATGCATTGTAATGAATGGTTTGGCTGCATTAAACATTACATATCTGTCGTAGTTCTTTATTTATCTACAGAGATCGGGCCTCAGAATAGACCGGAAACTATTCTTTTACCGTTCGGTTTTAATTTCACAATAAAGTTAGTAGTAATAATTTGTTTTGATATTATTGTTTTTTATTAACTACTAGACCGCTGGGTCATGTTAAGACCATCTTTTCTGTGTTGCTGTGGGTTTTTTACATCGCTTTTGTGTTACAAATATCAAAACAATAACAGAATATATCCGTCGTAAACTAAACCAGAAACAGCAGTATATTTTATTTTGTTAACACTGTAAACTTGACAGCTTTTTAACCCGCACCTCCTGCTGGTTAAAGCACGTTATTACACGTTTAGAGTAATTGCAATGCAGGTAGATTGTGTTGCTTTTTAATGACTGTTTTAAAATGCCTTTTTCTTAATGTCTTTCATTTTTGTAAAGCACTTTTGAATGTGTTATATTTGATGAAAACATTTAAATATTAAGAGTACATACTCTTAATATAGTGGGAAAGTGGAAGGTCAATGATATAAATAATATAGAATAGAAAATATCAAGAAGATACTGTAAGTGATCTCTACAATAAAACAGTTTAGTGCCTGATAGGAGGATGTGCAAAACAGACAAACTAATAAGGCTTTATTTAAACATTAAAGAATACTTAGGTTAAGGTCTTCTTTTAAATAAGAAAAAAGCTTTGGGGGTATCTACAGATATTAAGCCTGACAAAGTACTTAACGTCTAATATATTGCATGGTTTGTTTTGGAACTTGACAATCAACTTTCCTGCAATGTTAACTATGTTGAAGCACTTATTTTAACTGATATTATACATATTAATTATACTCTTATAAGATGTATGTAGATAGTATAAGAAATGTGCAGAATATGTTTAATGGTGGAGGTACACAGATATCGATAGATGTCTTGTAATGCACTGTTGAGGAACCTGTGACCCAAGTTTTTCATTCATTGCATAACTACACCGTAGTTGTGTATATGATATGTCAATGAACCTTAGAAAATCTTGAAATCTTGAAAGGGATGTGCAAAATAGCCATTATATACAGTTTTTAATTAACTATTAGTAGAGAATAACGAGTAATGAATATACTTTATAGGGATCTGCAGATAAATATTTAGCCTTCTCAAGCACCCACTACCAAATATCTCGCCTGATTGTTGGCACTTGACAATCACCTTCACTGAATTTTACTCAGGTGTAACTAAAGTCTGATTTAAGGGTTGTTTATATTTCACATCATTAATCCAAATCTGTAAAGTAACTAAAATAAATGTAGTGGAGTAAAAATACCAGGTTAACCTTAAAGAAAGCCTTCAGGATTATAAAAGACCCCCATCACCCCAGCCACAAACTGTTCTGTCTGCTGCCGTCTGGCAGGCGGTACCGCAGCATCCGGACTAAAACCACCAGACTCAGGGACAGCTTCATCCCACAGGCCAGAAGACTATTAAACACCTGAACTTTAAAACAACATCCATAACATTCATCTGGCTGCTACTTAGAAATTATTTATCTAATATATCATATTCAATCACTTGTATATAGACTCTTATTGCACTATTTCACTTTTTTACTATTTTACTATTTTTATTTTTGTATTTACTGCACTATTTTGTCTGTGTATCTGTTTTATTGTGTTGCACTGTTGGAGGAGCCTGTGACCTAAGGGGGGGGGGGGGGGGGGGGGGGCGGGGTAGGACACGTTCTAAGCACATGGTGTAGTCCCATAGCTGAGGATTCTGGGTAGTGTAGTGTCTTCTGCCATCCACACACTACGAACACATATTTGTTTCTCCGAATCGAAAGGGGAAAATACAAAAGCATTGCACACAATTTAAACCAATCAATGTTGTGTAATTAACAAGGATAACCTGGTGTTTTTGAGTCGATGAGTAGTGCAGATATCACTGTAAATAAAATCAATCGACAGTAAGGGGAATACTTATTTCCGGGTGTAAAATCCTCCGTTATCCAATGGGAATGGACGCTCATCGCTCTTTGGGTCCGTAATACAATAAAGGGGACATGATCAAATAGGAATATAATTATCTTTTAAATAACGTTAACTAAAGGGAACAATCTATTTGACACAGCTGAAGCTCTGGCCTTCCTTAAAAACGAACTAATTTAATAAAAATCACAGTTGTATTACACACAATGCACTGTTTTTTGAGAACAAAAATTGGTAAATAATGCACCATAATACATTCTGACGAAAAATAAAAATTATTATGAATACAAATAAAATAAAAGAAGCCTCCCTTTATACAAGCTATAAAGTAGATTTTAAAAACGTTTTATAGAATAAAAGCTCACTGCGGGACGTTGTAGAAATGTGTGTGTGCACCACGACAAAGGAGCCTCATTCACTTTACATTGGGGTTGTTTGCGTGGTGCCGACATGTAAATGTAGCAAAGTTCGTGACTCCACCACGCACTGTGGTGTTAAGGAGTCGTGGTGGAGTCACGCATTCTGGTGAGACCAGGTTGGAATAGTTTTAGGTATTTTACCGCACAACATGAACGTCAGGAGAGCCTCTGAGCCCCGCGGCCGCGGTGCCCGGCCAATGCTCACCCCTCGATTCCACCGGATCCGTCTGCGTCGCGTCACGGCTGCGCCGCGGTTTTGGTCCGGCCTCCTCCAGCGTCATACCCTACCGGGCGCGTTTCAGGAGCATTTCAGAAGTGGAGCGTCTTGTGTGCCGGTTCGCAGTTTTTGTTGATTTGGGCATATGTCCTGGATAGGCTACTTTGTACAGACAAAGTTAATAATTATTGTAATATTCCAGTTATAAACGACATGAATCAAAGATGTGTTGCTGTATTTTAGTGGTAAAAAAATGCATTCATCATCATAAATATTCTATATATATATAATTTGCACAGTGCCTGTAAACCGGTGGAGAACGCTGGCATTTCTCCTCCTACTTGAAAGACTACGGAGGGATAGCACCCATTGACTAGAGTGGCTGCGATCTGTGCGAACGCCGCGGCGCAGCCGTAACGCGACGCAGACGGACCCGGTGGAATCGAGCGGTTAGAGCGGCACAGGGGAACAGTTTGCGGAGTTGATTCTTAATACGTAGGCCTACTCTTAACTTAACCACTTTTAACAGAATTGTGTCGGTAAGCACTTGATGCAAACTTTGCCCAACACCATTTGTGCGATAAAATAGACTACATGAGCACGACAGGGCTGAGTCTAACTTTAACAGCAGCATTGGCGCTGGCATGCATTAAAATGTCGATGTTCCGTTCGAAACAGTGAATACAAGAAAAGTAAATAACACTTGCTAGTTAAAAAGCAGTAATTAATAACTCAGGTGGTATTGCTTACTTGTTTTACGATGATTTGAAGTAGTTCAGAAGCAGGCACATGTACAGCTGCCGAAGAATCACTGTAAAGAGGAACCGGAAGTCTCACATCGCGGTATTCTCGTTTGAGGGCGTGTCATGACCGTGGCGTTGACAAAAGCAATTTTATGAAGTTTTCCAAAACGTATTGTAACGGACTGGTTATAATGTTGATGTTTGATGTGTTTGTTGTTCAGAGTTTGTTTGCATTTTACAGAGTGTCAGTGAACGTGCCACTGTTTTGATGGGCGGTTCTTGTGACCTGTAGCTGTGGGTTTGGGTGGGAGAGTGTTGTCTGGTTGGTTGGGGCTGGAAGAGGGAGGTTCCTGGAGGGAGAGACGCGGGAAGCTAGGGAAGAGCTAGCGGGATATGTGACGGAGAGTGAGAATACGACAGGGTTAGTGGATTGTTTTGGCGTGGTTATGGCCAACAGTAACCTGCAGAGGTGGGACCAAGTCATTGTTTTGCAAGTCCGAGTCAAGTCTCAAGTCTTTGCGCTCAAGTCCGAGTCAAGTCTCAAGTCTTTGCACTCAAGTCCAAGTCAAGTCTCAAGTCAGGATGGGAAAGTTCAAGTCAAGTCCAAGTCCTAAACTTTGACAAAACGAGTCTTAAACAAGTCCTTATGTGCTTTTCAACAAATGTAATGACATCGATCAACAGAATAATACTTAATAATCAAACTGCTCTTTATTAGTCACATTAATAATTTAATAATCAATTTTCTCTCTGCTGGTAAAGTAACGTGTTTTTCTTCTATTGTAAGAGGGATCAGTAAGGTAAGGCTACCGTGACGGTTTGATTCAGAAGGAGTTTAATGTATAAGATCCCTGATGTTGAGGTGACCAGAATGTTTATTTCCACTGTGTACAGCATGTTATAAGGGACCCACAATCTATCTTTATGCAAGGGATAATGTGCAGCGAGGCGTCTCTATGGGGAAAAGAACACCTGAATCTAGATCCCTCTGCAGGTGGTACTTTAACTATATTTTGATGCTAATACTTTTATACTTTAACTTGTAACATTTTGAATGCAGGATCTTTTATTGTAACCGAGTATTCCTACACTCTGGTACTGTTACTCAAGTACAAGATCTGAACTTCTCCCACCTCTGGCAATAAATCCTGAGTGGTTACCAAAAAAAAAACCCTGCTCTGAAGGTTATTTTCATTTTACAAATCCTGCACTCAGCTTTGCTTTCTCCAATATCATTGAAATGCAGCCAGAAGCTGCTCCTTTTTTCGGTTTTCGCAAATTTCTTGACTTCTTCCGACGCGCTTGCATTTAAATCCGGCTCCCCGTCTCCCCGTCGCTCTGTGTATCTGGCCTGTACCACTACACCTGCTGTCTTTGGAGCGTCTGCCCCCCACCCTTCTTTCACATAATGGTATGATCCTAGTGTGTCCTCGCATATGATTGGCCGCATGGTGGCTCAGCAAAATAAAGTCCCGCCCCTGCCTGCATGGATTCTCAGCAAGAGTTGCAGCGGCTGAAGATTCTGCTCTCCCCGACGGGAGTCTGCTCTTCAAGCGGCATCTCGCGATCGGCGTGTTGGAGACCCCTGAATTAAATGTTCAAGTCACCTCAAGTCAGAAGGCTCAAGTCCAAGTCAAGTCCTGAGTCATTGGTGTTCAAGTCCAAGTCGAGTCGCAAGTGTTTTGTGATTTTGTCAAGTCGAGTCCAAAGTCATCAAATTGGTAACTCGAGTCTGACTCGAGTCCAAGTCATGTGACTCGAGTCCACACCTCTGGTAACCTGTGATCTGTCTAATTTAGGGCAAATAGATTACATTAGAAAATAGAGTTTTATTGACTTCACCATCGGAACCGTTTTTACAGTGTATACCCATGGCATCTGGGTAAAGTTAACCCGTTATATTGACTGTGTTTTATTAAATCAGTTCTGTTCCAGTGATTAGTTGCCGCCTTCGTCTGTCCCTCACTGTCCGTCTGTGGAATACAGAGCCACAGTTTGGGTCCCTCAGAAAATAATCAATGTAACCGATCCAATATGAGTCATGTCCTCAAATGATTTAGTTTAATTAATACTTTTTCCATTTATCTGCAAAACAAAACACCAACTGTAAAGTTAAGTGACATATTCTGAACCAGACCTAAACCGTAAACATTTTCAAATAAAATACACAACAGATAAAAGATTCAAGGCTTTATTTTCAGATACACAGTAGCTACAGTGTAGTTCAGTCAGACAACTCACGTGTTTCTTAACCTGTTAAGCACTGAGCCTGTTTTTCAGGTCTCAGGCTCGAAAATGACATTCCCAGAACAAAATACCATATCTTCCCTTCTAAAAGGGTTAAATTAATAATCTTTTTTCTCAAAGTAATGATAAACCTGTGAGTTGAATGTAGAAAAGTCAGAATCAATATAGATGTTTTTTATTTTAAAGAAAATTCAGATTTTACATAGTAAAAAACTGTAAATTATAGTGTCCGTCCAAAAATTCTTTTTTACTTATAGTGAAAACCACCCTTGGATGATGGGTTAGTAGACTAAAAGCTTTAGGAATCCAAAGTACAACATATAATAAGTACCAAGATTCAAGATTCAAGATTGATGCAAAACAAGTGACATTTGACCTTTTTAGAGAGATTTTGCAAAAAGAAACCACTTCTGGGGTCATTTGGGTGGATTTTCCATATCTCTGGCCCCCCTTGCTCGATATTGATGGTTGACACCTCTTTCTGACCGTTAGAGCCAATAGAATTGAAGGGGGAGTCCCCCACACACACGTTGTGAAGAGAAAAGGTGGGGGCTTCGCGCATGTAATTTTCAATCAGAGTGAACCTATCTCTAGCTTTGACATCTGGAAACGGAAAAGCAGTTTTAATGCTTATGGATTATCAGAAATCATTTCAAAGGGACACAGACACATTAGATTAACTTCAGCAGCGTTTTTATCGTTTTAATGCCATTGAAGACCACTTTGGAGAGACTACAGAGCCAAGGTAAAAATGTTAGCATTTTTAGCTACCTAGCGTCACCTGTTTTGATGTCCGTTTTTGCTTATAACGTCGCAAATACGTATAATTCAGTGGTAATGTCGGTGTCAATAGATTCTGTGTCACCTCACGATGTGAATCGATGTGTTGGATGTGGTGAAAAGATAAATAATACGGTTTTGTGAGTGATTCTCGGTGCAGTAAGGTGTTAGCATTTTTCGCTCGTTGCTAATTCAGAGGCTCAGTGTTAGCATTGTGGGTTTTCTTTAAAAAAAAAAAAAAAAAGATCAGTTAGATGAGTTTCTTCCCGTTACATGGATATAAAACATTCATAGATTTATTAAATGAACATGCCCTCAGACACTGTTTCGACACGTTCGAGTCTTGATTTGGATAGTGTGCCGTCAGGGCCGGCCCTAGACTTTTGGGGGCCCTAAGCGAGCTTTGGCTTGGGGGCACCCCTCACTCTAGCTCGTTCTCACTTCACACAACACGGAACCAACTTTTGTCTTATGATGTTAGCATAAGCACACATATTGTGTAAGCATGTAAACACCGTGGACCTAACATTCTCTAGGGGGGTCCGGGGGCATGCTCCCCCGGCAAGATTTTTTTTTAAATATTGAAGTTAAAAGCATCAATCTGGTGCACTTCTATGGATACATCTCTCAACACCCATATGAAACAGAACTGTAAACAGATTTTTCTTTATGGATATTTTACAAATCACTCCCCTTTTAAACTGTATTCTTGTTTTGTCATATAGTATTTCATAACTGTTTTTCATTTATTCTCTCTGGCTGTCCATCTCATAATGTTCACATAAAAACTAGCTGTCAATAGGAATTCAGAAGAATTATAATTTCATGCAAAAATCTGTCACAAAAAGAGGTTGCACATTTACATTCAGGTGTTGTTATGGCAACGTCAGTGGCCAAACAGCCACATTTACTGCTGCAAATACGTTCAATCATGCTGTCGACACGTAAAGCAGTGGCAACTATGCCACCATTTCAGCTGACTTTTTCTCAGAAATACTGTCACATAACATCCATGTATTTCAGTGCTAGGTTGATGCTTAGCTAAGCTAACTATGAAACACTTTAACTGACAGGACTCAGGATCAACTGTGTACTGTAAGGTAGCTTCTAGCTTCATGTCGAACAGTAAGTCAACATTTCCCAGAGAGCTTTCTTTGAAATCACCAGGTAACGCTAAAAAACATTACATTTAGATTGTATGACAAAGTGTTTATTTAATATATCTGGCTAGCTATAGCTACTTGCTAACAGTTTAGCTTACCCCCGCGATTCAAAGTAACGTCAACGTAGCTGTAATTTCTCTGGGGTTGTTGTGTGAACCACGACTTGAGAATTGTCGTCTTTTTTAAGAACAAATGTTCTTATGTCCATCTTCAAAAGCTCTGAGTCTGAGACTGACAGTTTATTTTAAACATTGTCACAGCTCACAGGATAGGTACCTGTCAGCCAATAAGACCAATGTTTATTTCCATTCAACTCTCTGGTTGGTCTGGTGCCTTGCCTCTGTTGCATTCACTGAACACGGGAAATTACAATCCTGCCGTCCTCTCTAGTGTCATGATGAGGTTCAGGTAAAGCACGGTTAATGTATTATATGATTGACTCAATAATATAATACATGACTTTGAGAGTAGGCAATCTAGGCATATTAACAAAATTAATTAAACATACTTATCACGGCGACGGTGTACTGAGATAAAAAACGGTGTACTGAGATAAAAAATTAAAAAATTCATTTTTTTTATTTTTGCTAGGGGGCCCTTAGTGGCTGCGGGGCCCTAAGTGGCCGCTTATGTCGCTTAATGGGTCGGGCCGGCTCTGTGTGCCGTCGATGGGTTTCTTTCCATTTCAAAGTGCTGTTTGACGCGTGTAAACTTTGCGCACTGCCACTCCAACATCCAATCACAGAGCTTGAGAACTAATCACGGGGTTTGTCAAACAGAGCACATGGTGTAGTCCTAAACGATAGCTGGGGATTCTGGGTAGTGTAGTGTCTTCTGCCATCCTAAACTCCGAAAAAATATTTGTTTCTCCGAATCGAAGGGGAAAAATACAAAAGCATTGCACACAATTTAAACCAATCAATGTTGTGTAATTAACAAGGATAATCTGGTGTTTTTTAGTTGATGAGTAGTGCAGATATCACTGTCAAATCAATCGACAGTAAGGGGAATACTTACTTCCGGGTGTACAATTCTCCGTTATCCAATGGGAATGGACGCTCACATTGCCTTTAAATGCCGCCGACACAAACGAATGCCGTGCTTCCATGAGTGTCAAATCCCGCCGCAGATGGGAATACATTGCAATCAGTTGAAAACTATTTGCGTCCCTTTATGAAGCTGAAGGAGCCTAGGAGCGTCCCAACTGCACGCCTCGGGACCCTGACCAAGCGTCGCTCCTGGACGTTTATGGAGTGAGAGTGTGTTGATTAAAGCGAGTGAAGCCAGTTTGAACAAATTATCTTTTAGGCCTGATTGAAAATAACAGTGTCTGACATTATCATATGTTATATCATTACTGTTATATCATTGCTTACGTGGTTATCAAGTATCAGACACTTAAACAACGTGAAGGTTTTAAGAAATAGGACTATACTGACAAATGACATCTTATCCTTTCATTGTCTGTTCTGTAGGAAGGAGGAACATAACAGAGTGGGACTACACTTAAAAACGGAAGTTTGTTCCAATACGAAGATTGTGTCCTTAAAACGAGCCACCTCTTAATTGTATGCACATTATTTATTCAGCCGTTTGCTGTTAATCTGATGGGAAATATGTCATTCAAAAGAGAGAAAAAAGCTTAGAAAACTAGGCGAACGCTTAATACAGGCGATGACGTCACCTTTGCGCGTCCCCGCAAACAGGGCTTCAATCTACGGCAAGCCTTCAACTAGGGATGCCAGCGATTATTCGATTTTTCGAATATTCGTTACATAATCGAAAATTATTTTTAAAATTCGATTTTATTTATATATATTTGTATTATTATTTATGTTTTACTTTTTTCAACCAAAATATAGACTAATGCTAATAATAGTAATAGTATTAATAATTGTAAATGGCCATTGGTCACACCACCAGTTTGTTTTACTGTAAACTTGGAGGAAGCCAGCAGCGCAGGCTGCGCAGAGTGCAGACTGCTGATGCCTGCTGCAGCCTGCTACACACCGACCCCGCCCCCCCCCCTCTCCGTCACACGTGCAACACAACTAAAGAGGAACAAAGCGGCACGTTCAAAGAAGAGTTCCTCGTGGAACTACTTCGAACTGACAAGTGCAAATGAAGTAAAATGCAAACTCTGCGAAAAAACTTTTTATTTTCCCCTCGGGGGGCGAATAATCGATTAATATTCGCCAGGGCTGTCCGATTTTCTAATTTGATCATGGTCAGTTTCTGGCATCCCTACCTTCAACCTACGGCACAACACCGGCCCTAGACATTTTGGTGCCCTAGGCGAGATTATGATTTGATGCCCTCCCCCCTTCCAAGCAATACACAATATAATATATAAAGAATAAATGAAAAATATCTACAAAAGACTAATACACTACAACAACTGAAACGTATTGACATGTTAGATTCAAGATTAGATTCAACTTATTGTCATTACGTAGTACAGGTACTATGTAACAAAACGGTTTCTCTGCATTTGACCCATCCTAGTGTTAGGAGCAGTGGGCTGCCATTATGTACGGCGCCCGGGGAGCAGTCTAGGGAACGGTGCCTTGCTCAGGGACACCTCGGTATCACTTGGTCTTTCCGGGACTTGAACTGGTGACCTTCCAGTTGCCAAGCCAAGTCCCTATGGACTTCGCCACCACCGCCAAGTTGGTTATATACATAAAGAAGGTTTCAAATGTATTAATTATTGTATGAACATGTTTTAATTGGGGGGTGGACGTCACATCCTCTAGGGGGGTCCGGGAGTATGCTCCCCCGGAAAGATTTGTTTTAACATTTTAAAGTAAAATGCTTCAATCTGGTGCACTTTGAGCAGAATTACTAGCGACTAGATCTGGGGGCACAACTCTAAAACACCCATATGAAAAAGATCTGTTTACATTTTAATAATCAAATAAGTATGTGAACATAACCAATAACCTACCATAGCCAATAACAAATAAATGTAGCTTTGTTAAATGTTTATTTTTGTTGCTCATTTATATCTTATTTTACCTAGTTAACATTTATTTATTCATATTTTTTTATATCTCCAGTTTTAAACGATATTTTTGGTTACTGTCCTATAGTATACATTGGAATGATTTCAAACCTGTTGTTATTTATCCTAATAATTATAAAGGTGTGCCTTGGAAATATTTGTTTACATAAATTGTGACCAAACCGTTTGAGACCCACTGAGATAACTTAGACTAAAGTGAACTATCTAAACACTCAGAGTCCTTTACCTCACTGAGCTGTAGTTATCAGCCTCAATCCAACAACAATCCGCGGTACCGATGCGCGCCCTCTCTCTCTCTCTCTTGCTCGCTCGAAGGCTCGCTCACACTTTGGCTTTGAACTGCGGGCGCCTGATAAGTCAACATCCCCCACTTTCATCACTTACAGCGCCCATCGTACAGGGCAAATGCAAAATGTTGCCGGCCCGGGGTGCAAAGGGTGTTTACTTTATTCAATTATTAATGTAAATGTATTACATCAAGGGCAAAAAATTAGGCAGAATAAAAAAAAAAAAGATTATATATTTTTTATTATTTTTTTTTTCTCCCTGCGCAGCGCCCCTCCAGATCTGGCGCCCTAGGCGACCGCCTTGTTCACCAGTGCCAAGGGCCGGCCCTGATTACGTCGTCAACGTGAGCTCAGTCATCCAAGATCTTGTATTCTCCAAGATGTTACACTATCTATCTATCTATCTATCTATCTATCTATCTATCTATCTATCTATCTATCTATCTATCTATCTATCTCTCTCTCTCTCTCTCTCTCTCTCTCTCTCTCTCTCTCTCTCTCTCTCTCTCTCTCTCTCTCTCTCTCTCTCTCTCTCTCTCTCTCTCTCTCTCTCTCTCTATCTCTATCTATCTCTCAATCTATCTCTCTTGGTGTTTCTCAATGTCGAGTACGCTTGCTTGGTAGCACATGTCTTCCGAGTCACTTGCTTCAGAAGCGACCCAAGAATACTTCCTGGCCAGGGGCGCCGTAAGGGAGTGAAAAGTTAGGACGATTCTAAGGGCCCGTAACTGACAGGGGCCCAAAACAATTTTAGAACATTAAAGGTCCCATGTCATGCTTTTCCGGTTATTACCCGTCCCCTTGTGTGTTATGAAGGTTTTTATGCATGTAAACGGACCGCAGAGTCAAAAACCCTCAAAATACACCCTGTAGCGAGTAAAACTCTAACACAGAAAATACCTCCTCAAAATGCCTCGTTGGAGATTTCTCATTTTCCATTGTTTACTTCCTGGGTATCGTGACATAGGGATGGCCAGTAGCCACGCCCAGAGCTATGGCCGCACCCTCTGCCAGCCTTTCACGTAACAAAGCTTCCGAAAACCTTTCAGGATTCATGCCGGATATGTACAGCGTAGGGCACTGAAGAACGATGCTGTTCCTACTTTGTTTGGACCAGCGGGAGATTCGGGTACACAACCTGTAAGTATTCATTGTTGTTTGTGTATTTATGATGTTTAAAACAAACAAGGTATCTACCCCACCTTTAAGTAACCAATGTGATATCTTTTCATGGGGCCCAAAATCCCTGGCGGCGCCCCTGTTCCTGGCATTCGGAAAACGAAGAGTGGAACAGGCGAGCAAGTGTGCAGGTGTGCGTCATATGAGAGGCCCCGCCTTACATTTTCTGCCACAGATTTGGGGAAATTGGTCCGTGCGCAAAGCATTGTGGGGATTTTAAGACCGCGGAGTCTACACATGTGCAGCCTCGAAATGTCTCGCTACGAAGTACGCCGAGCTCAGTAGAATTCCAAGTATGCTGGACATTGGAACAGTCCTTCGGCGGCACTCGATGACGTAGTATGCTTGAAATAGTGGCTCTGGAGCAGCTTTACTCGACATTGAGAAACGGCCCCTATCTATAAGCAGGGTTCCCGCGGGGTCTTAAAAAGTCTTACATTTGATAATCTGAATTTAAGGCCTTAAAAAGGTCTTAAATATGACCAAAAAAATAAGAAAGGTCTTAAATATGATTTAGAAGGTCTTAAAAATGATGGGATTTGAAAGGTACTTCTGGGTTGCAATCGCATCTAAATGTGTTTTGGGGGAAATGTCCGGGCTGCAAAGTAACCAGTACGGTAATAGCCTTTCAGTTCTCCCCAACCATTTGTATTGAAATAAATCAACATGGAACCCGTAATCACTAACTTTGTTTCCCCCGGCCCCTTATCGGAGAACACCCAGCTAGTAACCTAGCAACCAAGCTTCAGCTAGCGGCAGTCAGGAACTCATGTATCTTCGAATCTACTTACAAATAAATATGGGGAAGTGTAAGTTCAACCGTATTTGGTTGGAAAAGATCGAATTTAGTGCTTGGTTGAAACCAGTGGAGGGGAACCTGTTTGAAGCCCGCTGCACCTTTTGCAAACAAAATTAGCGTTTGTTTTGCTAATGTAGCGTTAGCTAGTGCAGCGTTAGCTAGCGCCAGCGAGGCCTTTAACCTAGAACTGGAGAGCCTGGACTGGTCAGATGAGCTCAGTGGTACACAAGTTGAAGAAACATGGCTTGGTTTCAAAAACAAATTCTCTGCAATACTCAATGATTTGGCCCCCCTAAGAACAACCAGGGTAAAAAATGAGCCGTGGATGCACTCCGGCATACTGACCGCCATGAAAACCAGAGACAAAAAATGCTCTGAGTTTCATAAAAGTCAGTCAATGCTTTCCAAAAGCACGAGCAGTGAACTCCAGGCCCACGTGACTGAACTAAAAATTGAAAGAAACAGATTAAGAAATGACGTAAGCTCCATGATCAAAACTGCCAAAAAGAATTTCATCAATGTCAAAACTGAGGAAAACAAAAATAAACCCTGTGAACTTTGGAAATTACTCAATAACCAGCTTGGCTGCAGTAAAAAACTCAAAACGAGATTTTCAAACTCAAACATAAAGACAGATAACAGGCTCATCACAGACAAACTGGATGTGGCCAAGTACTTGAACATTTTTTTCACAAACATAGCCACACAAATTACCCTCCCACTCAGGGCTTTTTGGAGTAGATCACATCATGACCTACTACAAAAACCTAGGGGTACGCAAAGATGATTTCAGTCTAGCAAAGGTAACAACAGCAGAGGTACTCATTAAACTGAGCGCCCTCAAACCTAACAAGGCCACTGGCCACGACAATATCCCCTCCAAATTCCTCAGAGACACAGCAACCGCCATCTCACCAGTCATAGCTCACATAATTAACCTCTCCATAAAACAGGGAAAAGTACCCAAAGACTTCAAAATTGCAAGAGTAACCCCCCTGCACAAAAAGGGCAGCAAATTGGACCCAGGCAACTACCGCCCTGTTTCTATACTTACCTCCATCTCGAAAGTCATGGAAAAAATAGTATATGAACAGGTCGAAAAGTACCTCGCGGAAAAGAAACTAATCTATGAATTTCAATCTGGCTTTAGAACATCCCACTCCACTGACACATGCCTTCTTTATTTGAACGACCACATCAAACAAGAGGTGGACGAGGGTAAATACTGCGGCATGGTGATGCTGGACCTACAAAATGGCTTTCGACACTGTCAATCACCCCATTCTGATTGACAAGCTAAAAGCAATTGGTTTTGATAAACTATCGGTGAGCTGGATGCAATCCTACCTGGAGGGGAGAGAACAGATGGTGGAGGTAAACGGTACTCTGTCCCCCCCCCTCCCAGTGAGCTGTGGTGTTCCACAAGGAAGCATATTAGGTCCGTTACTGTTCCTAATTTATGCAAATGACATGTCATCAGCATGTGACTGCAACTTGTTCCTGTTCGCGGACGACTCAGCCCTGCTGGTCTCTGACAGGAGCAGATTGCAGGTTGAAAAAACCCTCAGCTCCGAGCTCGGCAGAATCTGCACCTGGCTCGCCGATAATAAATTGTCATTACACCTGGGTAAAACAGAGTCCATTCTCTTCGGTTCGAAACATAATCTCAGCAAATCCGACGACTTCTCAGTTGCAGTGGGTGACATTATTGTCACAAGTAAGAAGGAAATTACATACCTAGGATCTATTCTTGAGGCAAACCTCTCCTGTGACAAAATGGCATCCAATGTAATAAAAAAAGTCGATCAAAGAACTAGATTCCTATACCGGATCTCCTCTCTGGTAAACAAAAGCACCCTGAAAACTCTGGCAGGAGCACTCATTCAAGGGTACTATGACTATGCTTGCACGTCATGGTACCATAGCACCTCCAAGGCGCTAAAAATAAAACTTCAAACATCGCAAAATAAACTGGTCAGACTACTGCTTGACCTTTCATCTAGAACCCACCTCACCTCTGCCCACTTTGACAACCTAGGATGGCTTAGAGTAGACGACAGAGTACAGCTACTTGCAATGGGCCTGGTCTACAAGATCCACTACACCTCTATGGTACCCATGTACATGTCAAAATTCTTCCCAAAGGTCAAGGAATACCATGATCATAACACCAGAGGGAGCTCCACAAATCATGTAAAACCCAGATTTGGCACAAAAAAGGGGGAATACACGTTTCGCAATTATGCCACATCAAGGTGGAACGCTCTTCCCACAACTGTAAAGGAAAGTAAAACTATACTTACCTTCAAAACCTCTATTAAAGAGCACCTTCGGGGGAGAGCATTGCAAAACTGGCCCCGGTAATGGTACAAATCTCAACCTGTCGTACAATGGACAGCTTCCCCCCCCCCATCTATGTATATACTCGCATTTTAGACTCTGTTACTAACTGTATATCTGTAGACTTGGTATGTCTTAAATGTCCGGTTAGGATGTATTAAAACGAAATCTAAAATGAAAATTGTAAATAAGCCATCTGTATGTAAAAAACCACCTGTATGTAAATTGTAAATAAGCCATCTGTATGTCAAATATGTCTTAAGTTATATGTCTTAAATGATATGATGAATTGGAAATGGGGGACCCTGATGTAAACAAGACGAAAGTCTTTCTCTGGTCTGCATCCCCTTAACAATTGTATGTTTTGAGCTGTACTGTACTGTACCCAATATACAAGCTGTTAATAAACTTTTCAATCAATCAATCAATAGTGCAGCAGCTCCCGCAACAACACCGGGGGACCTCCGGGCGACGTTTGGGTCTACGTCAACCCTAAAAGCGGAGGTGCTGTAGACGCTAAATACCGTAGTTAAACACCAATCATACAACAGCAACGATGAAAGATTTTAGCCAAGGCAGCAGAGCTCTGAATATAGCTCTTGTCACTCTCACACATTAAACTTTTAAACATTTTTATAGTGATGAACACGGTTCAATTTTTTAATTAATTGACAGCACTAGTATCTCTATATACACAATTTAATAAATAATATATGATTATGTAATGATCCTTAGTGTTTGTCTGTTTTCTTATATTTAGAGCAAAACAAAATGTTGACATTAACATAAGATAATATAGGGTATAGGATTTATACAAGGTGGAAGCTTATACTTTAATATAACAATTTATAGTATAAAACAGCAGTATAAAATGTAATATCAAGTATAATAAATTGGTATAATTTAAGAAATAAGCTTGTTTAAATGAAGAGAATGTGATATTCAAATCCGTTTTTCAGAGTGTATTTAAAAGCAACATTATAGTAAAAGCTCTCTCACACACACACACAAGCACACAGAGACACATATACACACTTTTTGTCTAACACGCTAACACAGTTCTGTGTATGCTGTTATGTTCAGTCATTGTTCTTATGTTGAAAATGAATACATTTACTTTGTAAGTAATTATGGGACGTATTTCTTCTTTCCTAGCAATTTTCCTTCATACTTTCTTGCTGTGAAATAGGTCTTAAATTCTATTCAAAGTGGTCTTAAAAAGGTCTTAAAAAGTCTTAAATTTGAGTTGGTGAAACCTGCAGGAACCCTGATAAGGAACCGCAGTAGACAAAAGGCGTTGCTATAGCAACACGTCATGTTTACGCTGCATTTCCTATGAGGTAAATATTACCCACTGGCGGATATAGGTATAAATGGCATTTGTTTTGGCGATTTTTTCCAATCTGACATCATATTGACAATGTTTAACAACAGAGGGTGCTACATAACACACTTTCAGGAAAAGTCACGGACTGGGAGACTTGAATATTTTATTGAAAAAAAGTGAGAGTAACAAATGCGTCACTTCCGGGCAAAAAGTACGGCTCCGCCCACTTTTGGGGGAAAACCACGCTGTCATTTGAATGGCGGTCAATACAAATTCTGAAGTTTTTGCCAATACGATCAGAAATTTAAGAAAACTGTGGATTTTTGGATCTTCAAAGAGCGCGATTACAATGGCCAGACAGGCAAAAAATTACATTAAAGGGGACCTATCATGCAAAATGCACTTTTGTACGTCTTTTATACATGAATATGTGTCCCCGGTGTTCCAGGGAACTCACCAAGTGTCAGAAAACACAACCCTCTCTATTTTCCTCCATACCCAAATCTCTAAAAAAGGGGCTGCAACGGATCTGATAAAAACTGATCCAGATTTGAACACTGTCCTGACGTCAGGACGGTGGCGCTACGGCTATTGGGCCAACTCTCCACCTATCAGGGGAATGTGGGGTTGGGCCACGGCCGGCCATTGCCGCTCGAAAGCGCTGGAGCCGCTGTAGTACATATGCCAGGCCTGTAAGTGGCGCTGTAGTCTGCCACAAAAGCAGCAAAGAAGACTTCCCGCGCATGGTTACCATGGCTACCCTTCTGTTTATTCTCCGCTGTGGCTTTTTTTCTCCCTCCCCGAGGCAAGCGTTTGCTCCCGCTGCTTTAATTCAATGCAATCCCTCCCCGTCGAGGCAAGCACTGTAATTCTCTCCGGTTAGTCCACCAGCAGATGACAAACACCCACCTCTCCGCCTCTTCCAAGGAACGAGGGGACCGTGCGGCAGAGTTTCCGGACAAAATTAGAAAAGTGCCGGTCAAAGGTCTTCTTTGTTATTTATTGAGCTTTAAAACAAATGAATAACGACTCTATATAATAATAGGCTATAATAAAACACGGAGGACGGAGATCTATTTTTCTCCCCCTCTTCTGACAGCCCAGCAGCTGTTCAGAGCGCGCTCCCCTCTCCTGCAGGGGGGCGTGGTCAGCTGCTGCTCACAGAATCAGCCCCCTGCAAAACAGGGCTGGAGAACAGCAAATAGAGCGAAATGCATGATCTGTTTGGTATTTTAAAAACAGAAACGTATAAATATACCTTATATACAATATATCATTTAAATATAGCATGATAGGTCCACTTTAAGCCATTAGAAATTGACGATCGGGCTCGATATATGGTTAAATATAGCAGTAGGCTATCGATTTTCATAGATGAGAGTAACATCTACGTCACAACCAACGCTGTCATTTGAATGGCGATCGAGCCTGAAGCCACAGAGCTCTTCTGTTACTGTCCTTTCTTCTTAGAGGAAGTACAGAAACACTGAACTCTGGATTTGTTTTAATGTTTGAGGTGCAATAAACGACACAGCAGCTTTTTGGTATGATAAAACTATTATTTTCCGCCTCGCTCAAGAGAGTAACAGCTGGAGAAATTACAGCCTCGCCTACTTATTTTAATTTAACCATATATCGAGACCGATTGTCGATTTCAAATGATTTAATGTAATTGTTTGCCATCGTAATCGGGCTCTTTGAAGATCCAAAAGTCCACGGTTTAAAAATATTTCTGATCGGATTGGCAAAAACTTCAGAATTTGTATTGACAGCCATTGAAATGACAGTGTTGTTTTCCCCCAAAAGTGGGCGGGGCCGTAATTTTTGCCCGGAAGTGACGTAGGTGTTACTCTCATCTATAGGTATAAATGGCAATTATTTTGGCAATTTTTTCAATCTGACTTCATATTGACAATTTTTAACAACAGAGGGTGCTACATAACATACTTTCAGGAAAAGTCACGGACTGGGAGACTTTAATATTTTATTGAAAAAAAGTTACATACAATCAAAAAACAGCTGCGGGTAAAATTGACCCGTTGGCGGTTCTAGTGTTAAATAACTAGTGACATTTGAATAAATATTGCAAAAAAGGGCTCCAAAAAAGGCATATATATATATCCTGGCTGGCTTAGCCAGTGTGTATTTTTTCAAGCACCACAAGATTAATAGTTTATCAATTCTGGGCCATTGATTGTGTAATTTCTCCAAACACATACAGTAAAGTAAATGCCTGTTTTGAAGCCTTAAAATGGTGCAGGAAAAGGACTTTACAGTTAAGAGAAGAGAAAAAAGGAAAGAAAATTGTTATAATGGGTGATGTAACATTAATGACAGACATAATATGAGGTCCTTGGCACTCAGACTCTAGAGGGGTCATTTTGTGATCATGGGGCATCACCCTTGTATACAGCATCAGGACAATATCATATGGAGTCAGACACTGGAAGTGTGCTGGAGGCGTTGACTGGGACTGATGGAAGGATGAGGCTGATGAGACTGATGAGATGAGAATCTGCTAGGAACGATATTAGGTTCAACTTAATATTATTTCTTGCAACTAACCTAATACAGTTATGTGACATTTGTTGACATAATGCATTTAATTAGAGTCAACGTTTCAGTTTTTTCAGTGCACAATACGGTGGAGGTGAAAACAGTGTAATGTTATTTACAAACTTAAAAATAGTATACTATATATACTTTATTGTATTCTGGATTATTATTATACACACGTCATGCTGTGTGTCTTTTCTTCAAATCCTTTCATTAAGCAGGGGGTGACTTATTGCAATTTGATCAGTTAAAATAAACATGTGGTGTGTGTGTGTGTGTGTGTGTGTGTGTGTGTGTGTGTGTGTGTGTGTGTGTGTGTGTGTGTGTTTGTGTGTGTTAACAGGGCCTTCATGTGGCTCTGTGGTTTTCTCTATCCCGAGCTACAGTTCCTATAATCATTATTTGTCCTTGCTTAATTTGACCTTCATCCCGCAGTAATTAGCTCCAGCATGCCACAGCGTTTTTGTGAAGGTACGTCGAAGCTTTAATGACAATGTAATAACAGCCTGAACATGATGTTAACATTATAATACGATGACTACTGAATGTTACTGACTTTCTGTGGAATATATATATATCAAGTTGCTTACTATTAACCAAAAAAGGCAACAGGATGAAGAAATAATGAATCTGACAGTGGTCATTCTAACTAAAGATTACATTCAAAGATTCAAGGGTTTAATTGTCACAACAGCTACAGCGTTGTTGACAGGCAAATCCCAGGCTCCTCCAACAAGGCAACACAAAATACTTCAACATAAAAAGACATCAAAAGAAAAATGCATGAATAGGGCAAGAGACAAAATGACGCATGCAATAAATCAACTCAATAGTTTGGTGATAATTGTGCAGGGATTACAAGACAAAAAGGTTCATTTACATCCCGAAACTGTGGTAGCATTAAAACAAATGTGTCTTTTATTTTATTATTATAAGTTATGACGTGTAGTTATATTTTAGCGTGGTTGATATACAGTTATTTAGTGTTATAAATTACATTTCATTTAACTGACACTTTTATCCAAAGAGGGTGACAGTAAGGGCAATAAACCATAAAGATACAAACGGAAGGTACCTTCGCTTCAAATGAGCCAAACCATTGATGGTCCTTGAACATAAGTCTGAACTTGTTTTTAGGTTTAGGGCAAAGCTTATGTTATGTTTTGAACTTAGATAATGACAAAATAGTATGACATATGCAACATGTTTTGCTGGTTGACTTTTAGAGAGACAACACTGTACATTTTAAAAATAATTAAATGTTTTTTTCTGTGTCAAAGCATGAAAAGTCATCCACGGCATGGACAGGGTAATACAGCCAGGTAAACAACCGGGGGCAGTACTTATGTGTAAGAGCGTGAGAAGTGTCTGCAAGAGGATACAGTTGATGGCAGGTGGCTCAGTCATGGATGTATTACAGTTTTTTCAATTGCTTAAACACATTTTTGAAAATCAGGGCTAATTTTCTCAAACACTTAACACAATTGAGAAAACCACACACCCGAAGTGCAAAACACCTCAAACATCCCGCAGAATTAATTACTGTACTCAATACACACAAATCCAAACCTTTGCACCAAATGGCTCACACTTCATTTATAGTAGAAGACTCTTTGTCCAACAAACTACACACTGTGGTGCTCAATCAAAAGCACACTCATCTTTTATGGATTTCGTTCTGTATTTAAAAAATTGTGCACAACAGAAAAATGTGCAGAAACACAAATATACTGTGAAACTGTTCACAACTAACATGCATCAGTGGGTCAGAGGTCAGCCGTGAGAGGAGAGCCTCTTAGTGGCTGCGGGGCCCTAAGCGGCCGCTTATGTCGCTTAATGGGTCGGGCCGGCTCTGTAGTAAGGGTTTAGAGACGATTGCAAACTTGTATTTATTATGTTTTATTGAGCCAGTGTTGTGTGGACAACACTCAATTACACACCAGATGTAACAGTTTAACTATCTCCAGCAGGAAAGAGAGGAACTATGTGGCTGAATTCTGTGGGAGGGAAACTCTCTGTGTGTGTGTGTGTGTGTGTGTGTGTGTGTGTGTGTGTGTGTGTGTGTGTGTGTGTGTGTGTGTGTGTGTGTGTGTGTGTGTGACCTTTGGCCACTGTTTGTCTCACTTTCGGAGTGATTTTTAGAAGTAATTTTTTTTTGCATTGTCCAAAAACGTAAGTGACATGTAATACTTGCGCACCTATAGAGTGCCACAGTGACGCGTCCTAAAACCCGGAAGTAAACTCCTTCCGGTTCCTTCGACAAAAACCAATGCAATTTCTCCATAGGATTTTGGAAAATAGCTCGAAATAAGGTCTGTGGTTGACACACATTGAAGAGACAGATCACGTTTTGTTCAGCCGGATAATATCCACATCGTCTGGACACGTCTACCCTACTTTTATTATTTTCGAATCATAAATCTATCGATCATAAATCTATCGATTAGATTTATGATTTGAAAATTATAAAAGTATGCTAACTTACTTCCGGGTTTCAGGACGCGTCACTGTGGCACTCTATTGACTCCAACACATTGTACATGAGGGGCGGGAAATCTCTAAGCTGTTGACGAATCAGACGGTGAAAAGAGGTACTGCAGCACAATAACAAAATTAAATAAAGAGCTTTTTGAACATTAAAGCATGGAGACATGTCCCAGTAGAGACACTACATACTGATGGACCTGAGAATAAACAGAAATAGACCCCTTTAAAGATTAAATAAAACTATGTTTAGAAAGTTATTCAGACTGAAACATTTATAAAAAATTAATGAATGAGCCAAAACTTTATTTTCTTACTGCTTCACTGATTAAAAACAAATACATACCTTTTTTTCAACTCTTCTTACAATTCTGAAATTGAAGGTTTAACTCACACTTATTTCATTACTGTAAATGGACCACCAAAATATTTGTATACATGGAAAAAAAATTATATAAACAAGAGATTTACAGTTTTTCTCTATGGCCTGTAATGATACAACGGACATAACCAATACTGCCCAAATATTTTTGTGCGTGGGATCACATCTGAGTTTGATACTTAGGAAAGGCTGTCTCTGTGTTAATTTTGTCAACGAAAACTATGACGAAAAATGTTCGTCAACAACCTTTTTTACATGACTAAGACGAGACGATGACGAGCTAAAAATAGATTCTTGATAATGAAAATTTGACGAAATGTATATTTAGTTTTTGTTGACGAGACGAGACGGGACTAAGGTGTTAATGGTGGACTATCGGACATTCAAAATGCAGGGTATTTCCCCCCAATTGCTCGTCTTGTCTGTCAAAATGCATCTTACATTTCTAACTTGCAATATCATTATTTCCGCTCTCTTCACTCCAGAAGAGCGATCTCCCTGGGTGTTTCTCAATCGCGAGTACGCTTGCTTGGTAGCACATGTCTGCCGAGCATCTTGCTTCAGAAGCGAGTCAAGAATACTTCCTGGCATTCGGAAAACGAAGAGTGGAACAGGCGAGCAAGTGTGCAGCTGTGCGTCATATGAGAGGCCCCGCCTTACATCTTCCGCCACAGATTTGGAGAAATTGGTCCGTGCGCAAAGCATTGTGGGGATTTTAAGACCGCGGAGTCTACTCATGTGTAGCCTCGATATTTCTCCAAACGGAGTACGCCGGGCTCGGTAGATTTCCAAGTATGCTGGAGATTGGAACAGTACTTCGGCGGCACTCGATGACGTAGTATGCTTGAAATAGTGGCTCTGAAGCAGCTTTACTCGACATTGAGAAACACCCCCTGTGTCTCTCTGTGTGCGAGGGGCGGGGCCTATCAGACACGCTGCGGCGGCACACAGAGATCTGCCGGGGACGTATAGAGACACTCTACAAGGCTCGATGTGCATAAAGCTCGTTTGCCATGTTTTCGCGTTAGCGCGTTGACACGAGTAGTCTGTCCAAACAGCCGGCCAAAAGGCGTCATATTCAGTCGGAGAAATGCACAATTTTCGACTTCCTTAACTCGTAGCTCTGTTGCCCCAATTACGAGTAACGTTATCACATCAGGTGTGCAGAGGTGGGAGAAGTACTCAGATCTTGTAGCTAAGTAAAAAAATACCATAGTGTAGAAAGAGTTCCTCAAGTCAAAGTATGATCATCAAAATATATTTAAAGTAGCGACAGCGAAAGTAGTCATTGTGCAGATTGGTCCATTTCAGAATAATCTATATGATATGTTTTATAATGATTGATCATTAAAGTGTTCTCAAAGCTGGTAAAGGTGCAGCTAGTTTGAATGACTTTGTATACTGCAGGGTAGCTTGTGAATTTACTCCAGGTGGAACTAAAGTCTGATTTAAGACTTGGTTATATTTCACATCATTCATCCACATCTGTAAAGTAACTAAAGGTATTCAATACATGTAGTGGAGTCAAAGTACACCATTTAACTATGAACTGTAGTGGAGTAGAAGTACACAGTAGCAAAACATTTAAATACTCCAGTAAAGTACAAGTACCTCAACATTTTACTCAAGTACAGTACAATATTTTAACATAATTATATATATTTCATTTATTTCACATTTAAATAAGCAATTCATTCGGTTAACAATTTGTTAGTTTTTTCCTTTAAAAAATAACAAAAAGTAAATACAAGAATACCGTTAAAGTACCGGATCGATAAGCAGTATTGATAAGACTAGTAGTACCACCGTAGAAAACCTTAACGATACCCATCCCTAGATATTACACAAGTGTTAAGAGAGTGAAATGTTGCTTTACGAATTTCAACACTTGATGCTGTCACCTTGATTACAATGTCAGATACCTGTATTTGCCTAACTGAATTGGTTTAAAGAGAGAAAACATTTTGACTAAAAGTTGACTGAAATGTAATTTTTCATCGACTAAAAGTAGACTAAAACGTTTTGAGTTTTCGTCGACTAAAACTAGACTAAAACTGTGAAGGATAGAAATGACTAAAATGTGACTAAAACTAATAACCATTTTCGTCTAAAGACTAAATCAAAAACAGCTGCCAAAATTAACACTGCTGTCTCTGCAGGCCCTGCATGGCCCTGCCAAAGGGGAGGGTTTGTTGGAGCAAGTTGTTTTGGCTATGAACAAAGTTCTCAGGCAGCCTATCTGATGCCCCCTTCTGTCCCCTGGCCACTTGTCCCTCTTGGTTCATGGGGGCTGGTGCAAGAGAGGCCAAGCTGAAGTGAAACTGTCAGCAGCTTGGGTGTTTTTATCAGAGTCAGGAATGGAAAAGGCAACCACCGCTTGCATAAAAACATTTAAATTAAGGACCACAAGGAGGGAAGATTATAAAGAACTTAAAGAATCTAAATATAATCAAACATTTTAAAACACGCTATGGCGACAATGTAGGCTGAAAAAACTGAAACGTTGACTTTAATTAAATGTATTATGTCAACAAATTTCATATAATTGTATGGACGTGATGCTGCCAGTGGTAACAGGAAGAGTAAAGCAGAAGGAGCAGGGGTGCAGATCCAGGAGCACTTGATGATCCTTTCTAAGTTGTGGAGGACCGGATTCCACTTCTCTTTGCCTGCTTTTTCTTTCAGCTCTCTGTAAAATCTTTACCTTAAGTCTAATATCATCACATTTGCGTCAAGGGGCTTTACAGTCTTGTACAGAAGAGGAGATTTTACTCACTTGTGGTGGGCTTCCTAACTTAATATGTTTTGTATTCTTGTGTCCAGGATGAGGAGCTTGAGAGGCACACACACACACACACACACACACACACACACACACACACACACACACACACACACACACACACACACACACACACACACACACACACACACACACACACACACACACACAGAGTTTCCCTCCCACAGAATTCAGCCACATAGTTCCTCTCTTTCCTGCTGGAGATAGTTAAACTGTTACATCTGGTGTGTAATTGAGTGTTGTCCACACAACACTGGCTCAATAAAACATAATAAATACAAGTTTGCAATCGTCTCTAAACCCTTACTACAGAGCCGGCCCGACCCATTAAGCGACATAAGCGGCCGCTTAGGGCCCCGCAGCCACTAAGGGCCCCCTAGCAAAAAATGAAAAAAAAAATATATATTATCTCAGTACACCGTCGCCGTGATAAGTATGTTTAATTAATTTTGTTAATATGCCTAGATTGCCTACTCTCAAAGTCATGTATTATATTATTGAGTCAATAATATAATACATTAACCGTGCTTTACCTGAACCTCATCATGACACTTTTGTTTTTTTGTGTCTCTATCTACGCCGGGATCCGGAGTCGAGGCTGATCCTCTTGCTGTGGTCCTGTGCCCTGGATCCTCTATCCTGAGTTCTGGATTAAGTCGTGGACTTCGGGTCGTGGCTGGGCCTGTCTCTGCGGTCCTGCCTGGGTCTCGTCATGCTGCTTCCCTGATGGCTCCCACAGGATTGTTTTTGACATCTTTGTGGATTCATCTTCTTATTATAGACACATGCATTTCCAAACATTCGGTCTACCTACGCTGTAAAATGTATTATCTCTTACACACGGCATCTATTGGACGTCTGTCCGTCCTGGGAGAGGGATCCCTCCTCTGTTGCTCTACCTGAGGTTTCACCCATTTTTCCCTTTAACCTGTTACGCACCGCCCCCCCGGTACCGGGCGGATAAACGCGTCATTTGCAGGAAACAACGTCTAAGGAATCTTAATATTTAATAAACTATGAATGTTTTATATCCATGTAATGGGAAGAAACTCGGCTAACTGATCTTTTAAAAAAAACAATCAAAAAAAAAAACACAATGCTAACACTCAGCCTCTGAATTAGCCACGAACGAAAAAATGTAACCTAAAACGGCACCTAAACTCACTCATAACTCCCTTATTACTTATCCTAGATGCACAGCCAACCACTCGTTTTTGGTGTCCTGGAGACACAGAATCTGTGTAAAAAACCTCAACACTCAGTGATAAACATTTGCGACGCTATAAACGAAAGCGTACATCAGAACATGTGGAGCTAGGTAGCTAGAAACGCTAACATGGCTTACCTTGGTCAAAACTGGTCTTCAATGGCATTAAAACGATAAAAAAACGATGCTGCAGTTAATCCATAGGTTAATCCAATGTGTCTGTGTCCTCTTTGAAATGATTTCTGATAATCCATAAGCAATAAAACTGCTTTTTCGTTTCCAAATGTCAGAGCTAGAGATAGGTCCACTCTGATGCTAAATTACATGCGCGAAGCCCCCACCTCTTCTCTTCACAACGTGTGTGTGTGGGGGACTCCACCTTCGATTCTATTGGCTCTAACGGTCAGAAAGAGGTGTCAACCATCCAAATCGACCAAGGGGGGCCAGAGATATGGAAAAAAAAACATGTTCACCCAAATCACCTCAGAGGTGGAGTGGTTTTGGCTAAACCTCTCTAAAAAGGTCAAATGTCACTTGTTTTGCATCAATCTTGATACAGGGTATATGTTGTACTTTGGATTCCTAAAGCTTTTAGTCTACTAACCCATCATCCAAGGGTAGTTTTCACTATAAGTAAAAAATAATCTTTGGACGGACACTATAATTTACAGTTTTTTACTATGTAAAATCTGAATTATCTTTAAAATAAAAAACATCTATATTGATTCTGACACTTCTACATCCAACTCACAGATGTAACCTTGCTTTGATAAAAGAAATTATTCATATAACCCTTTTAGAAGTTAAGTTGTTGTCATTTGTTTTGGGCATGTCATTTTCGAGCCTGAAACATGAAAAACAGGCTTGGTGCTTAACAGGTTAAACTGTGGGTTTTTTCTCCGGAAGTTTTTCCTTGTACGATGTGAGGGTCTAAAGGACAGAGGGTGTCGTTTTCTCATACTGATATTCTGCACAAACTGTGCTGTTGTATTTGCTGTAAAGTGTCCTTACTGTAAGGTAATTATTATATGTACAGCACTTTGGCTCGACCAAAAATCGTTTTAAAAATGTGCTATATAAATAAAACTTGATTTGATTTGATTTGATTTAGAGAGGACGGCAGGATTGTAATTTCCCGTGTTCAGTGGCAAGGAACCAGACCAACCAGAGAGTTGAATGGAAATAAACATCTGTCTTATTGGCTGACAGGTACCTATCCTGTGAGCTGTGACAATGTTTAAAATAAACTGTCAGTCGGACTCAGAGTTTTTGAAGATGGACATAAGAAATGTTTTCCTTAAAAAAGACGACAATTCTCAAGTGGTGGCTCACACAACAAACCCAGAGCCAGCACTTGAGCCAGGTAAACAAGGTATGTAAATGTCAGTAAACTTCCAAGTTATGCGAACATGTAAGCAAAGCATAAATTACAGCTACGTTTTTGACGTTACTTTGAATCGCGGGGGTAAGCTAAACCGTTAGGAAGTAGCTATAGCTAGCCAGATATGTTAAATAAACACTTTGTCATACAATCTAAATGTAATGTTTTTTAGCGTTACCTGGTGATTTCATAGAAAGCTCTCTGGAAAATGTTGACTTACTGTTCGACACGAAGCTAGAAGCCACCTTACAGTACACAGTTGATCCTGAGTCCTGTCAGTCAAAGTGTTTCATAGTTAGCTTAGCCTAAGCATCAACCTAGCACTGAA
Organism: Trematomus bernacchii; assembly: GCF_902827165.1. NCBI lineage: Eukaryota > Metazoa > Chordata > Actinopteri > Perciformes > Nototheniidae > Trematomus > Trematomus bernacchii. The sequence goes on from NW_022987869.1 coordinate 4,146,029, forward strand.
ATATATGGATGTTATGTGACAGTATTTCTGAGAAAAAGTCAGCTGAAATGGTGGCATAGTTGCCACTGCTTTACGTGTCGACAGCATGTTTGAACGTATTTGCAGCAGTACATGTGGCTGTTTGGCCACTGACGTTGCCATAACAACACCTGCATTTAAATGGGCAACCTCTTTTTGTGACATATTTTTGCATGCTGAATGATATTCTTATTGACAGCTAGTTTCTATGTGAACATTATGAGATGGACAGCCAGAGAGGATAAATGAAAAACAGTTATGAAATACTATATGACAAAACAAGAATACAGTTTAAAAGGGGAGTGATTTGTAAAATATCCATAAAGAAAATATGTTTACAGTTCTGTTTGATATGGGTGTTGAGAGATGTATCCATAGATCTCTTCATGTTGCTCTCAAAGTGCACCAGATTGATGCTTTTAACTTCAATATTTAAAACAAATCTTCCCGGGGGAGCATGCCCCCGGACCCCCCTAGAGGAGGTTAGGTCCACGGTGTTTACATGCTTATTTATACAATATGTGTGCTTATGCTAACATCATAAGACAAAAGTTGGTTCCGTGTTGTGTGTAGTGAGAACGCGCTAGAGCAGGGCTCTCCAACACGTCGATCGCGAGCTACCGGTAGCTCGCGGGCAGCTTTTCAGTAGCTCGCCGCTCGATTATCGATTATAATGTAGTGTATAGTGTATAGTGTAGTAAGGTTGCTTATTGATTTTTCGGCCGCGGCTGGACAATAAGGTTTTTTTATTTTAGAATTTTTTCTGTCACACGAATATCAAATGGTCGGTGACGCAGAGCTCAAGGAACAGACGTGACAGCAGCACAGCGACAACACACACGGAGCAGTCTGCTTTCTCCACCAGCACCAGTCCAGAACCAACAGCAGAATGACCCGCTCTGAATCAGGCCCTGTCGCTGCGGCTCAGAGACACACAGGGAGGGATTTGTGTTTTTTGAAAAACACTCGTTATCGTCATGTCAGGTTTTTGGTGGATTTAATCAAGTCTTGGATTGCAGAGTATGAATGTCCTCTTGCTATTTTCAGTTGATAAATACTTGTGTAAAGTTTGTGAAGGCAGGAGGAAAGCTTCCGCGATCACCGTCTCCTCTCCGTTCCTCCAAACCCCGCCCCCTCCCTGAAAATAATGAGTGACAGGCTGATAGTGACCTGATAGAAACTTTATTATTCACTTAATCACTGATTGAGATATGATGAAGCTAACTTAATCTCATACATTCATGGGATTTATGTAACAGTAAGACAGAGAATGTAAGTGTGCACCCACATGCACTATTTTTGTTTTTATAATGCTGTTGTAAATACTCCTGTTGTCTGCTGTGTTCAGACTCAAGTCCTGTGTGTGATGCCACATTCAAGACATTCAGTGTCTTTTTTTTTTTTAACAGAAGACCGTTGCTAGAAGCTGCAGCTCGACTGCAGAAGCATTTGTTTTTTGTTTTTGAGGATGGAACCATTTTCACACACAGATAAAGGGAGGCTAGACCTATACACTTAATTTATTATGGTTTATCATTTAATGTCAAGACGAAGAAGAAGAAGAAAAAGATGGCTGAACAACTGTTCAGTGTCAATCCTGTGGAGATCTCCAAAATAATGTTCAGCTTAAGTCTCAGCAAAACTCACAACATTTCTGGAGCCTTGTAGACCCCGAAAACTATAGAACATTCACCAAGCAGCACTGAAAATGTCTGCTTTATTTGGTTCTGTTATACATACCTTTGTGAAGCAGCTTTTTCTGACATGAATGTCATGAAATCTAAATACAGAACAATACTGACTGATGAACATTTAAATGACTCTATTAGAGTGAACCTAAGTGGGTACACTCCAGCATACAGTACACCTGTATGGTGGACTCCATGCAGTGCCATTCATCTCACTAACAAAAGAGTGAAATGCTTGTAAGGTGGTGATGTGAAGTTAAGATTTTTGATAAGCTTTAGGTATTGCAATTTCACACGTGTACAAAAGTATAGCTTAATTCAACTGATGAGGGCTATGTGAATAAATGTAAGCGATGTGATGCAAGTAGCTCTTGGCCACTTTCATTTTTTGAAAGTAGCTCTCAGATGAAGAAAGGTTGGAGACCCCTGCGCTAGAGTGAGGGGGGCCCCCAAGCCAAAGCTCGCTTAGGGCCCCCAAAAGTCTAGGGCCGGCCCTGCCTTACTATATATCTATTTTGTAAACCCTGGTTTTGCTTTATTTTTAAAACTGTTTTTATCCAGACTATAAAAAGAGGAAACCCTGATTTAACTAGATAGATGACAACAGCCCACCCATCGTTTACTTCTATGCCTAAAATATGATACATTTACATGACAATGTTAATGTGAACAGACAGAAAAATTATGTTCTAACATGTTTTCTTTCAAGTGTATAAGTGCATCCCAATGTGAAGTATGACAAACTGCAGTGCATTATGAGTACTTGGATGTTGCACTCTCATTCCTTTGAATGTTGCTCAGTGGTGCATAAAGCCAAAATGGCCTGATGCTCAGGAACAAATATCAGAGGTGGGAGTAAGTCCTACATGTGCAAGTCATGAGCAAGTCTCAAGTCTTGACCTACAAGTATCAAGCAAGTCCCAAGTCACTGTGGTGAGAGTCAAGCAAGTCAAGTCAAGTCATTGCTCAGGTCAAGCAAGTCAAGTCAAGTCATACAAAATTCTGATGAATAAGCCCAGTTTCCGCATTTAAATCAGTTAAAAGACAGTGGTTATGAAAATTGATTCAACCCACACTATGATCTTCATTACATACACAGTTAATCATTTGAAATCTAATTTAGACCGATGACAATCATATTAGATTAATATTAACCCTAGAACTGCAGACAATATAGCTAGGACTCAATCAAAAAGTCTGTTCAAAAAGGCAGAATTCCAGGTAAGAAAATCATATATGGCATTTGCCATTACACATATTTAATTTAAATTTCTGTTAACACTAGAACCGCCAACAGCATCAGCACCTACATAGATATCATTTTCAAATCATTTAATTTGTTCCTCTTCATAATTTCCTTATAAACTAAGTAGGACGATTTAAAACTCACTTAATTGGGTTAATTTAGAAATTGCTTCAGTTTATCATCATAACAGATCAAAAACTTCAGATTCATTTTTACAATAAATCAAGGAATGATGCACTTCTACAAACAAAAACAACATAATTAAAACATTTAAACAAACTACTAAAAGTAGATGAACTACATTATTCAAAAGTTTACAGTAACTTCTGATAATAACACAGGGGAAATAAACGAGGCATCTGTTTTCCTCTCTCTCTCTCCCTCCTGACAGCCCTTCAGTATCGGGGTTAGTCAAAATGAATCCCTTGGCAGTTCTAGTGTTCATTTACCGTTTTGTCTTCTCTTTGCAATGCTTAATCGATTTGAAACCAAGTCTAACGTTGCTTAAACTTAACGTTAGCTTTCTAGCTAACACAACACATTCACGCACCTTTCTCTGTGGGGTTTTTTGTAGTGACGAATGAAGTTGGATGTTGTGGTGGTCGTGTCACTGATCTTTATGCTGCAGACCCTGCATACCGCTGTTCTCTTCTTATTATCGTCATCGACAACATAATCCTTGAATCCAAACTTGACTATTTGTGGAGTAATGCTAGCCGCTGCCATGTTAACTGACACTCCTGCCGTCTAGTGGGTTGCCAGGTTTGCGCGCACGGCGCTATAATCACCCAATCACGTTTAGAAAAAACTAAATGTAATATCTCAATACAAAAACAAACGCAAATATTTAATTTTAAAAAGTCAAGTCCTTTCAAGTCATCTGTCTCAAGCTTAAGTCAAGTCAAGTCTTTTATCAATGTTAGTCAAGCAAGTCTCAAGTCCAAAAATATGCGACTCGAGTCCGACTCGAGTCAAGTCATGTGACTCGAGTCCCCACCTCTGACAAATATACCCGGATATTCCAGCTCTCTTTCGCATCTTTTTGGCCCAAAAAGCATGTGCACTTGCGTTTCCCTTAAACCCCGCATCCCAACAGCGTCACATGCCAACACACTCTCACCCCTAGATTCCACCGGGTCCGTCTGCGGCGCGTTACGGCTGCGCCACGGTGCTCACGGCGATCACGGCGATCGCGGCCACTCTAGTCAATGGGTGCTATTCCACCACACGCGGCGCGTTACGGCTCAGAAGCGTCCCAGAAGCGGCTCGGCGCAGGGCTCCTCTAAAATTAGGATCGAATCCTATTTTTGCAATGCTTTTGTATTTTTCCCCTTCGATTCGGAGAAACAAATATTTTTTCGGAATTTAGGATGGCAGAAGACACTACACTACCCAGAATCCTCAGCTAACGTTTGGGACTACACCATGTGCTTTGTTTGACAAATCCCGTGATTAGTTCTCAAGCTCTGTGATTGGATGTTGGAGTGGCAGTGCGCGAAGTTTACACCGCGTCAAACAGCACTTTGAAATGGAATGAAACCCATCGACGGCACACTATCCGAATCAAGACTCGAACGTGTCTTCTGCCATCCTAAACTCCGAAAAAATATTTGTTTCTCCGAATCGAAGGGGAAAAATACAAAAGCATTGCACACAATTTAAACCAATCAATGTTGTGTAATTAACAAGGATAATCTGGTGTTTTTGAGTTGATGAGTAGTGCAGATATCACTGTAAAATCAATCGACAGTAAGGAGAATAGTTACTTCCGGGTGTAAAATCCTCCGTTATCCAATGGGAATGGACGCTCACATTGCCTTTAAACAGCCGCCGACATAAACGGATGCGGTGCTTCCATGAGCGTCAAATACCGCCGCCGATGGGAATACATTGCAATCAGTTGAAAGCTCTTTGCGTCCGTTTATGAAGCTGAAGGAGCCTCCCAACTGCACGCCACGGGACCCTGACCAAGCGTCGCTCCTGGACGTTTAGGGAGTGAGAGTGTGTTGCACATGCTGTCTTAGCTCATTCAAATGCAGTGGTGTAAAGTACATTTACTCAAGTACTGTACTTAAGTAACATTTTGAGGGACTTGTACTTTACTTGAGTATTTCAATTTGTACTACTTTGTACTTCTACCCCACTATAATCCAGAGGTCAATAGTATACTTTTACTCCACTACATGTATTTAATACCTTTAGTTACTTTACAGATTTGGATGAATGATGTGAAATATAATCAAGTCTTAAATCAGACTTTAGTTCCACCTGGAGTAAATTCACAAGCTACCCTGCAGTATACAAAGTCATTCAAACTAGCTGCACCTTTACCAGCTTTGAGAACACTTTCATGATCAATCATTATAAAACATGTCATATATATTATTCTGAAATGGACCAATCTGCACAATGACTACTTTTGCTGTCGGTACTTTAAATGTATTTTGATGCCAATACTTTTGTACTTTTACTTGAGTAACAATTTGAATGCACAATGTTCAATGTAACTGTTTTAGCAAATGTTACTGGTGTCTAAAAGATGCCACAGTTATTTGTATGTACAGTAGAGTTGATTGAGCAGTCTGTGATTTGGTACCGCGAACGACTGTAGCTACCTAGCTAGCAGTTGTGAATGAGGACACACGGCCTTACAGCTACACGGTCGAAATTCACACACTGCGTAAGTGTTCATAAGTGTTTTTGTAAGTGTTGCGTGACATGGCAGTACTAAGGGAGGTATCTGAAATGAGACACAGAATATGAGTCGACAGCCCAGCTAGCTGCCATTTCAGGCTAAAGAAAGTCACAGCAGTGTTTTGATCTAAATGCTAACATGCTAAGATGACCTTTGCTAAAGACCCCAACCCAGTCTCACTGCATTTCGTGTTATAGTCACGAAATTAATTTAATCTATTGATTCGTGTTCACCAACACGAATTTCGCATTTTTTTCGTGTCACAGAACGATTTTAAAAGCAATGTATTTCTATTGGTAGTATGTTTCGTGCCTGCAACACGTCTTTTTGTCTGGTCGGGTCTCGGAATACCAGAAGCTGTGTGGTTCATAAAAACATTTTCTTTCTCAATATCTTACCCTAAGCCTAACCCTATCCCTTTTATTTTAAATTGTATAATGTCTGAGTTTTTTTGCCGTCCGCGAGGAAAATAAATGGGGCTCAGAGCCTCAGAATACTGAAATCTGTATTTCTTGTCATCTTTTTTTCCTTTTAATTTGTTATTATTTGGTGCAGGCACGAAACATACTACCAATATAAATACATTGCTTCTAAAATCGTTCTGTGTCAGAATACTGAAATCTGGATGTTTTTTTTGTATCTGTTTTTCCTTCTAATTTGTTATTATTTACATTGCTTTTAAAATCGTTCTGTGTGAGACGAAAACATTTGCGAAATCGTGTTGGTGAACACGAATCAATAGATTAAATTCGAGACTATAACACGAAATGCCGTGAGACTGTGTTGAAGAATCATATCAATAGATGGAATTAAACAATTTGATTAAATTTGCCAATGAATTGGAAAATCCAAGAGGAATAACTGCCTGAAATAACTTCTGGTATAAATATGAGCTTCAGATGGACATGACATGTAAAGCAGTCTGGACCTACACATAAGTGTAATTTGTTGCTCCAATGAATGACTCATGGCTTTTCTGTAACCTTCTGGTAGACAACAATCAGCATTCTTGTTTGTGACTGATATGGATCAGTAACCTGTAGCTTGTTTGACCCCCCCTCTTTCACTGCTTGCATTTTGGTTTCATCCAACAGACTCATTAAACTGAACTGGAAAATAATTTGCTCACCTATTAAAACTAATTGCAGAACCACCTCTGAACAAGGGTAAATGTTACATGGCTGATTGTTTGTACAAGTCATTTAAGAGATCTGCCCTACTGTGCTTGGTCTGTGTCCACAGGAACATGTGATGTATTTAATTTTTTATGTAACTTGAAGTAACATGAATTGTTGCTTCAATATTTAACACCACGTTTTGCTAATGTGTTAAATACATGTCTTGTTGAAAATGTTAAACATTTTGACGAATATGCTGACCAGTACTTTCCTGGATGTTTGCTTGGCAACTGCACAAGATATTGCCCAGAACTTTGGACAAAGCTATGCTAGTTTTCACTTATTTGGGCCCTGTTTATTCCTAATGTAAGTCCATTGGAGAAAGTATCGTATCCCAATGGTGTCAGGTCACTGACCCGGAAGTTGTAGTACCACCATTGGCCACTATGGGGGGGCTTGGCCTGGACACTTATGGATACTTTGGTTACATGGGGATTGCCCACAGTATTGAGTATGTAAGTTGCTTTGGATAAAAGTGTCTAGTGTACAAGTGTAATGTCATGTACGGTTTTATTCACCAAGGTGCAGTTGAAACATGAGTTTTCATTCTGCGATGAAGATGTAAGCACAACAGGAAGTTGTAGAAGAAACTGCTCCCTAGAGGTGAGGCAGCAGACTTCTGTATCTCACTGCATATAGCAAGGTACACAGGCCCTGCTGGGGGGTAATGGTCTTTTAATAACCTTCGAGATCTAAGCAGGCAGCACTTCTCACTAATATTACTGATGCTGGTCGGGTACCAATAATGTTTTGTCAATGTTATAACCGTGATGACATGAGAGTGTTTTCCATCTTCTTGTGAATAACAGTTTGAATTTATGAACAAGACATTGGCATTAAGCATTGTAATGACTTGGTTCTTAGTCAGAGAAAGACATAGCACACTGAAAATTGACTTTAATTAAATGTATTATGTCACAACATTTCACATAACTGTATTAGGTAAGTTGAAAGCAATAATCTTAAAGGGGATCTATCATGCAAAATGCACTTTTGTACGTCATTTATACATGAATATATGTCCCCGGTGTTCCAGGGAACTCACCAAGTGTCAGAAAACACAACCCTCTCTATTTTCCTCCATACCCAAATCTCTAAAAAAGGGGCTGCAACGGATCTGATAAAAACTGATCCAGATTTGAACACTGTCCTGACGTCAGCACGGTGGCGCTACGGCTATTGGGCCAACTCTCCACCTATCAGGGGAATGTGGGGTTGGGCCACGGCCGGCCATTGCCGCTCGAAAGCGCTGGAGACGCTGTAGTACATATGCCAGGCCTGTAAGTGGCGCTGTAGTCTGCCACAAAAGCAGCGAAGAAGACTTCCTGTGCATGGTTACCATGGTTACCCTTCAGTTTATTCTCCGCTGTGGCTTTTTTTCTCCCTCCCTGAGGCAAGCGTTTGCTCCTGCTGCTTTAATTCAATGCAATCCCTCCCCGTCGAGGCAAGCACTGTAATTCTCTCCGGTTAGTCCACCAGCAGATGACAAACACCCACCTCTCCGCCTCTTCCAAGGAACGAGGGGACCGTGCGGCAGAATTTCAGTTAGGTTTTATTTCGCCGGTCAAGATGTCCGTTAAAGCTAAAATGCATGATCTGTTTGGTATTTTGAAAACAGAAACGTATAATTAAGCAATAGCTCACGACAGGCCGTGGTATATGCTCATTATATCACAGCTAAGGGGCGTGGTTCGGCCCGACGCGAAGCGGAGGGTCGACAACCCCCTTAGCTGTGATATAATGAGCATATATCACGGCCTGAAGTGAGCTATTGCTTTTATAAAACGGTTACCAAGTTTGGCAATATGAATGAAAAATACACACTCTAATTTAAATAGTTGTTATTATTAAATAATGATGTTCAAAATAAAATAGTCCGTCCGTTGCCTTCTGCACAAAACATAGTGCGAGGTGGTTGCTATGCAACAACACTAACAACAGCTAGCGAACATATTAGACAGAGAGCATTGATCCATTATTTGGCTATTTATTTACATTAATGTGTATGTTGCCGTTTATTGTGCACCCACTGAAAAACTGTCCAGCATCAGTAGCATGGCTTACGTGGTTACTTGTATAGGCTGAGGTTGTTCTAGGCTGTTGCTTGGTGTGGCGAGAATATTGCTCCACTTTCTCCGGTCCCCGAGATTCGGCTTCCAGTAGCTCTGGAGAGAGCTTTCGCACCTGTGGCCACTAACGGTCATCATTTCTCTGCTTTGTTTCAAGACCCGCATCAGAAAGCTTTTGAATGGTGATACTTTTCCAGTTGGTCGACCTGCTCTTCACGTAGCTCTACATGTCGTCGTTTAGGTTTTTGCTCCGGAGATAGGCACTCCTCAATCCACTCCTCCATAGTAAGACACCCCCCCCCCCCCCCCCCCCCGGAGGTCGAAGTTAATCTTAAATGTTTTTGCGGACCTTTTTGATTACAGATTTGAAAACATCGTTGCTCGCTTTAAAAGTAGCACAATTCATTATGTCAAACCTTGAAAAGTATCTAAATATCCCTGCCCTAATGCCAAAGGAACTGCACACTGAATATGTTTTTGCCGTTTGATGTCTATGTCTGGACCGTTGCGTAAAAAAGAGGGTTTCTGCTCCGTTACTTCTCCGCTGCTTTCTTGTTCCAGTTTGAAAAGCAAACTGCCTGCAGTTTGCTTTTCAGCCCAACTGTATACTGTTTATCTCAGACGCGGAGGGATACTGAGTTGTTGTGAAAAGTAACTTACAATTCTACCCGTGGTATACGCTCAGTATACCACGGCTAAGAACCAATCAGATTGCTTGATTTTACTTGTCCGTTTTATAAATATACCTTATATAGGTATGGCCCTACAATATATCATTTAAATATAGCATGATAGGTCCACTTTAAGTTGAACCTAATATTTTTTATTTAAACGTAATATTAAACGTTCAACTAACCTAATACAGTTATGTGAAATCTGTTGACAATACATTTAATTAGTCAACGTTTTCAGTGCAATGTCTGGTCAGCTGTGGAGACAGACAGAAACACAGGCAGCTGCTCCCAGAGGACCACCAGACAGTAAATGAAGTGACATGAAAGCCCTTTATTCACTCTCTACATCCCACCTGAGCCCGTTCAGACAGGCCAGGGTGTCGCCCCCTCTACTTATGGCCTTACGTGATTATACCGCATTATTATCCTCGCTGTACCCTCTGTGTGTCCCGCCGTGCTAATCTCCGCTCAGACGCACTCACCTGTAATTAACCCTTATGTTTATTGCCCTACATTATTACACACAGCCTGCAGAGCTGCTTCCTGCACACGTAGGGCTGACGTGGTGGAGATACCTGCCCAGGTGAAATCAGAGGTTTACAGTGAACTTGATGTCCTGGAATCATCAGAAAGCATAGGTTTGTAATGGCATTTCATCTCTATCACACTTAGGGACTTATTGACACGTTGTCTGAAGTGTATTCAAAAGAGAACAACAACGACTAATCAAATCTGTGCTTCATTCTAGGAAATTGATTACCTCACAAAAGCTAATTTACAGCTTTGTTTTGATTCTGTAAACCTCATATTGATTACTCAATGAAACATAACTGATGCACTGTAAAAACCCTCACAATGAACACAGTTTTATTATTCATATTCTTATTTGTTCAAGCTTTTACTACTATAAAACATTAAGGCTTATCATGCAGTTTTTGTGGGCTGAGTTCTTAGAACTATAAAATAATGTGTAGGCCAGATATGTCCAACCCACTGCTGTTGGGGACCACAGTAAAGCATTTGATTTGTTAGAAGATTGTTTTGTTGCTTTATTTGGTTTGGACTCCATTTGAACTTTTCAAAACGTCAGGGTAGACCGCAGAGGAAACTAGTGTGTTGCCATTTAATATGCAGGCACTTAGCAAACCAATTTTTTTTTATGCATTATTATTACGGTGGGTAATCACATTATATACCCATAAATAATTATTTAGTGAATTCAAAATCTTATTTTACCATAATATAATTAAATGTTGACCTAATTAAAAGTTTAGCGGCCCAGATATGAATTCATATTCATATCTGTATTTGTATTTTCTTTAATGTTTATTTATTTATTTGCAGACCATGTACATTATAACGGATGTCCAATATTGCCATGGCCCTTTTTGTTCATTGTAGCCTTTCACCTCCTGTTATCTTAGTTATAGTGGATTTTGTATCGTTGCTATGACCTGTTTGCAACCCGGTATCACGGCAAGACGTGAACATGTGACGATCTACCATGCTGGGAGACGTGAATATGTCACGGTTTCGTCCCTTCAAACGTGACAGTTACACGGTATTGTTAACAACGCGCCTATTGGTCGGTTTTTATTGTCAAAATTAGATGTTTTTAATTTATTTTTTAATCGTCACACTCGATTTCGCCGATTTTCTTGTTGCCCTAGCTGGTCGACACCTCTTTTAGCAGAAACAAAGGCTACATTAATATATTAAATCGATGTTAATCCATGTGTGTGGAGGTGAGGATGTGGAATTAACGGACGTGACGTTGCCAGGTCATCACATAACGGCATTGTAATACACGGTTCGGCTGCATTAAATATGACATATCTGCCGTAGTTCTGTATTTATAGAGCCCTGATGAGAAGACTTCTGGACAAACAGAAAGCACTGAAAACGTGACGTGGATCATAAATATATCAGCAATTAAACAACATCTTACATTTATTTTCACACAATACGTCTCCTTGCAGTATCAATAGTAATTCGGCTGACTTTTATATTTGATCCAATTGGTAGATAGGTTATATTTACACCATAACGGTGCACAGCTGATATAAAAGGACTTGTCGTTTTTAAAGATATTACTGATTTTCTTTGAATATAAGAATGTAAATACTGAGTTGAGAGAATAGTCAGGGGATTTGGGTGATGGGAGACACATCTATGGATTCAGAATTTCAATAGCTTACTGTTAAATGACGGATATACCTTTCTGTCTGTGATGTTTTACAAATCAGATATTAGAAGTAAAACATGTGAAATAATATAGCAATATCCTGTACAATTATGTGAAAACATGAATAAAACTACTCATCTTCGGATGTTTTACATACACAAGTGTCCTACACTAATAATACAAAGTTATTATGGCTGTGTGTACCTTGTGTGCACCGCCTAGTGGTTAAAGCACGTTATTGAATTAGTTGTGTATATGATATGTCAATAAACCTTAGAAAATCTTGAAATCTTGAAAGGGATATGCAAAATAGCCATTATATACAGTCTTTAATTAACTATTAGTAGAGAATAACGAGTAATGAATATACTTTATAGGGATCTGCAGATAAATGTTTTCTTCTCAAGCAGCAACTATCAAATATCTCTCCTGATTGTTGGCACTTGACAATCACCTTTCCCTGAATTTTACTCAGGTGTAACTAAAGCCTGATTTAAGGGTTGTTTATATTTCACATCATTAATCAGAATCTGCAAAGTAACTCAAATAAATGTAGTGGAGTAAAAATACCAGGTTAACCTCTGAATTGTAGTGGAGTAGAATTGCTGTTTTGTTTAGTAATGGATATTGAATATGGAATAAAGGTTTTGACAAGACCTGGTGTAACAATAATCAAAAAGGACATCCAGATGTCAATGATCTAAACAAAACAGCACACCTGAAATGTATATTTAAATACTTTATTAAGGGCAGTGAATTAGTTTTTTCTGTATGTTTTTCAAATCAGTGTTATACAGTAAGTGTCATAGACAGTGTTACATTGCTATTATTATCCTTAAAATATATGTAAAACAAAACCACTTATGATCTTTTTATTTGAGTGGTTTACTAATGACAGTTAATTCTGTTTTTGCTATTGATGGTTTCATTTTTGTGAAAAATAATAAAATAATCAAATTCAATAACGTGCTTTAACCACTAGATGTGCCTTTCTATCAGCTGTGCACCGTTATGGTGTAAATACAGCCTATCTACCAATTGGATCAAATATAAAAGTCAGCCGAATTAGTATTGATACTGCAAGGAGACGTATTGTGTGAAAATAAATGTAAGATGTTGTTTAATTGCTGATATATTTATGATCCACGTCACGTTTTCAGTTTTGGCGGCAGTGCTTCCTGTTTGTCCAGAAGTCTTCTCATCAGGGCTCTATAAATACAGAACTATGGCAGATATGTCATATTTAATGCAGCCGAACCGTATATTACAATGCCGTTATGTGATGACTTTCAAAGAGAAAAGCAAGCACACTCGGAATAAAGTATTATTATTTTTTTTTTAAATGTTTTAGGATTTCACATCAACAGGAGTCCGGTTAACTAAAATGTCCGTGCGGAACAATACCCCCAACCCATAGATCCGTGGGTGAATAATGTCAATCACCACATTACACACATCCCTTCACATTTACATTTTAATTTACATTAAAGTATTTCGTGAGGCCTTCTAAAATGTTTTTAAATATAATTAGGGTTGTAGTTGAAGAGTTTGTAAATTGTGATACCGGGTTGCCTGTTTGACTATTTTGATAGACCCAAATTGTCTTTTCCTAATCTTACAGTTCTTCACACAGCCGCAGATCAGATTCAGGGCGCCAGTTCTGGTTGGAAGAATAAAATAAATGTTACAGTCACAGCAGCATCGTGCACACAGGCTGTGTTTTTTATAGGAATCCACCAAAGCCAACCGACTGATTGACTTTTCTGTCCAAAACCTTTTACAGCCTGCAGCATTAACAAGAAGGCGGGGGGGGGGGCTGGCTGCTCTAGTGTGTGAAGGCGGTTGGAACCAATACCACGGCATGGCATGAACAATCATGGAGGAGAATGCATTCAAATGCAAATTCAGGCATGCACAGTTCAACAAATGAGAAGAAGTATGAAACAAATTCTCAAAATGTACAGTTCTTTGCATGTCTCTCTCTCTCTCTCTCTGTCACACACACACACACACACACACACACACACACACACACACACACACACACACACACACACACACACACACACACACACACACACGAGGTTGACATGGCAGATTCAATAACAAGTGACATTTAGAGATATGTTTCAAAGTATATCTATAGCCAGTTTTCGGTCGATTATTATTACATTTGAACTTATTATGAATAGGCTTAATGCCAATTGCCAGACTGTTAATTGTTTTCAATTGTTTTTTGTCCAGTTCAGGGACGATATACTTACTACTGAGAAAAATAATACATAATATAAGTAAATACTGTTGGAAATATATCAAGTGTGTTTTGTAATTTGTAGTCCAGTTGTTACTTTACTCACAGCTCGGGGGCAGAAAAAAACAATGGAAAAGACAGCTGCAAAAAACAAAGTCTACACAAGTACAAGAATAAAAAAAATCAGGCAGGAAAACAAAGTACTAGAGGGCCAGACCGATAAAAATGCTGGAAGGCTTTAAGGCACAATGCACATAGACAATCAGGTAGCAAACTGGTAGAAGTGGACTAGTAAATATACTAGTGATCTTTTTATGGGATATGGAACAGGTGAGAGGAGAGGAAGAGCGGGTGAAGTCAATCTACTGACAGGAGGGCAGGCAGATGGAGTGTCTGAAATGACAGCAGACACAAGAAAATAGAAGTAGAATAATAATAATAGTATAAACAGGTGAATTTAACACGTTGCTTTAAACTAAGACCAAAGAAAGACTACAAGCCTCCTTCAGTTTTCATATTAATCATTTCCAACGCTTGTCTCTGAGACCCACCCAAAGTAAACACAAACGGTAACCACCGTATGGCTTCCTGCATTGAGATCTACATCTGAGGCTACTGCTACGTCTTTGTGATTTCAGGTTTAAGTCCAATGGCTTTGCAATAAAGGTGAGGTCGTAGAAAACAAGAAGTGACTTAATATTTCTCGTTCTCTACAGCTAGACACCCTTTGATGGCCGTTCCTATTTTTTATGTGATTTTTGTTATAGTTTCCGATTGGTGCTGGGACGCACCAATTCTTTGTATGTTGTTTTTTCTCATCAAGAAACACAACAATCAATACAAGCAACTTGCTCTTAATTCTTAAATAAATAGTTGATAGTACTTTGTGCATACAAACACAATCAATTACTGTAATAAAGGAAGTTAAAATAATGCAATTAAAACCGTTTTTAGTGGGAAATTCTTTCTATGCTGAGCCAGCTTTCAAAGTTTTGGTTTTCTTCAACATGTTTAGCACATAAACAGATACATTATAGATTATGAAGCTTATTTTAGATATTTATTATTTAATTCTTTTTGTAATTTTGTCAGGGAATAGGAATATAATTAAGCATTAAGCAATTGTGAGCCCATACATGAATTCATTTATTTGTAATCGACTATACATGCATTTGTTTTTGTTGTATTAAATATGCAGATTGTTCTGAACTGTGACAATTCAATTCTTCACCTGACACAGTAAAACATCATTTTCCTTCTTTGACTAAAATGAGGACAGATGGTGTCTTTTCACTTTCATTCTTTAGAGACGAGGACATAACCTGTAAAGATATGTTTGCTATAATGCTCTGTACAGCAACACTTTAACCTGTGAACCATGAATGTATAGCCAGAGCTACAATTTAATATAACTGATGTGGACTTTACACTGTCTGACATGTGAATAGCTGCTTTAGATGCAAAGCAGTTGATGCTAAATAAATGTAAGTATTGAAATAAAAACATTATAAAGGACCAATTGCAATGGGGCCATTAATTCAGACAGCTACATAGAGATTAGAAAACTAAATTCTTAAATATCAATGGGTCCTTTCAACAAAACTGTTCTGCCACTTGTATTTGCTATTTTGTGTGCATAAGTTTGTCCCAACATCTTTGCTCTGTGGCTAACACAGCACCATACAAATAAAAGTACTGAATGTTTTTTTAAACTAAGTAACATACCACTATACTGCTTTCGAAAAGGAGCCATGGTTAATTTTAAAAGGTTAATTGAGCAGTCTGTAAAGATTTGGTACTGCAAGCACACGTTGCTAGCTAGCCAGCTAACAGCCAGCTAACAGCAAGCAGCTAACAGCTAGCAGCTAACAGCCAGCAGCTAACGGCCAGCAGCTAACTAACAGCCAGCTAACAGCGGCGATCATCACTGGCGATGTTGTTAGCCTAGCTTAACATAGACAGGAAAGATGACTGTCCAAAGTAAAAAAATATCCCAATTATAATAATAATAATAATAATGGATTTATTTTGTAAGCGCTTTTACAGGTGCTCGAAGTCGCTTTACAGAGATAGTGAAAATAAATAATTATATCTCAATAACTCAACTCATTATACATTGCTTTTTGTTTGTTTAATATATACATCAACAGAATTTTAACAATGTCAATTTGTGGTTTTAGAGATCATGACTGTGTGCAGTTTCCCAAGCTGTTGTCAGGTTTACTCCTTCACAGCTGTGCAGAGACTTTAACCAAAACCTGTGGATAATCTGTGGTCCATCAGGAAAGAGTTACTAAACATCTGGACGCTCAAAAATAAAGTGGATAAATGTATCATCTAGGCTACAGTTACACATTTCAACAGGATTGTGAATGCTACTTAAAACATTGCAGTTGTACAAATAAATAAAAGCAGTAGTCATTAGTGTTACAGCAGACAAACAATCAAAACAACTCCAACAGCATATATGTACATTAAGGCTTCACATGGTGCAATTGCACGTTTACAGACATTGACTTCAAGATGTCTTTCTTCTTCATTTTCTCCCCTCCACGGCCACAGTGTGCGCAGATATGCACACTTACAGTGGCTAGGCATTTTTTGTGTTTTTAGTGCAAAAATGCTCTAACAGACGATATCCTCAAGAGCTGACCACCAAATGCTAGTATGGCAATGGAATCAAAGGCATGGAGCCAGAAGACAGTTTTCCTTAAAGGCAACACAACTACATTTGCAAACATTTGACAGATCCTTAGCTACTGTAATTTCTCGCTTATATCTACTCCCTTTTTTTCAATAAAAACCTGTATGCATGAACTGAAAACTATCACATTTACTGGAGCAAAGCTAGCTTCTACACTTGATAGCCTCCAAGTGGTGAGAAAATATATATAAAAAGGTGAGAATAAATTATTTTCCAAAGTATGTGTTTTAACCTGTTTAGCCCTGAGCCTGTTTTTCAGGTCTCAGGCTCGAAAATGACATTCCCAGAACAAATTACCATATCTTCATATCTTAGAAGTAAAAGGGTTAAATTAATAATCTTTTTTCTCAAAGTAATGATTAACCTGTGAGTTGGATGTAGAAAAGTGAGAATCAATATAGATGTTTTTTATTTTAAAGAAAATTCAGATTGAACATAGTAAAAAACTGTAAAAAAAAAATTGTTTTACTTATAGTGAAAACTACCTTTGGATGATGTTTTTTATTTTAAAGAAAATTCAGATTGAACATAGTAAAAAACTGTACATTTATTTTTGTTTTACTTATAGTGAAAACTATCCTTGGATGATGGTAAGGTAGACTAAAAGCTTTAGGAATCCAAAGTACAACATATAATAAGTACCCTGTATCAAGATTGATGCAAAACAAGTGACATTTGACCTTTTTAGAGAGGTTTAGCAAAATAAACTCCACCTCTGAGGTGATTTGGGTGGAAATGGGGGTTTTACCGTTTCTCTGGAACCCATTGGTCGATTTTGGTGATTGACATCTCTTTCTGACCGTTAGAGCCAATAGAATCGAACGGGAATCTCCCCACTCACACACATGGTACAAAAAAAAGGTGGGGGCTTTGCGCATGCAGTTTTGCATCAGAGCGAACCTATACTCTAGCTCTGACATCTGGAAACGGAAAAGCAGGTTTATTGCTTGTGGATTATCAGAAATCATTTCAAAGGGACACAGACACATTGGATTAACCTATGGATTAACTTCAGCAGCGTTTTTATCGTTTTAATGCCATTGAAGACCACTTTTGACCAGACTACGACACAGGTAAGCCATGTTAGCGTTTTTAGCTACCTAGCGCCACATGTTTTGATGTCTGTTTTTGTTTATAAAGTCGCGAGTTCTTATCATAGAGTGATAATGTATGTACCCATCAATTCTGTGTCATCTCACGATGTGAAACGATGTGTTGGATGTGCAGAAAAGATAAATAATAAGGTTTTGTGAGTGAATTTCGGTGCAGTAATCTGTTAGCATTTTTCGCTCGTTGCTAATTCAGAGGCTCAGTGTTAGCATTGTGGGTTTTCTTTTGGAAAAAAAAATTAAAATTATCAGTTAGATGAGTTTCTTCCCGTTACATGGATATAAAACATTCATAGTTTATTAAATGAACATGCCCTCAGACACTGTTTCCTGCAAGATGTTGCGGGAGTGCCCCGGTACCGGGGTCTCTCGGGCTTAACAGGTTAAAGTCAGTTTTGGTGAAATGTACAGCTTATAAAAAGCTGAATGTATTCCTAAACTCTAAAAGTTTTTTTAAAAATGAAGAAAAACTCTGATGATTTTGATCTCTGCAGCAGGTATAGCCTACTGTCATTTAAGACCAGTTAGAAGTTTGCTGAAAGCTGAGCAGTTAGACAAGTAGAGGTCAGCAACAACATTTTGAGTGTTACTCTTTAAATATTGAAGTGTGCAAAGCTATATGCTGCAACGGATAGGAAAGAGGCTGCGCCATGTTGCATACATGCAACTTAAAAATATTAGGTACGAAAACATTGCTCTTGCAGCATAATGGCTGTATTTTTTAAGAATGCAAGCAACAAGTTTGAGTTGCTAACATTTGCACAGTTGGTAGATTGGTTTTCTGAGGCGAATAAACAAGGACTATACCCACAGTCTGGAGGTAAAAGCTGCCTTTGTGCTGAAAATGATCATGAATTATAATCATAATAAAAATATGGCTCCATGCGCATGTAAATGGCCTTGTTTGAGATAAAAACCTATGAATAGAGTGTTGCAGTGTTGACGTATTTTTGTAAGCCGAACCCGGAAGTTAGCATCACAAGGGCTCCATTGACAAAAAGCAATGGGATTTTTCCATTGGATTGAAGATCTTTGTCAAACATACATTTATGATACTGACACGTTTTGTTCAGCAGGAAAATCTCCACATATTAACATTACTTTTATTATTTTGGAAGCGTAAATGTAAATCTAAAAAGCTAACATTAGGCTATAAACAAACTACACAATTGTTTTGACCGTGCATCATCATCACTAAGCTAAGGGTGGCTAATGCTCGACGTGACAACGTTTAGTAGTGTCATTTAGAGTAGAAGACAAGTGAGGAAGTGTCTATACACATATAGGCTCTGGACATTCACCAGTGGGGTGTTAAAACACTCGTTAAAAAAACTGCACCGGAAATGGTAAAATGCTAACCCATTACCGGGTTTTGGGACTCATTCCTGCAGCACTCTATTGTGGAAACAGTTTTCTGTCATCCAATAAACAAATTGCTGCGATTATCAGTGTCATGTGACTGGCATAGATAAGACCTAGGAATTGTGTTTTTCCTCTTCTTAGTTAATGAAACTCTAAAATGTCCTACCATAGTGAGCTCGACAGTGCACGTGACATTAATTGAAGACACAGTGATGCTGCTACTTCCTTATCCGACAGCAGTTTGACCGCCTAGGATGGTGATGTAGTTTCTGTCCTCTTTTACACCACCTCTTCTATCCGCTCCAGACCTGCTGGCTGGACCTTGGGACTCCGGGGCCGGTTCAGTCCGAGCGCCTCCCCCCTGGCCTTCAGCAGGTGTTCTGGTCCCCAGTGCATGCACAGAAGGCAGGGGCAGGAGACAGGGTGGTGCACAATGCTGCTGGAGGGGTAGAGGGCTGTTTGTGTTGGAGGCAGCCCCCCCACTCTGTGGTGGTACTGGGAGAGGCGGAGTGCGTCCAGGGTCCTCATGGGCACATTGTAGCGACTGTGGGCCGAGGGTGAGGAGAGAGCCAGGGGGTAGTGGCTGGGGAGGGGGAGGTGTGGGAGGTGGTGTGGGAGGTGGTGTGGGATGAAGGGGTACGGCAGGCCGGAGGAGGCGCGGCCCATCAGGAGCGCCCCCAGGGGGTCCACGAGAGGGTGGGGCCACGGCAAGGAGTGTCTCTGCCTTTTGTCCTTCATCCGCCTGTTCTGGAACCACACCTTGAGAGAGGAAAGGAAAGAAGGAAGGAGGGCAAGGAAGGTGAGAAGATTTGGACAAGAGCAGAAAAAAGAAGGTCAGGATAAGTTGCGAGAAGACGATTTGTTCAAACAAGTCAATACATTTTTATTTATTTTAAATGAACTGTAAAAATTAAAATGGAGACCAAAAAACTTCAAACTACCAATGTTGATATTCAATCTCAGAAGCATGCTAACATCTGCTAATTATTAGTAGACATAACGTACAGCTGAGGCCGATGGGAATGTCATTGTTTTGCAGGTATTTTGTCTTAAACTGTATGCTTTTTATCATTTAGATTTTACTGTATATTCAAAGACATATATAAACAGAAAAGACAGCAATACAATACAAGGACAATGTTCAAACATATAATTGACATGATCACATGTTATGCATGCACATGGTCTGAGTTACTCTATAAGATAGATATACTTTAATTATTATTATTTAATAGTATTTTTCCCCTGATCTAATATTCTCTATATTACTCTCACTTACAAAGACAAGTTGGGATGGTTTAGTTCCAGGACTGACCTTATCGTAACCCATCATCTGTTATCTATCTATATTTGCGATATATGTTTGTGGCAAATACATTTCTGTCAAATGGCTGTTGAGATGTAGCACTGAAAAGTCATCAGAATACATTGTGTTTGAACCATTGATTTAATCAAATGTAACTGCACATGTACAGATGATAACTATATTCAATGTAAATGCATATTTTAAATTGCAATGCTGTCCATCGCCTTGCTTCATTTAATTTCTCTACTTAACTAGATATCTCCCTTTTCCTTTAAGCTTTAAAGCTGGGAGTCTTCTGTGTGTCCGTCTGCCCTCAAATCTTTTACCAGCTCATAGAAGCTCCTCAGAAGGCTGAGCTTCTAAAGCGTCAGGTGGCAGCGTTTACGAGGCCTCGCCTCACATTCCTGCTCTTTCATAAAAGACCCTCCAGTAGTTGGCAGAAAGGTGGCTTTACTGCGTAATAAAGCTGCTGCACTGGGCCAAATGTTACACTGCTAAACCTGTCAGTACTCAATCCAGCACGCTGACTAAAATGAAAAGTAAATAGATTCATGGGAAATGTCAAAGGGGGTTTGTCGTTTATTTTTGAAGCTGTCACAGATTTTGGCTTCCTGTTGGGTTTTATTTCTTGCCAGAACAAATGAGGTAAGAATTGAAAATCAGAGATGGAGTTTTCTGAAAGCTCAATGTCAGTGTTGTCAATACGGAACTGGAAATGATCTTAGCTAAAGACTAGGGGAAACATTTAGCATGACTCCATCCAACATCCGTTCAAAAACACTGTCCAACCCCTTTGAAGCTAACTGCATGTTGTATCCTGTACAGAAACAGCAATGCTAAAATTATGATTTGTGTTAGGGGGACAAACTTAACGGCCCATGAAACCACAAACTGCTGTTTTCTCTTTGTATACAGATTTGGCAAACCATATACAACATGTAAGGAATAATTTCACACTTTTAAAAATATGCTATTTCAATGCTTAGCACAATGAGTGGAAACAGCTGTCCGTGGCTCCTATACAGTCAGTTTAGGATTGTAGTTAATTTTAGTTTAGTGACTAACCCTTACCCTAGTCAAGAGTATCCTATCATGCATGGGGCCTCGGGCAAAAAGTAGTTGCTGGGCCCCTATTGACCACCCAGTCTCTCTAATACGCAAGAGTATTAAATGAAGCCTATATTTTCTGTGTAGTGGAAGCTATCAGACTACTGGTCGGATGCAAACACCTTCATGTTGCTGCATCATGAAATACCTGTCTGAACCCTTATCACAACCCGTGGAAGTGGATGCTTGTTACTGATTTATTCACTCCACTACATGGAGATATTGTACTTTTTATATTAACTACATTTATTTGACACATGTTACTACATGCATAACCCATTTATTATATATGATATAGTAATAGTACACAAAGTATCCAAACGTTGCTTTACATTGAAGAATTACCACATTAAAAATTTCGTAGTGATAAAAACACATATTATAATATTTTATAATCATAAATCACTTATAAAAGAGTCATTCAGCACAATCAGGGATGCAAACTTGTCACCTTTCGGCGAAATTCGCTCAGATCTTGTACTTGAGTAAAAGTAGAAGTACTCAGGTCTTGTACTTGAGTAAAAGTAGAAGTACCAGAGTGTAGGAATACTCTGTTACAGTAAAAGTACTGCATTCAAAATGTTCCTCAAGTAAAAGTAGAAAAGTATTCTCATTAAAATATAGTGAAAGTAGCGACAGTAAAAGTAGTCATTGTGCAGATTGGTCCATTTCAGAATAATATATATGATATGTTTTATAATGATTGATCATGAAAGTGTTCTCAAAGCTGGTAAAGGTGCAGCTAGTTTGAATGACTTTGTATACTGCAGAGTAGCTTGTGAATTTACTCCAGGTGGAACTAAAGTCTGATTTAACACTTGATTATATTTCACATCATTCATCCACATCTGTGAAGTAACTAAAGGTATTAAATACATGTAGTGGAGTCAAAGTACACCATTTACCTCTGAACTGTAGAGGAGAAGAAGAACAAAGTAGCAAAACATTGAAATACTTAAATAAAGTACAAGTATCTCAAAATTGTACCCAAGTATAGTACTTGAGTTTATGAACTTAGTTACTTTACACCAGTGGCTATAAAGATAGAAAGACTAAGCCTTGCACAGAGGTATGAAAATACATTTTCAAAATGCTCAACAGTGCTGCCAAAATTATAAACTGACTGCTACACAATTAAAATAAATGCTTTTATATATTTCTATTAGATGTGACTCTTTGGCGTTTCTGTTATTATTAACTGCTTTAGTTGTTCTGACTGCTAAAATCCTCTGTTATTCCTCATTTTAAAGCCGATATTCCGTGGGGTCAGGGGGCTCGGATCCTTGTCACCTTTTTCATACCTGATGAGTTTGCATCCCTGACAATGATTACCTTAGTTTTTTATACTTTAAGTAAACGTTTCTTACTTTTCAAGTAAGTATTTAGCACAATGTAAAAAAATACAAACACCTTGTGCATTCAAAAATGTTTATAAAGTAAATACAATTTTGAAGATGGAAATTAATTTCCGTATTAATTATTTATTGATCAATTATATTATATACACATTTTCATATATTTTTGTTTATATAACCATTTTCATTATTTGTATTTACTGTATTCACTGTAACTTAATTGAAGATGTCTTTTGTTTTTAAGTATTTGTGTTGCATTTTTGTGTGTCTTTTAATGAGGAAGATTATTAAAGCCTATGTTAACTGTACCCGCTGTGGGACTCATAAAGGAATTCTGATTCGGTTTCTTCTTCCCCCCCATGTAATGGCCATCTCCCCCCCCACAGACCAGAGGCCATGTTAACACACACACATACTGACACACACTCTCACACTCTCTCTCACACACACCTTGATGGTGGTCTCCGGCAGGTTCAGGGCGGTGGCCAGCTCGCAGCGGCGGGGTCTGGAGACGTAGCTCTCGGTGTTGTACTCCTGCTCCAGCCGGGACAGCTGCTCGCGCGTGAACGCGGTCCGGTGCCGCCGGCTTGGGTCCAGCAGCGCGCTGCGCGGGCACGGCTCCGTGTGCGCCTCTGCGCCGGGACAGTGCACAGCGGCCACCGGCGTCTGTCTGCCCTCCGACACTACAGGCAGGCATAGAGGAGAATAAATTAATCAATGTGGGCAACCCAGTCTCACATCTGACCCCAAACATGTCCTGAACATTGAATATGGATTGTAAATTGGAGGGTCCAACGATTTAATAAGGTTAGACTGAAGAGGTCCTCTGTGCGCCAAAAGAATAGTTGCGATTATTTTCTGTTATCCATCATGATTCATGATATCGGAGGCATTGGTCGTTTTTTAATCAAAGTTCCCTATAATTGAATAATATATTAAATGAAATGATCATGGTGTGATTTCTTAAGAGGATCTGTAGCAAACAAATACGTCTTCTTACATTTATGGAACACTGTTTGCAGGCTGGGAGATCTCTGCTGCTCCACAATACTTTATGCAAAATTGTATTTTCACACATATTTAGCTTTTAATAATTTCGTTATTCCTGCAATTTTAATATTGTACTCGTCCAAATTGCGATTTTGAAACAACTTTGACTAATTTCGCAACCCTAGTCAAAGTATCTCTTGTCTTGTCTTTGTTGCAAAAACAGCTGCTGTGCCAGAAATAAATTAGACTTGACCTGGCAATAAAGTATAACATATCGTGTCATATCGTATTCGGTGTTTTATATATATTGTGGTTTAACCTGTACACAAACTACAGTAGCACACGTGATAAGAGATACAAATCAAAGTCAAAACATGAATCAAGCAGACAATGCAGGGGTGGAATTTAATGAAGTACTCGAGTATACTCCACTAAACTATGGAACCAACTTTTATCGGCTTTAGTTACTGTACAGACTCAGATTATTAGCTACATCATAAATCAACTAATAAACATTAACATATAATAAGATATCCCCAGCAGTATATAGTAATTACAATGAGCTCCACCTTTGCCAGCTGTGATAGAGACATGCATCAATAATCATAACTTTTTAATTAAAAAAATGTGCCATTACACTTATTGATCCCTTTTACATTTGGTCCTGTATATTGAAGTACTTCTCCCACCTCTGAGTAAACGCCTGTACATTGATAATTGTAACTTGATTCTGAACTGATGGCATTTTGATGCTTCAGTATGTCACATTACTCCTGTGTGTGATGTCAGAGACTCAGCTGTAAACTTGGTTGCATTCAATATATTCCATGCTGCTTAATAACATTTGGTTTGGTGCACTACTTTTTACACAGGCCTCCTTTCAAATACCAAATAATTGTATTAAAACTCTTTAAAACTATTTGTATTTTAAAACAAGAACACAATTTTTTTTTAAAGTAAACTATGGGTCGATGTTGCACTTCTTTAGTATTTTACACATTTCTGTTGGACCCCAAACAACACGGAAGTCATTTTTATAATTGTCTAATTTAAATTGAGCTTGTTGTATTTGTAATCTCTTCACGTTTAAAGTTTGTTGATTGTTGTTGCACTTTGAACTGCCCTGTGTAGACATGTCCTATATTTTAAACGTGCCTTGCCTTGCCAATGACAACACACTCGATTAATCATGGACAGTTGTGTTTTGGACATTTTAATGAGGCTACTTTTCTATTTTGAAATAAGAAATAAAGTTATCTCAGTTATTCCTCTTTGGAAGCACTTGACAAAGGAAATAATCATTGAGTGTCAGTGATGAACAAGCATTTTTTACATGTAGGCCTACTTACGCATCTGTGGATGAAATGATAAATAAATCCTCCTGTGTGTCTCTCCGCTGAAGATGCTGTCTGCAGTCTGACAAACTTCTCTCCGTGACACTCTCACACTTCACGCAGACAGTCAGGGTGAAGATGAGGTGTGTTTGACCCGACTCCCCCCTCCTCCTCACCACTGTCTGTGTCCCCGGGGCGGCTCTGCTCTCCTCTGCCCTATCACAGGCGCTCCAGACGGGCCGCTGTGTGCGCGTCGGGCCGGCGCGGCGCCGCGGCCCGCGGAGGTGTAGAGGTGTTTAAGGACGGAGCCTTTGGTCTCCGTCTCGGCCTTTGTACTTTTGTTATGGAGAATTAAAGACGCGCAGGCAGAGACAGGGAGCAGACTCACATTGTTCTCCGCCGTTTGATGTCGGCAGGTTTGGAAGTAAATCATTACAGGCCTAATGGCTCCAAATTGGCCCAGGTGGATCACGACGGAGGAATTATTAAAGTCTTACATACTGTACATTAATACTTGCTGCTGTCCCAGGCTCCTCCAACAATGCAACATCAATATAAGAAATGAACATAAAACAATACAAATGGTGCTAAAAGAAACAGAATAGAAACAAATAGTTCAGGTGAATTTTGCGAGTGACCAATGTGCAATCTTTTTAAAATAAGTATTTGTATCAATTATGACCTTTTTCAAAGTGGTGGTATTATGACCGTGCTTATATATTATTTCTTTCACGATTAAATTAGGTAGATTAATTTTAAAACCATCTACTGTATATTTACAGTAACACTAAGCTATGACAAAGTAGGCCTATGTATTTAAAGAAATGTGTCTACAATATAATCTAAATATTTAATTTGCAAATAAAACTTTCTTAACGGTATTGGATTGCGTAATTCGCTTCGCATTAACACGTCAGCTAAATGAAATGTAATGCAATGTATGAGGAAATATCCTTTGTTTTCATCAGGCGTTTAAATAACAAGCAGTTATGACAATAAGACTTGACAGGCAGATCATGTGAGTTTATAATAATAAGTAGAGCAGTATCAGTCTCTAAGCCATCCTTTAATAAGTGCACACAGCCTCTCTCCACTGCAGAGCTGACCCTTGAACCTGTGTTTTGGAGTTTATTGTGGCTATAATTTGCGCTGATTGTTAATCCAGCGGCCAGATGATGATAAAGAGGACAGGCGGAGGACAGAGACACTCAGACGCCAGGTAGGGTGGAGTCCCTCCAGCAGGAAATGTATCGTTATTAAAACACTCAGGTAGATCATACAGAGTCACTTCAGAGACAGACAGACAGATAGACAGATAGACAGATAGACAGATAGACAGATAGACAGATAGACAGATAGATAGATAGATAGATAGATAGATAGATAGATAGATAGATATACTTGGGAAATTATTTTTGTCATTTTGGATATCATTGTGCAAGAATTACAACATTTCTTAAAAAATAGAATAAACTACAAATAAAATAAAACAAATATATGCATGGTCAAAGTAGAAAATACATAGAAGAGTGTATAAGAATAAACATTATAAAATATACAGAATAAATTAGAACACTCGCTATTAAAGGGATATAAACATATAAACATATTGCACTATGTTCATTAACCTGTTAAGCACCAAGCCTGTTTTTCATGTTTCAGGCTCGAAAATGACATCCCCAAAACAAATGACTACAAGTTAACTTCTAAAAGGATTATATGAATAATTTCTTTTATCAAAGCAAGGTTACATCTGTGAGTTGGATGTAGAAGTGTCAGAATCAATATAGATGTTTTTTATTTTAAAGAAAATTCAGATTTTACATAGTAAAAAACTGTAAATTATAGTGTCCGTCCAAAAATAATTTTTTAC
The DNA here is from genome assembly GCF_902827165.1 of Trematomus bernacchii. Taxonomy (NCBI): domain Eukaryota; kingdom Metazoa; phylum Chordata; class Actinopteri; order Perciformes; family Nototheniidae; genus Trematomus; species Trematomus bernacchii. Next base: position 4,173,173 of record NW_022987869.1, read on the forward strand.
AGATAGTGAAGACTACCCTTGGATGATGGGTTAGTAGACTAAAAGCTTTAGGAATCCAAAGTACAACATATAATAAGTACCCTGTATCAAGATTGATGCAAAACAAGTGACATTTGACCTTTTTAGAGAGGTTTAGCCAAAACCACTCCACCTCTGAGGTGATTTGGGTGAAAATTGTTTTTTTTCCATATCTCTGGCCCCCCTTGGTCGATTTGGATGGTTGACACCTCTTTCTGACCGTTAGAGCCAATAGAATCGAAGGGGGGGGGGGGGGCCCCACACACACACGTTGTGAAGAGAAAAGGTGGGGGCTGCGCGCATGTAAATGTGCAGCAGAGTGGACCGATCTCTAGCTCTGGCATTTGGAAACGAAAAAGCAGTTTTATTGCTTATGGATTATCAGAAATCATTTCAAAGAGGACACAGATACATTGGATTAACCTATGGATTAACTGCAGCATCGTTTTTTTATCGTTTTAATGCCATTGAAGACCAGTTTTGACCAAGGTAAGCCATGTTAGCGTTTCTAGCTACCTAGCTCCACATGTTATGATGTACGCTTTCGTTTATAGCGTCACAAATGTTTATCACTGAGTGTTGAGGTGGGCACCAAACGATTCTGTGTCTCCAGCTGATGCAAAACGAGTGGTTGGCTGTGCATCTAGGGTAAGTAATAAGGGAGTTATTGTGAGTTTAAGTGCCGTTTTAGGTTACATTTTTTCGCTCGTGGCTAATTCAGAGGCTGAGTGCTAGCATTGTGGTTTTTTTGGAGAACTTTTTTTTTAAAAGATCAGTTAGCTGAGTTTCTTCCCGTTACATGGATATAAAACATTCATAGTTTATTAAATATTAAGATTCCTTAGACGTTGTTTCCTGCAAATGACGCGTTTATCCGCCCGGTACCGGGGGGGCCGTGCGTAACAGGTTAAAGAATTGTGCACAGCTTTGAATTGAAAGTGAAATATATCCTGTGAGGTAGTGAAAGTGGCTACATTATGTAAGTGCAAATTGTTCATGATAATAGAAAGGGAGAACCTGAACATACTATGGAGCAGTGAGTTCTATGCTGTCAGAGGTCAGGTGTTATTAGGCGCGTTGAGTACTTTTCCCGTTTAGTTCCGTTAGTACCCCTTATTTTGCGTTCACACCAAAAAGAGTACTTAGTGCCGGGAACTTTTACCCCCATTTTTAGTGCCTGCTAGAGAGGTGGTACTATCCTGGGGAGAAAAAAGTACCAATTTCTATTGGCTGGGCGAATTGCAAACCACGCCCCGTAAAACTCTGAAAAGTTTTTTGAAGCCGCCATTGTATTTGCTGGCATTAGCATTATTAGCATTAGCATTAGCCCCGCACACCAACGGAGAGAGAATAATTTATGGCAACACAAAAAAAAACATGGGAGCGGTGGAGTGATTAGGAGGTGTCGGCGTTCTGGTGATTTACTCGGAAGGCTTCAGTAGAAGCTGCTGGGTGTCCCTGAAGCCAGTCCCCAACTCCGGGGACTTCCGGCCAGGGACTTCGGGTGGCAGTATACGCCGTGAAGTTGTTTGCGACCTGCCAGTAAACCCAAAGCAGAAGAAGAAGAAGTGATGTCAGCGGCTTCATTTGCATAATCTTCCCTCAGGGAACTTATTCCGGTGTGAACGCGATCTGTACTTAGTGCCATGTGGGTACTAAGTGCTGGCACTAAGTACAGCAAAGCGGCTATTAGGCGCGTTCACACCAAGTACTTTTCCCACAATAGTTCATGAGAACTCAGTTCATCAGAACTCTTTTAGTTCTGATGAACTAAAGCAGATTGCGTTCACACCGAAATGAGTTCCTGGGGGTGGATTAGGCAAATGAAGCCGCTGACGTCACTTCTTCTTCTTCTGCTTTGGGTTTACTGGCAGGCCGCAAACAACTTCACGGCGAGTACAGTAGGTGGCGGTATGCACCTTAAAGTTGCAATCCGCCAAAAAACTGAGAGAAGAAGAAGAAAAACCTCCCGCGTATACTGCCACGCCCACCTGCTGTATATGAGGCGTCTGTTTACCTTCCGACCTCAGACATGAGCTTCGTCTGAGTTATTTAAGCAAACACAAATACAGATCGTCGACCAGTCAAATGCAATAGCAATGCTGATTCGGAAGCGAAGGCGGTTAAGAAGGATTGACAAAAGGATTGGACGATGACATGCACGCGCTATGGATTGCGTAACCAGTGTGAAATTAATAAACTGTGCCAGGTGTGTCGTATGCACAGTAAATAGGCTAAGCAGTTAACACACCTTTATTATATATCCTCCTGAGAGCAACTGCATCCGTCTGCCATGAACCCTACAGAAACCTACGTGTTAGTTTTGGCCCATCGTGGCCTCCATTTGTGTCGTGTAAAATGGGGGAAATAAAAAATTAGCAAATCCCCATTTCCTCCTCAGAGGACATTCATAAAAACATTTAGTTTTAGGTCAAATAATTATTACACTGCTCTGAAACTCACTACACTAACTCCTAAGATGTTCCCTTACTATAATTAATAAAAAATATTGAACTCACAACACTGGTAATTACAAATTTAACCATTTCTCTTTCTATAAATAGTGCTTGTGTTGATGGACGCCATTTTGAAATACAATGAAATTATCTTTTTCAAAGCCACATATTTGGGGTGGGACACAATAAATAAAGCTTCGCCAGTTTATAACCGATGAAACATGATGGTATCAGTATAATCACTTACATGTGATGTATAGGATGCTACACAGGTCACTGTAAAGATAACATGTCAGAGGAGAAATAAGCAAGATACAGGATCTGTTTAATCGCCATGTAGGTTCTCTTTTATTGCACACTCAAGACAATATCAATAACGGCATCACGCTGTCCCAGGTGTGTTGTATGCATGTAAATACAAGTTAAAAGTTTTAATGTAAATAGAAGTTAACATTTTCAATATAAAAGAAAGTCAGTAGTATCAAAACAATATATATATATATATATATATATATATCAATAATAGGTAGGCTCAGCAGCAGACACACAAAGCGAAGTGTCAGTATTAATAACAGTGGCATATATATATAATCACAATAATACAAAATTAACTGTCCCAGGTGTAGGCAATTTGGGGTGAAGTGTCTTGCCCAGGGACACAATGACATGCTGTACAGCTGTGACCAGTGTGTGGGAAGATGTCGCCTGTGTCGGCTCGCCGCTCCCTCGGCTCTCTGCCTTTAGCTATCCTGTTTTTGTTTTATGTTTGTCAGAATGTCTCTGCTCTGCTCGTCTACGATCGCCAAGCTCTCCTCCACCTCAGACCCTCACTGGAGTTTATACTGCTGCCCAAACCTACATCTGGCAACCATAAATCGTCCCCCCCCCTCTACTGTCGGATATTCCCACCTACCTGCGCCGGTTGCCCTGCATCCTGCCTCGCCGAAATCGCTTTAGACGACGGGGAAAGCGTGGTGGTGCACTGGTCCATCAAAAAGCATACCTGACGGCTTCTTCTGGGACTTATTCACGCCTCGGATGTCATGGCCCTCCCGCTGCACGCCATGTGAGGGATCGATGGATTCGCCCTGTTTTTCCGGAGCTGCGGCCTCTGCTGGGCTCGCTGACAGCTCCTCCTGCCCGACTGACTGCTCCAGGCCCGTGCGGCGTTCAACACGCACATCTTCGTCAGCTGAGACGCACTACACCTTCGGCAAGCCTGGAGCGCAAACTTTGCTTTGCAAGGTCGATAGCAAACAAAACGTTCCTGCTAAATGACTTCTTCACCTCTCGTGAACTGGATTTTATGTTTCTGACGGAGACCTGGGTTCACGCTGGCGAGTATTAGGGCTGTGCATCTTCACTGGTCTCACGATTCGATTCGATTACGATTATCCTGTCAACGATTCGATTCAATTCGATATCCCGATGCATCACGATGCATCACGATTCATACGAATGCGTTGCATCCTCAATTTTCTATATTACTGCACATGGCTTATTTTTCATCAATGCATACATGCAGTAAATACATATGAACTCTCTTTTTATTATTTAGAAAGTGCTTCAGAAATCAATAACATAAATGTCTTGACATTCATTTATAAACCAAAATAAATTAATTGTATAGGTCTAGCCTCCCTATATCTGTGTGTGAAGTTGTTCCATCCTCAAAAACAAAAAACTAATGCTTCTGCAGTCTAGCTGCAGCTTCTAGCAACGGTCTTCTGTTAAAAAAAGGACACTGAATGTCCTGAATGTGGCATCACACACAGGACTTGAGTCTGAACACAGCAGACAACAGGAGTATTTACAATAGCATATAGGCTACAAACAAAAATACTGCATGTGGGTGCACACTTACATTCTCTGTCTTACTGTTACATAAATCCCATGAATGTATGAGATTAAGTTAGCTTCATTATATCTCAATCAGTGATTAAAGGTGGGGTAGGTAAGTTTGAGAAACCGGCTCGAGATACACTTTTTGTTATATTCCATGGAATGCTCTTAACATCCCGATAGCAATGAATATCTTAAAGGGCCCATGTCATGGCCATTTCCACTGATCATAATTACATTGTTGAGGTATACTAAAATAGATTTATACTGTGCAATTTTCCAAACTCACATTGGTTTCGCATACAGCATCTCTGTCAAGCATGTGTATTCAGCAGTATTCACTTTCTCCACTAAACGACTCGTTGGAGCTCTTGCCCCCCCCTCCCTGTGAGCCTAGTGTGCTCCGATTGGTCAGCTCGGCCACTCTGTTCTGATTAGTCAACCACCAGAGACAATATGGTCTAGCTGCGGCCGCGGCCAGTACACGACACTACACGACACGCCCACTACACGACACGCCCACCTGACACGACACTACGGTGGCTGAGAGACATTACCGTACATGGCAGATTAAAAGCGAATTGACGACACTTATTATTATTGAGATCGTACATGGCAGATTAAAAAGGAATTGCTAATGTTATTGTAGCATTTTAAGCAACTATTAGGCAAATAAATTAATAACCTAGTCTATCCGTTTGAGACACAACAGTATAACTTTCAACCCAAATCATTTTGTCAACAAACGGTGGTTTAGTAAACTTTTTTTAAATATATAAAATAGGTATTAATGAGATAATCTATTAATTATGTTTGTCTAACTGCTACACATGTATTTATACATAAATGTAGATATTTGTGAACATCTAAATATAGTTGTTAAAGGTTTTAAGATATACATAATCACATCATGGGGTCATTAAGGAACAAATTAGGAGGGCCAGTCAGGCCACTAATGAGCTCAATCATTCACATGTATTATTACTTTATAAATTAAAAGTACTAGGGGTCTATTACAAAACCTTTGAAGGAATCGCATCAATTAAAATAAATGTATGGCAAGTATGATCAAATTAACATAATGTCAAGATATAGCCAATAGACAATCAACATGCTTGAATATAAAGGAAGAAGAACAATAAACAGATGAACATTTAGGTTTTATGTGTAAATTGTGAACAAACCATCTTAATACATCTGGCAGTCTAAGACAGCAAACTAAGCTTCTTTAACTGCTGCTAGAACACAGTTTTACCATGGGGTATTTCTAACAAGACCAAAAAGATGTACAAGGCTTCCAAAACAGAAGAAACCAACTCAATACAGTATTTTAATTTCCTTCAAAACGACAAAAGCACTAATAAAAACCAAATAACATAAAGGAAAAGTAATTGAAGTGGTTGCCTGTTGTAAATACCTTGGTATCTGGCTTGATGATTGTCTCTTCTCTTGCGTTCGGTCATACCCCCCTTCCCATACTATTATCGGTCAAAATTGGCCGGTGTGTTTTGCAGTGATATTTCTGGAACCCCTTATCCCATTTTGATGGTTGACAACTCATTTGAACAGTCAAAGCCAGAATGACAGCAGGGGTGAATTTCATTTTATAATTTTGCAATAAGTCAAAGATATGTTTACTGTATATTATAAAAATGCTTGTCATGTAGGCATACTGGAGATGGGAAGGCTTTAGTCAGTGTTGTAGCTGAGATTCTTACCGTTCCAATGATGTATTAATAATAACTTGGATTTATATAGCGCCTTTCATGAGACCCAAGGTCGCTTTAAAAAGAACAGGAGTAGAAACAAACATAACAAAAGGCAGTCAGACGAACAGTTAGACAGACAAAACAAATAGATTTGGGGCCAAAGACCTTGGCAGACTTGAGGGCCCTTTTGAAGGCGTCAAGCGTGGGGATGTTGCAGATCTCCGCAGGGAGAGCGTTCCAGAAAGTGGGGGCTGCCATACTGAAGGCTCTGTCCCCGAAGGATCGCAGGTTGGTGCGGGGGGCCAGAGTCTGAAGACCGCAGGTTCCGGGGTAGGGCATGTGGGAATTGTATTGATTTGATACAAGCAAGCCAGTGTTTCATTGTGTACTTTCAACTACAGTATATGGTCCGGCAAGTTCAGCATTCACTGTGATGAATATACAATAAGACACTGATACCGTTTTCCTCAATGAACATTTATTGAACAGAACATCATGTGAAAATGTTTCCTTTTTAGTTGTAGGCTACAAAAACAACATGTTGTGGTTTTGCGCTTTGACATCAAAATGTTGGGGGCTGTGGAAATATTGTGCCTTGTTGCTGCAGCAGCCGGAGCCATCACTGGAGCGGCCGTCGGAGCCATCACTGGAGCGGTCGTCTGGGCCATCACTGGAGCGGTCGTCTGGGCCATCACTGGAGCGGTCGTCTGGGCCATCACTGGAGCGGCCGTCGGAGCCATCACTGGAGCGGCCGTCTGAGCCATCACTGGAGCGGTCGTCTGGGCCATCACTGGAGCGGCCGTCTGAGCCATCACTGGAGCGGCCGTCTGGGCCATCACTGGAGCGGTCGTCGGGGCCATCACTGGAGGAGTCGTTGTGGTTGCTGGGGCCGCCGCCAACGTAGTTGGATGTTCAGTGCAGCAGTTTTTAAAGTGACTAATAAACATCTCCTTTCTCCCAATGATTCTTGGGCAAAAGCCACAGTGATAATGGCTGCTGGCCACACATTTGAGATGGCATTTATAAACATTATAACCTAAAAAGAGACAGAAAGTGGTTTAGAGGATTCTAGAAACAAACCAACATGAATTTCTTGTAAATATGCAATTTGAAAGGTGTTTGTGCGAGAGAAATAAATAATCATGTCACCAACAATAATATTTTTGCCTATAAACTGAATTTTTGCAGATTGAATGTGTGATTATGCTTATATTGTGCCTACCCCAAATAAGGATACTTTTCCAGCATTATTAACACTTCATAACCTGAATATAAATCTAATTTTTAATGTTGAATTTATAATTCAAAATTAATTTACACCAAGGATGTCCTGGGGCACAGAAATAACACATGTATCCATAATGTGTGAGGCATTAAACACATCTAACAAGTAACATGTAATGTAATGTGATGAAGTATACAATGATCATATAGAATTATAGATGTACTTACCTCCATATTTCACAAGTGCCCTCTGGTGGCTCTGCAAATGAGCCATCAGACCAGGGTATGACCCGGTCCTTTCACAAAATGTACACTGGAAGGTGTCCGAGTCCAATTTGTTGAGCTCTGGGCGTGCTCCATCACGGAGTGTTGTGTTGTTTGTCTATAGGTGAATAAAATAGAATACAATTTCAGTGACTTTAATATTGGAAATAGTTAACTCCTGAAACAAGCAGCAATGGACTGGCCTGTATAATCCTATGGGACAAAGCTGGTCATACTTCCTCACTTTCAGAAGGTAACCCTTTAACTGCCACCATTTGGTAGAGCACATTTTGTGTCTTGATATCTTGTTGAAAAAAAAAAAAGTTTAACTCTATCTGATTCAGCCAGCTCTACCCTTTTGGTTGACATGTTATGCACAAAACAACCTCTAGATGTCACTGTGGTTCGAACAGAAAGCCCTTCAGCTAGTTTAAATCTTTATATATACAGTCTATGGTTTAAATGTCAGGCCTACAGCATGGCCACAAACCCCATCTAAAAACAGAGGCCTGATTGCATCCACCTGGGTTACTTGGCTCTACCCAATAACTATATATCATTTAACTTTAAACCACACTTAAAATAATAATATAATTATACATATGTGCATGTCAGTATAGCAGCTAATACATGTTTTTTTTTTTTAAACATTCAAATGTGAAAGACACCTTCAATGAATATTTAAAACTTACACAAAATCAGATTCTTGTAAAAATGCGAGTACATGCATTGTTCCATCTGTCAAGCTAAAATATATACATATATCTTAGCTCTTAGCTTGACATGCTAACTGGACGAGCATGTTCAGTTAGCATATATGCTAACTGAACGTCGAGCATGTCAAGCTAAGAGCTAAGATATATATATATATATATATATATATATATTCCATTCCTTTACATTTAATATTTAAAATTAACAAAATAAACACAATTACACTGCGCTAAACAGCCACATCGACAAACAAACGAGAACCTAAATAAATAGTATGTAATTATATCTAAAAACCACAATACGTTAATTACCTGTACTCGGTGCGCCATATTGTTTGTCTGTTCTCTGTAAACCTCATGTCTCCTTAAATATCCTTGCGTCAGCGTCAGTGTCGTCAATTCGCTTTTAATCTGCCATGTACGGTAATGTCTCTCAGCCACCGTAGTGTCGTGTCAGGTGGGCGTGTCGTGTAGGGGGCGTGTCGTGTAGTGTCGTGTACTGGCCGCGGCTGCAGCTAGACCCTTCTCACCAGAGAGGCTGCGCCCATGTCTCAGTGATTTTCCCGGCTGCTCTCAGCGGAACATCAGTCTTATCATGGCGTCGGTACAGCCGTATATTTGATATACATATATATTTTTAACTGTTGTTATAGAAGAGTGTGACGGCCCCAGGGCCTTTGTCTTACGATGGGGTGGAGCTGAAGAGGCTAATCAGCGCGATCACGGACACCTCCGGAGCCGTGCTATTAAGCCCAGCTGCCCGGAGTCACACGACGGCCCCTGTCTCTCTCCAAAGCGGCTGCAGGAAGACTAACTCTGCGATCCTCTCAACCACCTATCTCTGCATTTACCACAATAAATGTGCCGTGGTTTTGTAAACTCGTGTATGTCTCCTTGTCTTTCCGTTGTGGCCTACGAGCCGCTCATAACAAAGAGTAAGTTATTTTTACCCGTTATAAACTACTACTGTTTGATGAGAAATCAAATCATGGTTTGCTATATATGAATGATATGCTATAGGTGCAAATAATTCAGGGAAGAAAGGATAGGCCTACTAAGTATTTCCATTAAACTTTATTTTTAGAAATGTACAAAATGAACGTAAATATACATATATTGTTGTCGGCATCTTGCCTATAGCAGCCGGGGCTTTTTGAGACGATGCCTCAGTGTGGTCGTCCAGTCATGTATTGTCCGGCAGGATCTGTCTGGACGAAATAAAATGCAAATCACAAAATATTAGAGAAACTTAGTTGTTTTAGATTCGTTAGTAGTAGGAGTGTGGATATATCTAATGAACAGCTTGCCTGCTAATATGCTAACCTAGCTTTGTTTACCTTGGTAGCTAACACGATATGAACGTTAGCTTGGAGGAACGGAGTGTAATAAAACTACTAGGAATTGCATTATTCTACGGGTAGTCTGCTACGTTCGGTCATACAATGTTTCCCGCTAGCATGTATAGCTAGCCTCGTAGCTATACATGTACTGTCACAATGTACGGTAAATCACCCGGAGTATACTGTATGAGTATTCCGTGTGTGTGACTGCAGACATTCTCCTGCCATGACAAACATGTAAGGCCATCTGCTGACATTGTAGTTGATATATTTAAACTCTAGCAACTTAGTTAGCCAGGGTTGCCAACTTTGGGTACCTGGCTGGAGTGAGATTTTGATATCATGGGTTTAATTACACATATGCGCACTAAATGACTGCTATCATGTCAGTAGCGGGACCTTAGCATATATATTGGATATATATACAATATATGCAAATACACAATATTGGACACAGACTATAAAGGGCACAAAGTTTCATTCACTAATGAAAGTCAAACACATGTTTGTTTCCACTGTTTTATTGTGCCTGTCGCGATAAGCAAATAATTGACTTATCGTACGATAAATAAAAATGAACTCGATAAATTGCCATTTACATGAGGATGTGACAAGCAGTTTGAAAGGATGTACTTGAATTATTATTATATATTATCATTATGTCAGTGGTCTAAAATGGTCATACAACGGTGCCGACAATATTATCGTTTATCGCAATAATTTCCGGGAAAATGTATCCAACAAAATTAATTATCGTGAGAGGCCTATACATGAAACACACACACACACAAACAAATCTACAGACTTACTCCAAACTGCCAAATATATTAATTAACACACTCTCACTCTCATATACTCTTTGACTCTATTTTGGCCTAGTAGAACAATAAGCAGCAGACTTTTACTTTTTATCATTTCTACTGGACCTTAGATCTGCGCATGTGCAATACGGGTCGGGGATTGACCAACCGGCTCCCACTGCTCTGCTGTCTGTTAACGTTGTTAAGAGTGGTGGGGGCGGGGAGGGAGCGGATTGACAGCTTGAGCAGCTGTCAACTCAACATTGTAAATAACCAACCAAAAATGATCGCCGGTTCATCTTGTTTTTGGCGTGAGAATAGGTTGGGCAGCGTGAGAGCGTGAGATTGAGAGTGAAAGCGTGTGTCACACGCCAGATGCGTGAGAGTTGGCAACCCTGAGTTAGCACAGTTAGCACTGGCTTAGCAGTCCGAAACATGTTTACACATTTAAACAGTCGTGGTAGCTACCTTGTTTGATAAATACACAAATAACAATGCAAACTCACAGGTTGTGTACCCGAATCTTCCCCTGCTCCAAACGGTCCAAACAAGCTGTGCATATCCGGCCTCAAACTGGGCAATGTTTTGGAAGCTTTCGTCTGTGAAATGCCGGTTCTTCGAACCTCTGGAGGAACACGCCGCTGCTGGTGTGGCCATAGCTCTTCGGGATTGGTCCATTTCGTTCCGGGTACCGCATGACATCAGGCGGTACCCGGAACTAAATGGAAGACTCAAATGGGCAGTGACGTATCTCCAACGAGGCGTTTTGGGGAGGTATTTTCTGTGTTAGAGTTTTACTCGCTACAGGGTGTACTTTGAGGGTTTTGACTCTGCACACCGTTTACATGCATAAAAACCTTCATAACACACAAGGGGACGGGTAATAACCGGAAAAGCATGACATGGGAGCTTTAAGTGCTTTGACAAAAAATCCATAAAAAAATTTCATCTGTGGAAGCCGTAATACTGTAAAAAGTATGACCAATCATTTTAGCCGGCCCGGCTAAAATAACTGGATGGCCTATCTGCCTGTCAGCCTTCCATCTGTGCACAAACTTATCTCGTGCCCTCATTGGTCATGTGCGCGTTCGTGTGTGTTGGAGGCGGGGCTCTATAAGGTAGTGGCAGATTTTCTCCGGTCGAGTATTTTCAAATTCTAGCAATCTCGAGCTGGTTTCTCCAAAATTACCTACCCCACCTTTAAGTGAATAATAAAGTTGCTATCGGGTCACTATCAGCCTGTCACTCATTATTTTCAGGGAGGGGGCGGGGTTTGGAGGAACGGAGAGGAGACGGTGATCGCGGAAGCTTTTTTCCTCCTGCCTTCACAAACTTTACACACGTATATATCGTCTGAAAATTGCTATAGGACATTCATACTCTGCAATCCAAGACTTAATTAAATCCACCAAAAACCTGACACGATTGTAACGCGATTATCTTTGAAAAACATAAATCCTTGTGTCTCTGAGCCGCAGCGACACGGAATGATTCAGAGCGGGTCCTTCTGCTGTTGCTTCTGGACTGGTGTTCTTGTGTTGGTGGATAAAGCAGACTGCTCCGTGTTTGGTGTTGCTGTGCCGCTGTCACGTCTGTTCCCTGATCTCTGCGTCACCGACCGATTTGATATTAAAGTGACAGAAAAAAAACCGTTATAGTAAAGCCGCGGCCGGAAAATCAGGAAGCAACGTTACGCTATAATCGATTATCTTCCGTCACTGCATCGATACTGAATCGTCCACGTCCGCATCGCAATGCATCGTAGAAACGATTATTTTCAACACCCCTAGCGAGTATACACCGTTCTCTGAACTTCTTCCTCCTGACTGTACATTCTTCAGCTCCCCCTGTACCACCGGCCATGGTGGGGGCATAGCATCAGTGTTTAGAGCTAGCCTCCAATGCCGATTGCTTCACCCTGTAACTAGCTATGCTAGCTTTGAGTTGCAGCTTTTTGAACTGAACCCGGCCTCGCCTATACTCTGCGCAGTCGTGTATCGTCCGCCAAAGTGCAATAAGGATTTCATAAATGACTTTTCTGACTTTCTGTCCGGGATCATGGTGAAATATGATCGTGTTTTGATCTCCGGAGACTTCAATGTCCATGTGTGTTGCGAGTCCAAACCTCTGTTTAGGGACTTTTTAAATCTCCTTGATTCTTTTGGTCCCGTTCAGTCCGTGGCTGGCCCAACACACGAAAAAGGACACACTTTGGACTTAGTATTATCGTTTGGACTGTCTGTATCTGTGGATGAAATATGTGCAGCAACGCGTATCTCAGACCATTTACCGGTTCTGTTTACAACCTCGATCCCTTCCGCAGGAGTCGAATTACGTGCCCCTGCGCGTCGTATGCGTTCGATTAACCCCTTGACTGCCTCACAGTTCTCTGATGTTTTTAATGCTTCTCCGATCTGTAAATTAGATGTGAACTGTGCTTTTAATGCTGATGAGCCTATCTCCATGTTTGACTCGACATGTACCCTAATACTGGATTCTGTTGCTCCTTTTACGCTTAGACGCGGCTTAATGACTACTCGTGCTCTCAGACGCGCTTGCAGGCATGCAGAGAGAAAATGGAAAAAGGATAAACTCCATATCTCCCTAGAAATCCTTCGTGCTTGCCTTTCCGACTACCAGACGGCAGTCAAAGCAGCCAAAACAGAGCACATTTCTCTGTTAATCTCCAAAAACAGCCATAAACCTCAGGTTCTTTTTAATGTCCTCAACTCTATTATTAATCCCTGTGATGTTTCTTCTATTGTGCCATAGACTACTCTCTGTGATAAGTTTCTTACATTTTTTATTGAAAAAGTATCTGCTCTTAGCCCACACTAGTGCTACCCCAGATCCTGCTCCTTTTCTGTGCCCTGCAGTCCTCGACCACTTTGAGCCTGTATCCCTCTCTTCTCTCTCGGATGTAGTCAAGCACCTGCGGCCGACAAACTGCACCTCAGACAGCATTCCCTCTCGCCTTCTCAGAGATGTTTTAGAATCAGTTGGAGCAAGTATTTTATTACTTATAAACACCTCTCTTAGCTCAGGACGTGTCCCAGCTGCCTTCAAACATGCCGTGGTCAAGCCACTACTTAAAAAGAAAAATCTCGACCCCTCCATTCTCGCAAATTTTAGGCCCATCTCCCAGCTACCTTTTTTATCTAAAGCCCTGGAGCGAGTAGTCTACGCCCAGCCCAGGAGGACGACGAGGACGCCTCATTGTCCGGAGGTCCAACTCTCAGGTCTGCGCGGCTGGACTTTCCAGCGGTGATGACCCTGGCGGCGGAGCGCGTAGGCCTACCGCTCCCCCCACCGCTGCCACCGAGGCCTGTAAGCCACCTAAGACAGGGGTTTTACGGCCCGGTGCTTCCGGCGCAGCCGGCCTTCGTCTCGCCCCCGGCGCCCTCCACCTCTACGGCCCATCCCGTGGAACTGGCGTACCGGCATTCACGGGGACGGGCTGCCCGACCTCGGCAGCCTCCTCAGCAGCAGAGAGCGGCCGGGTGGGGTGCTCCGTCTTCCCGGAGCTGACTGGCGGGGGGAGGAAGCGGCCCGGCGGGGGGAGAGAATCTCTCCGCCCGGGACGCAAGGGCGAATCCCGCCTCCTCCCTGTTTAATGCACAGGTCGCAACAAAGTATTTTTATTGCAATAAAAAGAAAGTTGATCTGTATCCAAGTCTAAGTGTCCTTTGTTTCCACAATGCTACACTTACACATAATGATGACTGTACAAATTCCCCACTCGCCGCCCCAGCCGTAGCTCCTGTAAGGGAGGTGGCTAGTGGGCATGCGCAGATGAGAGTGATAAACCGCAGGCAGTGCTATCATAGTGCTATGCGGGTACAGGGACATTATGGCCAGCGTATTACTGTCAGAGAACACACTACGCCTAGAGCAAAGACTCCAATTAATGCAGTTTACCGTAGTGGTGAAAACAGCATTATGGTGGAGCGCGCGCTCACACAAGAGCGCGCGGCGGTGCGTTCAGGGACCTCAGTAAATAATCAGCCCTTTCTGTGTCGACCCTCCATTGGCAAATCTTCCCTTCACGGGGAGTTTTGCGGCGGAACGGGTCACCAGAGAGTATCACAGCTTCATAGCTGCGGCCCCACAGCTGAGGGCTTGTCCATTAACACAATGTTATGGGGAATGGAAACTCAGCTGTGTGCATCCTGTCCATCAGTGGATGGACAGGACGCTGAAACGGGGCTATTCACTCCAGTTTTGCAGCATCCCACCTCCATTTATGGGCATGCGAGAGGTAAATCTGTCATCCCAGGAGGAGATGGGTTTCCTCTCAGCAGAGATTCAGGCTCTGGTGCAGAAACAGGCTGTCTGTTGTGCACCCTCAGCACAGAGAAAAGGGTCTTTATTCCATGTACTTCCTGGTTCTCAAGAAGACAGGGGAATTCAGACCTATTCTAGATCTCCGCGGCCTGAATCGCCACATTTCCTGCAGGAAATTCCGCATGTTAACTATGAAACAGTTACTGGGGCTTGTGCAGCCAGGCGATTGGTTCACCACCATCAACCTGAAGGACGTGTGCTTTCATGTAGAAATTGCTCCAGAGCACAGAAAGTATCTACGTTTTGCCTTCCAGGGGATAGCCTACGAGTACAACAGACTGCCGTTCGGCTACTCCCTAACCCCACGCACATTCAGCAAATGTGTGGCCACAGCGCTCCAACCGCTGCGCGCCCACGACATGAGAGTTTTCTTTTATCTAGACGACCTCATAGTCATGGCCAGGTCCAGGGAACAGGCAATGGTTTGCACAGCACAGTTGATCACACACCTAACCAAATTAGGCTTTGCGATCAATTGGAAAAAGAGCACCCCCATACCTCACCAACAGGCGTTGTATTTGGGAGTAGTGCTCGATGCAGACGCGCTACGCACCACCCTGTCAGAGAGCAGTCGTGCGTCCCTTCTCCGGGTGGTTCACAGGCTGCGACAGGGGGCGACAGTGACAGCTTTAACTGTCATGCAGACTCTGGGTCTCATGGCGGCTGCTCACGTTGTGGTCCCGCTGGGGTTACTGCATATGCACCGCCTGCAGAGGTGGTTCTCCAGCCTGCGTTTGGATCCCAAGAGGCACAAACGGCAGCTGGTGACCATCCCCCCCTCCAGTTCTGAGGGTCCCCGGATCACCTCCGGATGGGGTCTCCACTCGGACGGGTGACCTCCTACATCACAGTGTTCACGGATGCGTCCAGAACAGGATTGGGAGGGACCTGCCTGAAGAGAGCTATAGGGGGGCGCAGGCCGCTAACAGAAACGCGGCATAGCAACCTCCTAGAGCTGCGAGCAGTAGTGTTGGTCCTCCAGCATTTCATGCCCCTAATTCAGGGGAGACATGTTCTGGTCAGGAGCGACAACAGCACCACAGTGGCATACATCAACAGGCAGGGCGGAGTCCGCTCCGCCGCCTTGTTGACCACAGCGGAGAAACTGTGGTTATGGGCTTCAGAGGTGGTGTTATCTCTGAGAGCCCTCCACATCCCGGGACTGGAGAACAGAGGGGCCAACCTCATGTCGAGGGGCGCCCCCTGCCAGGCGAGTGGGTGCTTCACCCAGAGGTGGTGAAGCAGGTCTGGGCTCAGTTCGGGAGAGCAGAGGTGGATCTGTTCACCAGCCGGCGCAACAGCCACTGTGCCCTGTGGTTCTCCATGGCTCTGAGCGACGATCCACCCTTGGGGGTGGACGCGTTCGCACACGAGCCATGGCCAAGAAAGCTCCCAGCTAGCGGGGAACGTTCTCACAACTTTGGCTAACATTACCTACAGGTTCTAATAATGTTTTAAAGAAACGTTTTAATCTGATGTTCAAAGAACCTTTTTAGGATGTTTATTATTTCAAATAATGTTCCTATAAGGTTTAAGGTTAACTAAGACATAACGTTTTAACTGCAACATTCAGAGGATGTTTCGAGGATGTTATTAAGGCCTGAAATGACAGAAAGTTTTTTAATAAAACATTCCTTTAATGTAATATGTTAACAAAAGTGGAACGTTTTGCCTGCAACATTCTAAGGATGTGTTTTGGACGTTGTTGGGGTAACACATTACAGTGTCCGCTGTTTATGCATAGTGGATAAAAATCGTTATTGCACCCTTTAGATTTGAGACCGACAGACATATAGAGGAACGGACCGACTGTCACTGCCCGTCTTTGAAACCCCTGTTAGTGTTTGTTTCTACTGTGTGTCTCTCTCTCTCCTCCCCCCTGCCTGCTGGTCTGCTCTACACGGCTGGGAGCAATCGTTGCTTCCGACAGACATGAGCCTCTAGTCTAGAGGTCCTGGTAAGGTGCATGTAAACGTATGGATTTAGAGAATTTATAAATGACAAATGTCTGTTATGAATTTGTGGTTCCGTCAGGAGAAGTTGCCATGCTTGGGGCAGTTGGGGACGACATCCTTTCAATGCATTGACTATTGACTTTGATCATCCAGATGTTATCCAGATCAGATTTCCAGCAGCTGTTTTGATTCAGCAGCCATAAACCAACACCTCGCTCCAAAATTAATCAAAAGTCATGAAGGTCTGCAATTAACTGACAACAGTGGTAGGCACTTTGTTAAAATGTCTGTCTCAGAAGAGCACATGATCACTCCCACGGACCTTACAAGAAACACATGTCATACAAAGGAAGGAATAACTTCCCATACATTCATCTATGAAGCACATATTTCTCTTAAATTAAGAAATAGCCTTATTTGTGACTTTGCATACCGATGAGGTTCTCTATTTCTTTGATTCAAGCCTCAGCACCAGGATGTTTTCGGGATGTAATGCTTTCCATTGTTTGCTGACTCACTCTGCCAAACCCTGTTATCCCAAAGGACTGGCAGTTTTGATCAAATGATCAAAGTGCACTGTTGTATCTGTAAAGCACATGGCTGTGGAAGATGCTTCATCACCACACTCTGGTATTCACCCTCTGTACTTGTGCTGGGTCTGCCCTGCAGTGGTCACATTCTTTGAGGAAGCAGGATGTTGTTCAATTTTGCTGTTAAAGTTTTGCCTTTCTTTGTGAAAGAGAACCCTTTCTATCAAGCAGCTGTTTGCTTTTCCTAAATGATGAATGTCCTTCATTAACCTGTCACAGCTGCAGATTGTTTTCTGCATGTCCATCTTCCCTGTGTTTACAGCATCTCCCTGTTTGTGTCTTTCTCTGGCTTGCTCCTGGTCGCATAATTCAACTCACCTTCTCCATTTTGCACACCTGCAATCAGCTAATCAGTTCTCAGTACTTTTTACCCCAGCTCCTACTCAGCCTCAGAACTTTGTTTTGAACATCTCTCATATCCAGGCTCCGGTGTTGTGTTTTCCAGTTATCTCTTGTGTGTCCTCCATAAACACATGGCTACATACATATCGAAGGCAACTTTTTTCAGCAGGAACAGAAGTTTTATCAAACATATTTCCAGAGGACAGCCTGAATATTACCCAGGGACAATAAATATAAAGAGACGGGGGGAGAGAGAGACACACAGTAGAAACAAACACATACAATCACTAACAGGGGTTTCAGGGACGGGCAGTGACAGTCCGTCCGTTCTTCTATATGTCTGTCGGTCTCAAATCTAAAGGGTGCAATAACGATTTTTATCCAATATGCATAAACAGCGGACACTGTTTATACGCAGCCCTCACAAACCACACATGGCCAGATAGCTTATCTAACAGTTAGAACCTACATATGAGACACAACCTTTATAGTCAGAAAAAAGTGTGATTATTTTCTGATATTTTACACATACGATATTATGAATACTGTGGGCCTACATACCTTAGTGTGATTATAAGTGCATGTGAGTGAATATTGGCATGCAAATTCGTTTTTATACGTCCTATTCATTGTCTCAATGCGCTCATCCATCTTAAGAAAGTTATCACCAAAAATGTTAAGAATGTTTTTAGAGAACGTTATCCTACCTTTCAGAAGAACATTCTGGGAACCAAAATAAAACGTCCCGCTGAAAACGTTTTAAGAACAGTAGGGCATAATGTTCTAACAATGTTATCAAAATCATCTTAAGAATGTTATCAAAAACATCTTAAGAAGGTTATCACCAAACAATTCAAGAATGTTTTTAAAGAACGTTATCCTACCTTTCAGAAGAACATTCTGGGAACCAAAATAAAAAGTCCCGCTGAAAACATTCCTAGAACAACGAATGGTAACACATTTCTAGCTGGGAACTCACACATGCCACCGCAAACATGCAATATCTGCTTACAGCTTATCATGAATTACGTGCTTGTTTGTTTTTTTCAAAAGGAAATGATGGTGACATCAGATTTATTTTCAAACAAATACAACAAGTTTGTTTTTTAAAGCGCTCTAGAAATAAATCTGACCATGACCGTGTTAATATTTGCCATAACAGGAACGTTTTATAAAAAAAAGATTAACATCCTGAAAACATTTTCAGAATGTTTCTTGGAGAATGTTCTTCATTTGTTATCATGTAACATTGAGGGAACGTTTTATAAAGAACATATTTAATGTGTTACCCAACAACGTCCAAAACACATCCTTAGAATGTTGCAGGCAAAACTTTCCACCTTTGTTAACATATCACATTAAAGGAACGTTTTATAAAAAAACTTTCTGTCATCTCAGGCCTCAATAACATCCTCAAAACATCCTCTGAATGTTGCAGTTAAAACGTTATGTCTTAGTTAACCTTAAACCTTATAGGAACATTATTTGAAAAAATAAACATCCTAAAAAGGTTCTTTGAACATCAGATGAAAACGTTTCTTTAAAACCTTATTAGAACCAATAGGTAACGTTAGCCAAAGTTGTGAGAACGTTCCCCGCTAGCTGGGATAGCTTGACTCACGTTCAGAGTTCTCTTCATCATAGTTGAATCTTCAAAACTCTAAATCTATCTAACTATATCTAAATTCTCAATGCTTACTTACTTCAATCGCCGTCTCTCTTCGTCTCCCGCCGTCTCTCTTCGTCTCCCGCCGCCTGTCTTCGTATATCTTCGTCTCTCTCCATTTCCCGCCGTCTCTCTTCGGTTCCCGCCGTCCCTCTTCGTCTCTTTTCGTCTCGCTTCGTATCACTCCGTTTACCTGATTACCTAACCCCCTCCCTGGTAAATACATCCTGTTGAGCAGGATCTACAGTTTCCAGTATTTTCCGTTTCGTAAAATGATAAAATACGGCGAAGATATTAAAGGTCCCATGTCATGCTTTTCCGGTTATTACCCATCCCCTTGTGTGTTATGAAGGTTTTTATGCATGTAAACGGTCTGCAGAGTCAAAAACCCTCTAAGTACACCCTGTAGGGAGTAAAACTCTAACACAGAAAATACCTCCCCAAAACGCCTCGTTGGAGATTTCTCATTTACCTCCTGGGTATCGCTACGTAGGGATACCCAGTAGCCACGCCCAGAGCTATGGCCGCACCCTCTGCCAGCCTTTCACGAAACAAAGCTTCCCAAACCTTCCAGGATTCATGCCGGATATGTACAGCGTAGGGCACTGAAGAACGATGCTGTTCCTACTTTGTTTGGAGATTCGGGTACACAACCTGTAAGTATTCATTGTTGTTTGTGTATTTATGATGTTTAAAACAAACAAGGTATCTACCACGACTGTTTAAATGGATAAACGTTTTTCGGACTACTACGTTGGGATCGCGGAGAAATGCTCTCCGCAGACCCATTCTCACAGCGTTATAAACCTTTTTCGTACTCAATATCAAGCCACACTTATTGTTTTTACTTCGGCTGTGAGTGTTTGTGTGTGCTCAGGATGAGTTTTGCTTGTTCTCGCTATATCTGTATCGCCGACAAGGAAGCCTGTCTCGCTGCTCCTCGCAGCTGCTCGAGCAGCAACGAGCCTCTCACGTCGCATGACCAATCAGAGCACACTGGGCTCACAGGGAGGGGGGGGCAGGAGCTCTAACAAGCCGTTTAGGACAGAGAGTGAATACACATACTATACAGAGATGCTGTATGAGAAACCAATGTGAGTTTGGACAATTGCACAGTATAAATCTATTCTAGTATACCTCAACAATGGAATTATGATCAGTAGAAATGGCCATGACATGGGACCTTTAAAATATGTGCTTCCATTTTTCATACTTTTGAAATATATTTGTATTAAAGGTCCCATGTCATGGCCATTTCTACTGATCATAATTCCATTGTTGAGGTCTACTAAAATGGATGTATACTGTGCAATTTTCCAAAGTCACATTGGTTTCTCATACTCTGTAAAGTATGTGTATTCACCGGTATTCACTCTCTGTCCTAAACGGCTTGTTGGAGCTCCTGCCCCCCCCCCCTCCCTGTGAGCCCAGTGTGCTCTGATTGGTCGGGACGTTGAGAGGCTCGTTGCTAAGCTCCTCGCAGCAATGAGCCTCTTGGCGATAATAATTAATAATAATTCCTTTTATTTATTATAGCTCTTTTTCCATGACCCAAAGCGCTTTACAGGTACACATTACACATACATACATGTAACGGTCATGTACTGTGGACAATACCCACAGGAGCAAATTCGGGTGAAGTGTCTTGCCCAAGGACACAACGGCCTGACGCAGTGGCGGCGGTAGCGGGTTTCGAACTGGAGTTCCCCAACGCCCCCTTGATCCGATGATCAAACGCACAGCCGCTGCGCCACTCCGCCCCAATACAGTGAGAACAGCGAGAACAAGCAAAACTCATCCTGAGCACACACAAACACTCACAGCCGAAGTAAAAACAATAAGTGTGGCTTGATATTGAGTAAGAAAAAGGTTTATAACGATGTGAGCATGGGTCTGCGGAGAGCATTTCTCCGCGATCCCAACTTAGTAGCCCGAAAAACGTTTACTCATTTAAACAGTCGTGGTAGATACCTTGTTTGTTTTAAACATCATAAATACACAAACAACAATGAATACTTACAGGTTGTGTACCCGAATCTCGCGCTGAATCCTCTGAATGTTGCAGTTAAAACGTTATGTCTTAGTTAACCTTAAACCTTATAGGAACATTATTTGAAATAATAAACATCCTAAAAAGGTTCTTTGAACATCAGATTAAAACGTTTCTTTAAAACATTATTAGAACCTGTAGGTAATGTTAGCAACAGTTGTGAGAACGTTCCCTGCTAGCTGGGAATCCCCTCTGTTTCAGCCCTGTTTCAAAAGTGCTGATTCTGTGTCTGTTACTTTAGATGAAAATAAGGAGCCACTCCCCACACCCCTCTGCAAGATATTTGGTTAAAAAGAACACAATGGTGCTCTAGGACAGTGTTTCTCAAACTTTTTTATACCAAGGACCACTTAACAAATAACAAAACACTCGCGGACCACCTAACTCCACAAATATCGAAAAACACATTGTTTTTCTAGAACAGATTACAAATCGCCTGAAAATGGTACAAACAGGTGGCAACATGTGTGACGAAGGTGTTGATCTGGGCCAGGGGTCACCAACCTTTTTTAGGATGAGGGCTAAAAATAAAACAAGTCGGGGGCTACTTTTACTCCTCTTTTTTTTTTTTTTTGCAGTGTATATATATTTAGCACATTTTAACATTATTATATGCTTACCTTTAACCTTTGTGTGCTGTTTGGGTCTGTGGGACCCGTTTTCAGTGTTTACTGAAATAAAATGTATTCAATTTAATTATTTTAACCTGCTTTATTTGGGGGTGGACCTCACCTCCTCTAGGGGGGTCGGGGGCATGCACCCCCGGGAAGATTTTTTTTTTAATGTTGAAGTGAAATGCATCAATCTGGTGCACTTTGAGCACAACATGAATTGATGGATACAGCTCTCAACACTCAGATGAAAGGGAGCTGTATACTTTTCAATAATCCAAACATCTTTAGAATATGATCACAACCAATAACAAATCATTTAAACTGGTTTATTCTTATCTTATGTTACCTAGTTAGCATTCTTTCTTTCTATTTATGCTTATTTTACTAATCACTCCCCTTTTAAACTGTTTTTTTTTTTTACTGTCCTATAGTACACATTGGAATGATTTCTTACTTTATCTATATTAAATAGATAAAGATGTGCTCTCCCTAGCTCTCTCGCTCGCTCTCTCTCTCCCTCTCTCCCTAGCTCTCTCGCTCGCTCTCTCTCTCTCTCCCTCTGTCTCGCTCGCTCCGTGGCGATGACGGCTTGCGTTAAAAAATAATAATAAACATATTTGTAAAGTGGGGGGACACAAACGGGATTTCGAAAAGAGCGGGGGACATGTCCCCAGTGGAAATTACGCCATGCGTGTGTGCGTCAAGTGTGACACACACACAGTAAAACTCTGCCCCTCATGTGCTGTATAGGCTGGCATGATAGGCTGTGTTCAATGGGGCTGATGTGTTGTGTAGATTCTGCCAGAAGGAAAATCACGGTCAAACTCCTTATGAAGCGGGGAGGTGCCACATTGCTTTTCTTCCCGACTGCAACGCTGGTCCCGCAAATCAAGCAAGAACGTGATTGGTCGATATTCATTGTGGGGGTGGGGGGAGGAGGGGTTTTAGATAGATATAGAGTTGTAGTAAGTAGATAGAGTTCGCTATGATTTCGGTTTCATTTGTGCATAGGGTAGATTCTTTTAATTACATTTCCTTTTTTGTTTTGTGTATTTTATACATTTTGGATTTGCTTGGCGAGCTATTTTTAGAATATGCCCCGCGGGCGACTCGTGTTGCCCCTGCAGGCGACTAATTGCCTGCACCGTGTTGGCTACCCCTGATCTGGGCTATATCATGCAATCGAAAGTGAAACTTAAGCTCGCTCCATTGCGGATATATTCCCGCGAGAGTGCGGAAAATGTATTTATTTATTTATTTCAAATGTGAAATTGTATATACTCACGGACCACTAGGGGGCGCTAACGGACCACCAGTGGTCCGCGGACCACACTTTGAGAAGCATTTCTCAATCGCGAGTAAAGCTGCTTCAGAGCCACTATTTCAAGCATACTACGTCGTACTACATACTACTGAGTGCCGCCGAAGTACTGTTCCAATCTCCAGCATACTTGGAAATCTACCGAGCCCGGCGTACTTCGTAGCGAGAAATTTCGAGGCTGCACATGTGTAGACTCCGTGGTCTTAAAATCCCCACAATGCTTTGCGCACGGACCAATTTCCCCAAATCTGTGGCGGAAAATGTAAGGCGGGGCCTCTCATATGACGCACACCTGCACACTTGCTAGCGTGTTCCACTCTTCGTTTTCCGAATGCCAGGAAGTATTCTTGCCTCGCTTCTGAAGCAAGATGCTCGGCAGACCTTGTGCTACCAAGCAAGCGTACTCGCGATTGAGAAACACCCACGGTTGATAAGGTGGGGGGTGTTACCTTGGTTGGTGATTGGCTAATGGTTACACAAGCCAAAAAATCGTTATGACATCATAAAGTGGCCAAAATCTGATCAGCTCATTTTCAGACAGATTTTTTATATAAATGGATCAGGACAAAAAGTGAGCTTATCTTTTTTCCTGAAACTTTCAGAATCTCTTTACACAGAGGGGACACATATTTATGTATAAAAGACATGAAAAAGTGGATTTTGCATAATAGGTGACCTTTAAAGTTGCACTGGTTAATGACAAATCCCTATCAATAAAGTCTAAATACACACATAAACACAGGCACTTAATCTTGAGACCTTAACGTGTTAATATTTTTAAGCAATAATAAATCACATCACACCAACATTTCATTTAAAAAAGCCTTCATATGGAAGGTAAGATACAACAAAATGTGTGTTCCCAATTTGAAGTGATGTCGTTCCACAGAATCAAAGCATGTGTAAAGTACCGTCCCCAGGCAAATCACATATTAGTCAATGTTAGCAAGACGCTTGAACTGAAAACTACATTTAAAATCATAGCAATGCACTACACTATCAGGGGTACCATGAACAGCACCTTATCACAATATTAAGAGAAAATCCATGTAATGTTTTGTTCAACCAGGGTACGGACTTGAGAGCAAAAACCTTTATATCTGCACTCTTCTGTGGAAAAGCCAACTAGCCACCAGTATCCACAAACATATTTTGGACTGAGGCTGCTCCTGTTAACGTTGTAAATAACTAGATTGCACACTGACTCTGGCAAAATGTTTATTCTAGTGCTTCTGGATATCATGAAATAATTATTGACAGATTAAACTTGCCTGGCCTGTCTGACAGAGTCTGATTCAGGTCCTATAAACAAGACAAGCTATTTAGTGTCTATATTGGCAACTATAAGCGCTTTTCCACTACAGGGTTTTGGCTCGGCTCACCTCGACTCAACTCGGCTCGCTCTTTTTTGCTTTTCCACTAGGGGTAGTACCGGCTCACGGGTACTTTTTTTAGAACCACCAAGGTCGAGGTTCCAAGCGAGTTGAAAATATGCTAAACTAGTGACGTAAAACACTCCCGACCGCTAATTGGTCAGAGAGAATCGTCACAATTCTTGAGCGAGACAGTCCCCAAGCGTCGCATAAGCACCATTTTTAAAACAGACGATCTACTGTCAACAAATCCATAAAGAAATGGCAGTAAAATGGTGTGTGACATCCATTATATTCTTGTATATTGTTCATTGTTAAGTAGGGATGCTCCGATCGATCGGCCGCCGATCGATATCGGCCGATATTCACTTTCTGCCGATCGATCGGTGCTCTCTATAAATGCCGATCGGGAGAGCCGATCACATGACGTAAAATACATGACACTTTTTTCTGTGCGCGGTAAAACAAGCTCGCCAAAATGGCTTCACCAGTCTGGCACTATTTTAAGGTTTCCGAAAAAGACAGTAAAATAGCGGTATGCAACGTGTGTGAAGCAGAAATCCTGCAGCTCCGCCCGCTGTGACGGACCGGTGAGCGGAGCAAAACACACACTAATACCCCTTTTACCCCAATGCGGTTCCAGGGCCGGTTCGGAGCTAGAACCTGAAAAGCACCGTTTTTTCCTGTTCACACCGCAGCGGAGCCACCTCTAAGCTCCGAAACCTGGTGCTTTTCAAGCACCAAAAAATTGTCGGTCGAGAAGCAAGAACCGCATACGTCACGCTTACGTCGGAGGCGGGGGCAGGGGCGGGATCAACCTGAGCAATAACAGTTTATGGCGAGTACGGCAAATGAAAGTTGTAACAAGCAGTAGCACTGACCAAAGTGACTAGAACGCAACCACACTTATTAAAAAAAACACACTTTATAAAGTCAGGCAACACTAACCAGGCTTAGTGTGATTATTTGTGCCTTACTTTGACCATCCGTTCGCTGTTATTGATCATTGTGGAGAGCAGGCAGACTTTTTGTTTTGTATTATAGCAGCTATCGGATGGAATCAATACATGGGCTGCACAGGTTGTCATGACTCATGTCCGACTATCACAAGTTGAATCATAATGAAAAATACGCCGGTAAAATGTGCCTGTAGAAAACAGCTTATGCCACAATAGGATAGCAACAAGTAGTCAAGATAGTCAGTTTAGCTTCGGTTGCTATGCTAACATCACCCATTTTATACCAGAGAAACTTTCATAACAGCGTTGTGATGCCAAACAGCGGGCAGCACTGCAGCAGTCGGTAAATGCAGCTGAAACACATTAATAAACAATGAACCACGGCAATCTGGAGAAAAGTACAAGGGTTGAGAAGTAGTTATTTAATTTAATCTGGCTTCGTATGATTAAAAGCAACACGATGATCGACCCGACGTCGTTGGGGAGAAAATCAGCGACGTAAACGGTGACGTCATGGCGCAGCAGCGGCAGTACCAGTCGGGCTCTGGGCGGTGTGAACAAAACGGGGGCTGAAAAGAAAAACCGGTTCCGAACCAGAAAAGCTCTAGCACGGAGCTAGAACGGGAACCGCGTTGGTGTGAAAGGGGCATATGAGTTAGACCTAACACACTTAGCTATTTTATCTACCTCTGGAACTAGAGGTATCGGCCGATACTGATTCCGGCGATCAGCCCCAAAATTGGCGATCGGAGCATCCCTATTGTTAAGTATTGTGCCGCAGACACATGGGCCTGAACTGCTTTCCACTTATTTTGGACTGTGCTTTGTTTTTGATTTTTGCACTTTAAACTGGTCTCATATTTATTCATACTTATATTAATTTATAATTATCCATTTACTTCCTGACTGTATATTTATACATACTCATACATGTGTATACATATATTTATATTCATTATCAACAGGCTGGACATAATGTAATTCACTTTCACAATCATTGTAAACATCTAGGGCCAGAACTGTCTTTAGTTCATCCTTACTGTTGTTCTGTTTATACTTATATATTTTATTCTTATATCCTTATGCGACCTGTACCTGTCCTGTGTTTTTCATTCTTATTGCTGTTGCTGCTATCCAGTGGCGGCTGGTGGAAAATATTTTAGGTGGGGCTGTGGAAATGGTGATCAAACAATACTAGAGGGCTCCCCCGGTAATTTTTTTTGAGAAAAGACCCCTTAAATCATGACTTCTGGTGATGTTAGAGGGGGGGGGAGAAGGACAATTTGAGGCTTAAAAATATGAGAAGACTGATCAATACCTCCATAACTTCAGTGTGGTTAGCTATGAATCTTCCAAAACTTCCAAACACCTTGTCCTGGACATAGTTTCTACAGCATAAACTGTGCAACAGTACAGTAGGCCCACACAAACTGCAGAACACCGGGGCTTTGGGAACACTGATTTAATTCCCATTTAACCTGTTAAGGGGCTTTTTTCCCCCGTTTTTTTTCTCACGAAACTGTGTCTCAGGGCTTCTTAAAATGTAATAAACTATTCATGTGTCCTACTCAGAGGAAACGCATCTAACTGATGATATGAACCATGTTTACCGAAACAAAACACAAGTCTCACAAGAAGCGTCTAAATGAGCCCTGAGCGAAAAAATGCTAACGCACTCTAGGTATAAATCAATCGATATACTTATCGGATATGCACAAACAAGCTTACAAGCTGAGATTCCACATATTCTAGAAATATAAGTATCATCACTGAGCGATCAGAACTCGTGACAGGGGAAGCAAATACAGACATCACACGACGTAGCTTTAGGTAGCAAAACATGGAGATATGCTCACCTTTTGCAGAATAACAATTCTGATCAAAAACGAGAAAAACGCAGCTGAAGGTTAATCCATAGGTTAATCCAATGTGTCTGTCACTTTGAAAAATGATTGATGATCCATAATTCCATTTTTATGTCAAAAACGGAGTTTTCATTAGCTGCTAAAGATAGCTTCCAGAGTGTATGACAGCTTCCTGTTTTGTCTCCTTGGATACGAGTCCAAACAACTCACAGACTGCACCGGGCGCTCACGTAGGAGCCCTGTGACCATCATATTTGACGACGCTGATTGGCTGAAATTATGTTTTCGCGGCATAGTTTACACGTTACAGATAGCAACAGTCAGCTGCTAGTGGCTGCTGCTGCACTGGTTGAGGGCTGCTCTCTTAGCGCCCAGACGAGAGAAGGTACACGGGCAAGGCCAGGCAGGAAACATGTGACTTATCAGTAACTTTAGACATCGTAACACAATTTTAAACGAGATTTTATTGTAGATTATACATTTTACTGATACCAATTATATAATATTTACTTTGTTCATTAAAAATAAAAATAAAAATATATATATTTTTTTAAATATATTTTTTATTTTTATTTTTATTTTTTAATATGGGAAGAAGTGGGGCGGCGCCCCTAGCGCCCCTATGGACCGGCCGCCACTGCTGCTATCCCAGCTAGACATGTTTGGTTCTAAAAACATTTTGAGAATGTTACCATTCACTGTTCTAGTTTTCTTTTGGTTCCCAGAATGTTCTTCTGAAAGGTAGGATAACGTTCTCTAAAAACATTCTTAAAATGTTTGGTGATAACTTTCTAAAATGTTTTTGATAACCTTCTTAAGATGTTTTTGATAACATTGTTTGAACATTATGCCCTACTATTCTTAAAACGTTTTCAGCTGGACGTTTTATTTTGGTTCCCAGAATGTTCTTCTGAAAGGTAGGATAACTTTCTCTAAAAGGGTTCTAAAAGGGTTATATGAATAATTTCTTTTATCAAAGCAAGGTTACATCTGTGAGTTGGGTGTAGAAGTGTCAACATCAATATAGATGTTTTTTATTTTAAAGAAAATTCAGATTTTACATAGTAAAAAATTGTAAATTATAGTGTCCGTCCAAATATTATTTTTTACTTATAGTGAAAACTACCCTTGGATGATGGGTTAGTAGACTAAAAGCTTTAGGAATCCAAAGTACAACATATAATAAGTACCCTGTATCAAGATTGATGCAAAACAAGTGACATTTGACCTTTTTAGAGAGGTTTAGCCAAAACCACCCCACCTCTGAGGTGATTTGGGTGAAAATGTTTTTTTTTCCATATCTCTGGCCCCCCTTGGTCGATTTTGATGGTTGACACCTCTTTCTGACCGTTAGAGCCAATAGAATCGAAGGAGGAGGCCCCCACACACACACGTTGTGAAGAGAAAAGGTGGGGGCTGCGCGCATGTAATTTTGCACAGATTCTGTGTCTCCAGTAGATGCAAAACGAGGGGTTGATCTAGGATAAGTAATAAGGGAGTTATGAGTGAGTTTAGGTGCAGTTTTAGGTTACATTTTTTCGCTCGTGGCTAATTCAGAGGCTGAGTGTTAGCATTGTGGGTTTTTTTTGAAAAAAAAAAATTAAAAAGATCAGTTAGCTGAGTTTCTTCCCGTTACATGGATATAAAACATTCATAGTTTATTAAATATTAAGATTCCTTAGACATTGTTTCCTGCAAATGACGCGTTTATCCGCCCGGTACCGGGGGAGCGGTGCGTAACAGGTTAAAGCACAAAATAACAAAATATATTCAATTAAAACAATGTAAAACTGAGAAAAGCATAAAATCGTACTATATTACGAAGTCTTTTCTTTTTTTTTTAAATGCGACCAGCAGCTAGTACAATTAACTGTCGGTGTCACATGTACTGGAGGGGACCCAGAGTCAGACTCGGAATCAGCTGGTGAAAGTACCATTTGTTTATTAGAAAAGGGGAGCTGGGAGTGGAGGTTGGTTATGGCGGCAGTGGGAAACAGTTGTTCCAGGGTGGGTAGAGAGGCCTGGCTGGTCTTGGGAGTGTGGAAGGCATTGGATTCCTCCTGGGAGAGACATACAAATCAGTGTGAGGCAAAACGTTCCACCTTTGTAAGCATATCACATTAAAGGAACGTTTTATAAAACACTTTCTGTCATCTCAGGCCTCAATAACATCCTGAAAACGTATTCAGAATGTTGCTTGGAGAATGTTCTTCATTTGTTATCATGTAACATTGAGGGAACGTTTTATAAAGAACATCTTTAATGTGTTACCCCAACAACGTCCAAAACACATCCTTAGAATGTTGCAGGCAAAACTTTCCACCTTTGTTAACATATCACATTAAAGGAACGTTTTATAAAAAAACGTTCTGTCATTTCAGGCCTTAATAGCATCCTCAAAACATCCTCTGAATGTTGCAGTTAAAACGTTATGTCTTAGTTAACCTTAAACCTTATAGGAACATTATTTGAAATAATAAACATCCTAAAAAGGTTATTTGAACATCAGATTAAAACCTTTCTTTAAAACATTATTAGAACCTGTAGGTAACGTTAGCCAGAGTTGTGAGAACGTTCCCCGCTAGCTGGGATAACACCTGAATTTCCCTACAGGGATTAAAAAAGGTTTATCTTATCTTTTTGTCATCCAGGCAAGAGGAAACGAGGAGAGGAGCACCTCAGAGTCCTGAGGGAGATGCACAGTGCAGATCTGGCCCAGCAGGAACGGCACATGCAGCTGGCCGTAGTGGCCTTTTCCACTTGCATTTATGTATATAGTTTTGCTGTGTTTTACACTTTTGTTTTTATGTTTATAGTTTGCTTTGTTATTTGCACTTGTTTGATGATTAAACTGTTTTTTGTTTGTAACAAGTATCTTTATCGTGATTTCCTCTGTGTAAATAGTAGATCTACACAAACAAAACAGACCACAAACAACTTTCTTAATGTGTTAGAAAGATTTTCTTTTCATGATCTGTTATTTTCTCAAATGTTCTTATTATGGGGCAGTATACTGGTGCTTGAAATTCAAATATGAACTCAAAGTCAATTCTGATTAGATTGAAATCATTGGATAAACACATGTCTATGTGAAAGAGTAAAAAATATGTATTTATGTTCAATACAATTTACAATCAGTACAATGAATATGTAGCTATTCACGTAGCGCATCAGACCCTCTCGTATGTCACTGCCCTCCTCCTCTGCACCTTGTGCCACTGCTACCCCAGGCTCTGCTGCTGCTGCTGCATCCCATTCATCATCATAGGCCT
Source organism: Trematomus bernacchii (assembly GCF_902827165.1). NCBI lineage: Eukaryota > Metazoa > Chordata > Actinopteri > Perciformes > Nototheniidae > Trematomus > Trematomus bernacchii. Next base: position 4,203,890 of record NW_022987869.1, read on the forward strand.
CACCATGACATTTGTTGCACAGATAGGTGTAGGTTTCCTCAGACGTCCTGAAGTTCTGCACCCACTGAGTGTGTGTGAAAGATGGAATAATCACACCCCACCACTCGGTAGCTCGGTTGAACGTCCAAACACAAGGTCTGCGGTGGCGACTTTGCAAATGGTATAACTTCTGAAATACACATACAAAAGCATACATATTTTAATACGTAAAAGTGGTAGCTAAAATGAATTAAATACTTGAAACACTTTGGTCGTATAGTGACCGTGACCCTAAACACATTGCGAACATTAGCTTACCAAGTAGCATTGTCGTTTGTGATCAGAGTCGTCTTGTCGTCTTGTCGTCTGCGCTGCGTTGTAGGATTGCCAAAACTCTCCTGTTTTTTTCTTCTGTATTTCGTCCTGCGATACTCAGCCTTTTCTGAAACAAAGTTTGCCTCCTTTCTGTGATAAAAAGCCGCATACCAAGAACCAAGTACACGATCGCTTCCATATCCTGCATTGTTATGGTGTTTGTGAGTTGTGTCGCCTTGAAGATGACGTCACGGCAGTTTTACGCAGCGTCGCTCCGCCCGCTGAACAGCCGATCGCCCCGCCTACACTGCGTTGTTACTATAGTTACTACCCCCGTTACTAACTGTAATGGAAACGCAGCTTAAAGTGAGCCAAGCCGAGGCAAGCCGCGCCAAAACCTGTAGTGGAAAAGCGCCATAAGTATCCGAGTGATCTTGCATGAAATGTGGAGATCCTCAAGGCACCATGCGTGGACCTCGGATTTGATCTCTTCATGCTTCCTTGTGACAGAATCATCCAAACAACATTGCTGATCATAATTATGTGGATGATGCAACCAAATAAGTAGTAACCCTAACCCAGTATTTTCACTGTATACCACTGTTCAGAATGCTGCTGCTAGAGTGCTCAAAAAGATGAAAATAACAAAAGTAACAAATTATACCAAGTCTTTTCAATGTCAACATTATGTATTACAGTATATCTAGGGTGTATATCAAATAAACTAATAAATACACGTTTTCCAAAGAGAAGGTGGTCTAAAGATGCCCTATTATGAATGTTGGGGTTTTCCCTCTCCTGCAGTGTGTTCTATAGGTTTCAGTGCATGTAAATGGTCTACAAAGGCTAACATCCCTGTGTTTCCTCTTGAGGGAGTTTCTCTCCCACACGCTATCCTTGTCTAAAACACATCCATTGGACTCCGTTGTTTACTTCCGCAACATAGTGACATCACTGTGTAACACGTGCAGATTATATTGGCTAGCGCTACAACAAATTGTACGTGATAGGCTGAGGAGCGGGACCAATCACAACAAAGCCAGCCATGTAAAGACTTAAAAACCCAAGAAGCAGCAGAATGAGCAAATCCAGAACAGTCTCTGCACTATTAGCACTTACACCTGCTAACTTGTCCTTCCATCAGGGCATGATATGGCAGAGCAACACACTCTCACTCCATAAACGTCCAGGAGCGACGCTTGGTCAGGGTCCCGTGGCGTGCAGTTGGGACGCGCCGAGGCTCCTTCAGCTTCACAAACGGACGCAAATAGCTTTCAACTGATTGCAATGTATTCCCATCTGCGGCGGGATTTGACGCTCATGGAAGCACCGTATCTCTGTGTGTCGGCGGCTGTTAAAGGCAATGTGAGCATCCATTCCCATTGGATAACGGAGAATTGTACACCCGGAAGTAAGTATTCCCCTTACTGTCGATTGATTTGACAGTGATATCTCCACTACTCATCAACTCAAAAACACCAGATTATCCTTGTTAAAGCTCCCATGTCATGCTTTTCCGGTTATTACCCGTCCCCTTGTGTGTTATGAAGGTTTTTATGCATGTAAACGGTGTGCAGAGTCAAAACCCTCAAAGTACACCCTGTAGCGAGTAAAACTCTAAACCAGAAAATACCTCCCCAAAACGCCTCGTTGGAGATACGTCACTGTCCATTTGATTCTTCCGGGTACCGCATGATGTCATGCGGTACCCGGAACAAAATGGACCAATCCGGAAGAGCTATGGTCACACCCAGCGGCGCTGGCCGCACCCTCTGCCAGCGTAACATTTACTGTTGGAAGCTCTGGTTCAGTTCACAATCGATCCAGTCATGCCAATGCCAAGGACCTGTTTCCTGAAATGTGAGGAGAAATCTGAGCTGTTTGTCCTACCGACGGAAGAACCACGACGAAGTCAGTGGTTGAAATTTCTTTTTAACACTGTTCCTTCAGAGGTTCGAAGAACGTTACTGTGTGTGCGGCATTTCACAGACGAAAGCTTCCAAAACATTGCCCAGTTTGAGGCCGGATATGCACAGCATTTGAAACTGAAGGACGATGCTATTCCTAGTTTGTTTGGACCTTTTGGAGCAGGGGAAGATTCGGGTACACAACCTGTAAGTTTGCATTGTTATTTGTGTATTTATCAAACAAGACTGTTTAAATGTGTAAACTGTGTCGGACTGCTAAGCCATTGACACAGTGCTAACTGTGCTAACTAAGTTGCTAGCGTTTCCATATATCAACTCTAATATCAGCAGATGGCCTTACATACATGTATCTCATAGCAGGAGAATGTCTGCATTCACACACGAAATACTCATAGACAGTATACTCCGGGTGATTTGCCGTACGGTCAGTCGCGATACGTAATTACATTATAGCTGGCGTAGCGTGTATGCTACCGAGCTAACCAACGGAGCTAGACATGGGTTTGCTCGGGAATTTTTTTTTGTTATGCCAGCTACAATGAATGTAGCAGACTACCCGTATAAGATTGCAATTGTAAACACGTGCTTGCTAGCCTAATATGAATCACTAGCTTTTGTTCATAGTGGTTTTATTACACTAAACAAGCCCAGCTTACTGGGCTAACGACGTTGCTAGCGTTTAAATATATCAACTACAATGTCAGCAGATGGCCTTACATGTTTGTCATGGCAGGAGAATGTCTGCAGTCACACACGGAATACTCATACAGTATACTCCGGGTGATTTACCGTACATTGTGACAGTACATGTACATACTGCATGTATAGCTAACGAGGCTAGCTATACATGCTAGCGCAAAACAATGTATTCATGCCAGTTACAATGAATGACCGAACGTAGCAGACTACCCGTATAAGATTGCAATTATAAACACGTTATTGCTAGCCTAATATGAACCACTAGCTTTTGTTCATAGTAGTTTTATTACACTACATTATAGTTGCCGTGCCTCCGAGCTAGCGTTCATATCGTGTTAGCTACCAAAGTAAACAAAGCTAGGTTAGCATATTAGCTGGCAAGCTTACTGTGTTCATTAGATAGATGGATTAGATAGATCCACACTCCTACCACAACTACTACTAACGAATCTAAAACAACTAAATTTCTCTAATATTTTGTGCATTTGATTTCGTCCAGCCAGATCCTGCCGGACAATACATGACGGGATTACCACACTGATGCATCGTCCTAAAAAGCCCCGGCTGCGATAGGCAAGATGCCGACAACGGGGAGGAATTGATGATATACCGTGTATATATGTACATTTCTAAAAATAAAGTTTAATGGAAATACTTAGTAGGCCTATCCTTTCTTCCCTGAATTATTTGCTCCTATAACATATCATTCATATATAGCAAACCATGATTTGATTTCTCATCAAACAGTAGTAGTTTATTACAGGTAAAAATAACTTACTCTTTGTTATGACCGGCTCGTAGGCCACAACGGAAAGACAAGGAGACATACACGAGTTTACAAAACCACGGCACATTTATTGTGGTAAATGCAGAGATAGGTGGTCGAGGGGAGAGGATCGCCGAGTTCGTCCTTCTGCAGCCGCTTTGGAGAGAGACAGGGGCCACCGTGTGACTCCGGGCAGCTGGGCTTAATAGCACCTCGGCTCCGGCCAGGTGTCCGTGATCGCGCTGATTAGCCTCTTCAGCTCCACCCAGAGTCCTGGAGTCGGACTCGAGTGCCGATTTTCGGGACTCGTGACTCGACTTGGACTCGCGCACTGATTGACGCGACTCGGACTTGGACTCGTGAATTCTCACACACGATGACTTGGACTCGGACTCGTGAATTATCGCGTACGCTGACTTGGACTCGGACTCGGACTCGTGAATGTTCCCCCCCACGATGACTCGGACTCGACTTGTACATTGACGCTCCGACTTGGACTCGGACTCGGGCAAGTTTTCTATGGAGTCTGATGTCCTCTATCCTGGCGTGTGCACCGGCTGCGAGGCGAGTTCACGTACTGGGCCCCGCTATTCCAGTCTAAAGATGTCTAGAGTTACACCCCGCATCGTGCTGTATGCTTTCACACATTCTGCTTCCACATTGGAAAAGAGCAGCGTAAAATGCTCTATGTGGTAACAATATTGAAGAGAAGGCTCCGTAACACATTACTCTAAACATCGAGTTCAGACATATAGGCTGTCTTGAACACTATCATCAGAGTAACGTGATCTAATCAATAAATAAAGATTCAGCCGATAACACGAAAGCACACGGCTACTTAACATGCAGAATGACATCATTTTGCATGCTAAGTAGCCATGTGCTTTCTGGGGCTAAATCTTTATCAGTAAACCGATTTAACCGGTAAAAGTTCCTTCAAAATAAGAGTCCCGATCTTATTACTATCAAAATAAAAGTGCAAAACGAAAACTTTACCATAGGAAAATATTGGCATACAAATATAATCACTTCTCTAAAAGGTAACTCATTTTAAACATAGTTTATTTATATATAATAATAATAATATTAATATTAGTAATAAGCTTTATATTTGTATAGCACCTATTACAAGAATTGTAGCCAAACTGGCTTCACAGCAGTTCAATAGACAGATTAGTATAACATGACAGGATAAAAGCAATGTAGAGGAGCAGCTACATTTCAACACATATATCCACGAAGATTAATACATGAAGACTTGTGACTCGGACTTGACTTGGACTCTTCTTAGGTGACTCGGACTTGGACTCGGACTCGAACACAGGTAATGATGACTCGGACTCGGACTCGACTCGGACACTCCTTGGGTGACTCGGACTTGGACTCGGACTCGAACACAGGTAATGATGACTCGGACTCGGACTCGACTCGGACACTCCTTGGGTGACTCGGACTTGGACTCGGACTCGACTACGACTCTCCCTTGGTGACTCGGACTTGGACTCGGACTCGAAGAGTGGTGACTCGAGAGTGACTTGGACTCGTGAATTGGTGACTTGACTACAACACTGGCTCCACCCCATCGTAAGACCTGCAACACACCTGCACAAAGGCCCTGGGGCCGTCACACTCTTCTATAACAACAGTTGTAGGTACAGTTCGGTTAGTTGGCGTATAAAATATACGGCTGTACCGACGCCATTATAAGACTGATGTTCCGAGAGCGAGCCGAAAAAAGCACTGTTAGACATGGGCTGAGCCTCTCTGGTGGTTGACTAATCAGAACAGAGTGGCCGAGCTGACCAATCAGAGCACACTAGGCTCACAGGGAGGGGGGGGGCAAGAGCTCCAACGAGTCGTTTAGTGGAGAGAGTGAATACTGCTGAATACACATACTTTACAGAGATGCTGTATGCGAAACCAATGTGAGTTTGGAAAATTGCACAGTATAAATCTATTTTTAATTCTGAGAAACAAGTAGTTTTCTATCAGTTTTGGATGGCCGAAGACATTACATTACCCACAATCCTCTGTAGCAACCATAGACTGTATATTGCAACAGGCAACAGCTTCGGTTCATGTTAATTTACAAACTCTTCAACTACAACCGTAGTTATATTTAAAAACATGTTAGAAGGCCTCACGAAATACTTTAATGTAAATTTAAATTTAAATGTGAAGGAATGTGTGTATAACAAAATACATCGTTCATAAACGAAACCGAAAACAGACGTAGGCAAGATCCTCAGCTCGATTATTGGATGGTTTAACCGCAATGCACGCTGAGATTTGGTGTTTATTTAAAAAAATAAAATAACACATTATTCCGAGGGTGCTTGCTTTTCTCTTTGAAAGTCATCACATAACGGCATTGTAATACACGTTTCGGCTGCATTAAATATTACATATCTGCCGTAGTTGTCTATTTATAGAGCCCTGATGAGAAGACTTCTAGACAAACAGGAACAACTGCCGCCAAAACTGAAAACTTGACGTGGATCTTAAATATATAAGCAATTAACACTAGAACCGCCAATCGGGTCAATTTGACCCAGAGCTGATTTTTATTGTGTGTAACTTTTTTTCAATAAAATATTAAAGTCTTCCAGTCCGTGACTTTTCCTGAAAGTGTGTTATGTAGCACCCTATGTTGTTAAAAATTGTCAATATGAAGTCAGATTGAAGAAATCGCCCAAAAAATTGCCATTTATACCTATTTCCGCCAAGTGGGTCATATTGGCCCCACCCCTTTTCATATAAACATGACGTGTTGCTATAGCAACGCCTTTTGTCTACTGCGGTTCCTTATAGATTGACAGATAGATTGAGAGAGAGAGAGATAGATGGATAGATATATTGATAGATAGTTATAGATAGAGAGAGAGAGAGAGAGAGATAGAGACAGTCTGTAGTGAAGGAGTGCGCTCCCGCTCACGGGAGACTGCTCGCGCTGTGCTCCGCAGCAAACAGCTGTGGGGCGAGTTGAAAGTACGTTATGCTGGCCGCGGTGTCTAAATAATGCTTCCGGGCCAGCGGGCCATTTATAATGTCGAGCCCTGAGAGTCCACAGATTATATTGGTATACGTTTAATCCCTGTGCGATCAAAACTCACTGTTCAATAAAAGAAAATGTTACCTTGAAAATCAATGCATTCTAATAGCGGGTCAATTTGACCCAGGTGGCGGTTTTAGGTATAAAAAATCTCTGGCGGTTCTAGTGTTAAACAACATCATTTCTTTTCACACAATACGTCTCCTTGCAGTATCAACACTAATTCGGCTGACTTTTATATTTGATCCAATTGGTAGATAGGCTGTATTTACACCATAACGGTGCACAGTTGATAGAAAGGGACACCTGGTGGTTAAAGCACGTTATTGAATATTGAAAGGGATGTGCAGTAATAATGGAATACTAATAGTTAATTAAAGACTGTATATAATTACTATTTTGCACATCCCTTTCAAGATTTCAAGATTTTCTATTTATAATATCAGTTAAAATAAGTGCTTAAACATAGTTAGCATTGCTATGTTTAAGCATTTATTTTAAAGTGGACCTATCATGCTATATTTAAATGATATATTGTAGGGCCATACCTATATAAGGTATATTTATACGTTTCTGTTTTCAAAATACCAAACAGATCATGCATTTTAGCCATCCCTCATTTCGTTCTATGTGCTGTTTGCTGTCTACGGGTCTGATTCTGCTGACCACGCCCCCCTGCAGGAGAGGGGAGACGTGCTCTGGGGCCTCATTTATAAAGGGATATACGCTCAAAAAATGGCGTACGCCAGTTTCTACGCAATGTTTGCGATTTATACAATACTAACTTGACAGGAAAATGTGCGGTCCTCCACGCAAACTCTAACCCATGCGTACGCACTAAGCACAACAACGGGAGAGACGAGAAACTGCGACACCGTTGGCAGAAGGAAGAATGGAGAGAAATATGTGGAAATAAATCAAATGTTACCTCTCATTTATCATATGAAGAATTCATTTTCAAACATTGATTAAAGCCAATCTTAAAATGATTAAACAAACGCCTGTTTGAGACTCCTTAGTGCACACAAAAACATAACTTGGAGAAATAAATAAATACGGATATGTTATTTAAAACCACCTTGAATATGTTGTGTTAATGTTATGAAATGTTTTCTCATAAATTATGCGGTAAGCAGGAGGACAGAATTACGTCTAAACTGACGCCGTTTTGCATTTCTATAGGTTGTAGATACGAGCATGGTTTTATATACTATCACATTTAATCGTGTTTTATGCCGTTTGCCAAGACTTGATAAGTCGCTCGTAAAACACAGGAGGTATGGAAACTAAGAACACCATATGTGGTAAATTGTACAGCTAATATAACACAACACATTAGTTGTATTTCCTTTAACTGGTGGATTATGGATATATAGTTGCTGATCGACAGCTGGAACACAAACCACAAAATACAACAAAATAATTCAGATCCAGTCGTCATGACTCCACTCCGGAGGGATTCCCCGATAATTTCTTACAGTTTCTCATCAAGGGGGTGTCTCCTGTCCCCGGGACAAACACACTGCCTGAGGAAGGTTATGTGTATTTTTTTTGTCATTAACTTTTTTCTGACCACTTATTTATTTATTTTGGTGACGATCCGATCCGACCTCCATGCTTCAAACTGCATCCACCAAACAATATGATTTATCTCGACCTCCCCAAAATAACCAAAATCTGACACGGTGTGAGATGTCTTTTTTAGCTGTTCGGTCGTAATTTCCTGCGATCTTCTTCATGCAGTCAGTCAAAATGAATGAATGAATGGGCGTTTCTTTGACTATTTATAGGCAAATATGGGCGTTACGTGAAGCCTGCAAAAGCTGCGCCGCATTTCGAGTCGATTGTGATTTATAAAGGGAAACAGGCGTAGGAAGTGCCGGTACGCACTTCCCTCGCCGGTACGCAATGTTTTGTGAATCGGAAAATGTCGGAACATTTCTGTACCTATTTTTTTGCTTTGTACTACGTAAGCAACCTTCTCACGTCAATCCTACGCAAGGCGTTATAAATGAGGCCCCTGATCAGCTGCTGGGCTGTCAGAAGAGGGGGAGAAAAAGAGATCTCCGTCCTCCGTGTTTTATTATATAGAGTCGTTATTCATTTGTTTTAAAGCTCAATAAATAACAAAGAAGACCTTTGACCGGCACTTTTCTAATTTTGTCTGGAAGATTTAAACTTTAACGGACATCTTGACCGGTGAAACAAACTGAAACTGAAACTCTGCCGCACGGTCCCCTTATTCCTTGGAAGAGGCGGAGAGGTGGGTGTTTGTCATCTGCTGGTGGACTAACCGGAGAGAATTACAGTGCTTGCCTCGACGGGGAGGGATTGCATTGAATTAAAGCAGTGGGAGCAAACGCTTGCCTCGGGGAGGGAGAAAAAAAGCCACAGCGGAGAATAAACAGAAGGGTAACCATGGTAACTATGGGCGGGAAGTCTTCTTCGCTGCTTTTGTGGCAGACTACAGCACCACTTACAGGCCTGGCATATGTACTACAGCGTCTCCAGCGCTTTCGAACGGCAATGGCCGCGGCTGTCTCCTCCTGATTGGTGGAGTTGGCCCAATAGCCGTAGCGCTGACGTCAGGACAGTGTTCAAATCTGGATCAGTTTTTATCAGATCCGTTGCAGCCCCTTTTTTAGAGATTTGGGTATGGAGGAAAATAGAGAGGGTTGTGTTTTCTGACACTTGGTGAGTTCCCTGGAACACCGGGGACACATATTCATGTATAAAAGACGTACAAAGTGCATTTTGCATGATAAGTCCCCTTTAACTGATATTATACATATGTATTATACTCTTATAAGATGTATGTAGATCGTATAATAAATGTGCAGAATATGACAGTTTAATGGTGGAGGTATACACACATATTGATAGATGTCTTGTAATACTGTTGAGGAACCTGCGACCCAAGTTTTTCATTCATTGCATAACTACACCGTAGTTGTGTATAATATGATATGTCAATAAACCTTAGAAAATCTTGAAATCTTGAAAGGGATGTGCAGTAATAATGGAATACTAATAGTTAATAAAAGACTGTATATAATTACTATTTTGCACATCCCTTTCAAGATGTTCAATATGTGTGTATACCTCCACAATTAAACTATCATATTCTGCACATTTCTTATACTATCTACATACATCTTATAAGAGTATAATACATATGTATAATATCAGTTAAAATAAGTGCTTAAACATAGCAATGTTAACTATGTTTAAGCACTTATTTATGTATGTATATATTTGTGTATACACACATATTGAAAATCTTTAAATCTTGAAAGGGATGTGCAAAATAGTCATTATATACAGTCTTTAATTAACTATTAGTAGAGAATAACGACGAGTAAAGAATATACTTTATAGGGATCCTATTAATATCTAATAATAAAATTATAAAATGCAATAACGTGCTTTAACCAGTAGGTGTCCCTTTCTATCAGCTGTGCACCGTTATGGCGTAAATACAGCATATCTACCAATTGGATCAAATATAAAAGTCAGCCGAATTAGTGTTGATACTGCAAGGAGACGTATTGTGTGAAAAGAAATGTAAGAAGTTGTTTAATTGCTTATATATTTAAGATCCACGTCAAGTTTTCAGTTTTGGCGGCAGTTGTTCCTGTTTGTCTAGAAGTCTTCTCATCAGGGCTCTATAAATAGACAACTACGGCAGATATGTAATATTTAATGCAGCCGAAACGTGTATTACAATGCCGTTATGTGATGACTTTCAAAGAGAAAAGCAAGCACCCTCGGAATAATGTGTTATTTTATTTTTTTAAATAAACACCAAATCCCAGCGTGCATTGCGGTTAAACCATCCAATAATCGAGCTGAGGATCTTGCCTACGTCTGTTTCCGGTTTCGTTTATGAACGATGTATTTTGTTATACACACATTCCTTCACATTTAAATTTAAATTTACATTAAAGTATTTCGTGAGGCCTTCTAACATGTTTTTAAATATAACTACGGTTGTAGTTGAAGAGTTTGTAAATTAACATGAACCGAAGCTGTTGCCTGTTGCAATATACAGTCTATGGTTGCGACAGAGGATTGTGGGTAATGTAATGTCTTCGGCCAACCAAAACTCATAGAAAACTACTTGTTTCTCAGAATTGAAGGGGAAAACGTGACAAAAGCATTGTACACTAAAACCTATCAATGTCGTTTAATTAACAAGGATAATCTGGTGTTTTTGAGTTGATGAGTAGTGGAGATATCACTGTCAAACAGTGGCGAGCCGTCAGGGCCCTCTAGGCCCTCTGTGAGGGCCTAAGATATTCCAAAAAATAATATTTAAAAACATTAAAAAAAATAAAAAAATATATATCTTTTTAATATTATTTTTGTTATATTTTTCATTAGTTTTACCGAAAAAAAACTTGATTCAATAAAATAACATTTCCAAAGAAATAAATCCTTAGAATCTGCCTGTTCAGTCTCTGTTTGAATGTGAAGGGTTTACATGAAAGAATCTCGTCTGGCCCTCTGTGAATCGCAGAGAGGGCCAGACGAGATTCTTTCTATAGTAACTGAACGAGAGAGTAATGTCAAATGACAGTACAATTGACCAATCATATCTTCCCTCTAAATGGGTGGGTTTTATAATCGCGGACTTTATGACAAGTTCCGCCCGCTGTGAAACTTTTCTTGTTTCCATAGCAACAACAACTTCCTGTCAACAGCGTGAACTCGCCTTCAAAATAAAAGCATGCCAAATTACACTTAAGACATACAACTGCAACGAAAGTAACAAACACAATGCAATATCATTTTCAATGTCAAAGAACACAAATTGGGTTCACAGGTGTTGTTTTGTGTGGTAGAGGGTCGCTGTCATTGATGCGTTTTGCACCCTGGGCCGTTGTTTTGATATTCCGCTGAAGTATACGCTGTGACGTAATAACTATTTTTTTCTTCTTTTTTTCGAGGGAAGGGGTGGGGGTCAGAGGGCCTAGGTATAAAGCTCACGGCTCGCCACTGCTGTCAAATCAATCGACAGTAAGGGGAATACTTACTTCCGGGTGTACAATTCTCCGTTATCCAATGGGAATGGACGCTCACATTGCCTTTAACAGCCGCCGACACAAACGAATGCCGTGCTTCCATGAGCGTCAAATCCCGCCGCCGATGGGAATACATTGCAATCAGTTGAAAGCTATTTGCGTGCCTTTATGAAGCTGAAGGAGCCTAGGAGCGTCCCAACTGCACGCCACGGGACCCTGACCAAGCGTCGCTCCTGGACGTTTATGGAGTGAGAGTGTGTTGGGCAGAGATAAAAATGATTTATCCCTCAAACAATCCACTCAAGTGTTTACAGATGGGGAAAAAGGTGCCGGATGAAGCGTGTTTAGCTAATTACACCAGTTAAGTCCCATGTCACTGCAGTAACACTGGCTGAATATCAGAACAATGTGACCCGTAAGCTAACGGACTTCAGGCTGAAGGGAAGAGAGCATCTTCCTCTCACTTAACATTGTGTGTTTCTCTTTGCATGCATCAGTGAAGATGAGCAGCTGTTCATCTTTCATCTGTTCCAGCTGACTCTGCTGCAGATTAAACTGCTGCCCAGATGTGATGTACTGTTTGCTCAATAAATTGCTGGGCTTTGTGTTATGAGTCAGTGAAAGCAGCTGCTGCTAAGAACAACAGCAGGCACAACATAACTCATAATCTCTCAAAAATGTGAGACTATCACGTAGAAGCATTTTACAGCATCTTGGAAATAATTATACCATGTCATCACGACCATGACTGCAGTTTGCTCTCTTCAGCTCTGGCTTGTAGTGTTCTTTTATAGTTTGCTCAGTCATTTTCTATTTAACATGTGAAGGAAAGATGTAGATAATAACAAAGGTTAAACTTTTTCTTTGCAATATGAAAAATGCAGGATAAAGAGTTTATCGGTCCACAAATAAATACAAAGCATTGAGTCCGTTGCTATGTTTTTGTTGTGTTCAGCACATCATTTACAGCTCAGATTGGGCACTTTACACAAGAAAGTTAATGAATTCCCAGTGCTTCTGTTTCTGTGGGCAATAAAATGTGTTTGCATTGAGTAAGTGGACATATGCGTTAAGTTTAGCTTTTCTGAAGACCACGTCCTTTTAACAATGAATAGCAGCATACCACTATCCGATTTCACATAACTATATTAGGTTATGAAAAGGTCCCATGTCATGGCCATTTCTACTGATCATAATTCCATTGTTGAGGTATACTAGAATAGATTTACATTGTTCAATGTTCCAAACTCACATTGGTTTCTCATACAGCATCTCTGTATAGCATGTGTATTCACTCTCTGTCCTAAACGGCTTGTTGGAGCTCCTGCCCCCCCCCTCCCTATGAGCCCACTGTGCTCTGATTTGTCAGCTCGCCCACTCTGTTCTGATGAGTCCACCACCGTTACAGCGGAACATCAGTGTTTATGTTTTACAATGGCATTGTTAGCAACCAGAAAATGACACCAGTAATGACAAACAGATGAGAATGCTGCGTGGGGTCTGGGTGCCGTGTTGGTGGGACGTTGTGGGGCTCGCTGCTCCGCCCTTTGAGGCTCGAGGAGCGGACAGTGTGAGCTGGATTACTGGTGTCGTTTCCTGGTTGCTGCGTGGGGTCTGCGAGACAGCGAGACACCACGGAGCTCAGCCTGAGCACACACACACTCTCACAGCCTGAGCTCCGAGTGTGTGTGTGTACGGAGCTCCACAGAGCACCGCGACTGAGAAAAGATAAGGCAAGGCAAGGCGAGTTTATTTATATAGCTCATTTTAACACAAGGCAATTCAAAGTGCTTTACAAAAATGAAAGACATTATTAGCATTAAGAAACATATTATAAAATGATATCTAAAAACACTCATTTAAAAGCAATGATATAAAATGACATTTAAAAACACTAATTTAAAAGCAAAGATACATGAATAAAGGTTTACCTTGTCTTTCTTGGACTTTTTTGGTATCCTCCGTGAACCAGGGTCTTGAAACCGAAACGGATTCCTGTACCCTATGGTACCTTTTTAGTTTTCGCCAAAACTAATCCTCTTTTCTTTAAATGCACATTAGTTAAGTTTAAGTTGTCTTTTCTAAGACTTTTTTGGTGTCCTCCGCGAACCAGGGTCTTGAAACCAAAACGGCACACGTCGGGGACTTTAACCACCTACGAGGGGACTTTAACTCCAATAATGACTTTAACTACCTTTGGGGTAAGGCAATTCAATAATGACTTTAACTACCTTTGGGGGTAGTCAATTCAAAGTGCTTTACAAAAATGAAAGACATTAAGAAAATGGCATTAAAAAGCAAAGATAATAAAAGATACAGTGCAGTTTAAGATATGAATATATCAATTAAAAGCAGCGGCAAAAAGAAAAGTCTTCAGCCTGGATTTAAAAGTGGTAAGAGTTGCTGCGGACCTGCAGGTTTCTGGTAGTTTGTTCCAGATATTTGGAGCATAATAACTGAATCAGAATCAGAATCAGAAACGGGTTTATTGCCAGGTAGGTTCACACATACGAGGAATTTGACTTGATGTCATGCATATATAAAATGCATACATAAAATATAAAACAAAAAATCTAATATAAAACAAAAAATCTTTAAGGACACTGTAATAAAATATAGTTAAATAGCAATAAAATAAAGCAGTAATTTACGGTGAAATAGAGTGCAGTGAATTATAGAATATAGAATACGAAATATGAAATAAGAATATGTGCAGTAAGCAGTATTTGAGCATTGTGTGCATTAATGTAATGCATATAGAGTCTATGATGTGGCTGAGGTAAAGTGTCAGCGGGGGGGCCGGGCCTTGTTTAAGAGGCCGGTAGCGGAGGGGAAGAAACTGTTCAGGTGCCGAGAGGTTCTGGTCCTGATGGAGCGCAGCCTCCTGCCAGAGGGGAGGGGGGTGAACAGTTTGTGTCCAGGGTGGGAGGGGTCGGCCACTATCTTCCCTGCCCGCCTCAGGTTCCTGGAGGCATGCAGGTCGTGGAGGGATGGCAGATTGCAGCCGATCACCTTCTCTGCAGAGCGGATGACACGCTGCAGCCTGCCCTTATCCTTGGCTGTGGCTGTGGCTGTGGCTGTGGCTGTGGCTGTGGCTGTGGCTGCGGCGTACCAGATGGTGATGGAGGAGGTGAGGATGGACTCCATGATGTAGGTGTAGAAGCAGGGGCGGACTGGCCATCGGGACGTTCGGGACGAATCCCGATGGGCCGGTACTGAAGTGGTCCGGTCGGACGATGTGGGCCGGTTGGATAAGTCACTAGCACCCCCCCCCCCGTCGACAATTTACTAGCGGTAATTACGGCAGATGTTTTGCTCCCATTTGAGGATCATCATCGCCCAGGAAGCGGAAAGACTCCACAGCAGTGACTGGGGAGTCACACAGAGTGATGGGGGCGGGTGGCGCTGCGTTCTTCCTAAAGTCCACAACCATCTCCACTGTCTTGAGAGCGTTGAGCTCCAGGTGGTTGTCCCTGCACCAGGTCACCAGATGGTCCATCTCCCACCTGTAGGTAGACTCGTCCCCACCAGAGATGAGTCCGATGAGGGTGGTGTCATCTGAACTTCAGGAGCTTGACAGACTGGTGACTGGAGGTGCAGCTGTTGGTGTACAGGGAGAAGAGCAGAGGGGAAAGAACGCAGCCTTGAGGGGAACCGGTGCTGATGGTCCGGGGGTCAGAGACGTGTTTCCCCAGCCTCACGTGCTGCTTCCTGTCGGACAGGAAGTCTGTGATCCACCTGCAGGTGGAGTCGGGCACGTGCAGCTGGGAGAGCTTGTCCTGCAGCAGAGCCGGGATGATGGTGTTGGAGGCGGAGCTGAAGTCCACAAACAGGATCCTGGCGTAGGTTCCTGCTGTGTCCAGGTGCTGGAGGAGGAAGTGAAGGGCCATGTTGACAACGTCGTCCACAGACCTGTTGGCTCTGTAGGCGAACTGCAGGGGGTCCAGGAGGGGGTCTGTGATGGACTTCATAACCACAGAGGTCAGGGCGACGGGTCTGTAGTCATTTAATCCTGTGATCCTTGTTTTCTTGGGAACCGGGATGATGGTGGAGGTTTTGAAGCATGCTGGGACGTGGCATGTCTCCAGTGAGGTGTTGAAGATGTCTGTAAACACCGGAGACAGCTGATCAGCACAGAGCTTCAGGGTGGAGGGGGAGACATTGTCAGGGCCAGCCGCTTTTCTGGTATTGAGTTTTTTGAAAAGTCTGTTTACATCCCTTTCATTGATTGAGTCGGGGGTGTGGGAGAGTGGGACACTGAAGGGGAGGGGGACGTGGAGGTGTGAGACTGAAGCTTTTGGGAGGTGTCATGGGGGATGGTGTCAGGACTGAACTCTTTGTCTTCAAATCTACAGTAGAACTGATTCAGAACGTTTGCAAGGCGTCGGTCGTTCATGGAGAGTGAGGCTTTTGGCTTGTAGTTTGTGATCTGTCTAATGGCGCGTTTCCACTGCAGCGCGGAGCCCCGTTTAAGGCCCCCGGCTCCACGGGAACGCATACGGCAAAACGCATCGGAGTAACGCAAACGCAACCGCAAAAAACCTTCCGCCCACACGCAATATACACCGGATTGTGTCAAGCTACACGAGACAGCTCCGTTTACATCCAACCGCTGGAAAAGCTGCAGTACATGTGCCGAGCCTGTTCGTGGCGCTGTAACTTCCTCCACAAAAGCAGCAACTTCCTCCACAAAAGCAGCGAAGAAGAATGGTTGTCATGGCTGCACTTCTGTTTATTCTCCTTGGTGGGGGTCGAGGGATCCGGGCAGAGTTTTTCGCCGGTCAACGTGTGTTAAAGTTTAAATCTTCCGGACAAAATTATAAAAGTGCCGGTCAAAGGTCTTCTTTGTTATTTATTGAGCTTTAAAACAAATGAATAACGACTCTATATAATGATATATAATCATAAAATACACGGAGCCTGTCTCTTTTTCCTCTCTTCTGACAGCGTCAGTGTCTGTCTCATGCAGCAGCTGATCCTGTAATGAGTGACCCGACAGTAAAAATAAACATATTTATAACTAGTTTAGGTAGTTTGAGAGGTAATTAAAATAGCTAAGGGTGATGATCTGACTTGAAGTGTGTGTTTTGCTCCCGCTGCATCACAGCGGGAGGAGCTGCGTGTCTCCGTCCTGTCAGATTAGACTTCACTCGCGTTTATGTCCATATCGAGATAAAGATAAATAATCTGAATTCAGTGTGCAGTGTACTTTTGCGGGGGTGAGCAGCAGAGGTGGGGAGAGGCGGGGCTATTGCGTCGTCATTATCAGAAACGGATGACCGTATAGGCGACCACACGGCCCCGTTGGACCCCCCAGAGCGCTCCGTTCCCAGATCTATCCACCTTTGGACCCGTTGTCGTTTGCAGGGTCTGTTTCTAAGTTTCCGTTACGGCGTTGTCTAGCTTAAAGGGCTATACGCATGAGAAATATGCGGATTCAACCCGTTTTCGTTCCCGTGGAGCCTAGGCCTAAGAGAGCTGTGACGTCAGCAGCCCGTCTTTGGTTGCGTTTCCACTTGGCCTAGTACCGGCTAGCGGGTCCTAATTCACAGTTTTTCTGGCCCCATAAAATCGTGGTTCTAGGGCCAGGAACAACCAGGCTGAGTCGGGCTGAGTATGCTAAACTAGAGAGAGAATCGCTGGCAAGGGGGCTACAACTACAACAAGATGAACATATTTGACCGTGATTTAATTGTAATACACATTTCAAAATGATGCCGAAGTAACAACATACTGACATACCGGTTAGTAAAAACCATGAATTAATGCTTTGACAAGTCTGCAGACAGACGGCAGGCGAAAAACCTTTTAAAATGCGTGTTTTCTAAATGGAGATGGGCTAAGCTAACGCAGTATATGCTCCGACCGTCCACACTCACAACAACGGCCTATACAGACATAAATAAACCAGCGACTGTATTCGCCATGACACAGACAGTCTGTGGTTTGTACTTGTTTAACTTTTGTCTAGTTTCTGAACAGATATGAGGAGCTGTGAGCTCTGAGTGCTAACAGCTAACGGCTGTGTTGTTTTTCTGGGGTTCTCATTGAAGATCACGTCACGGCTCCGCCTACACTGCGTTACTATAGATACTACCCCAGTTCCTAAACTGTAATGGAAATGCGCCATAAAGTGAGCCAGTCCTAACGAGGCCTAGCCATACCGAGCGAGGACCGAGCGAGGCCGTGTAGTGGAAATGCGCCATAAGACCCCATTTACATGGGAACGAAACGGGTTGTATCCGCATAGTTTCTCTTGCGTATAGCCCTTTCATTTACACAAGGCCGTTACAAAACGATAGAAACGGACCCCGCAAACGATAATGGGTCCCAAGGTGGATAGATCTCTCTGGGGGGTCAAACGGCTCCGTGTAATCGCCTCTATACGATCATTTCCCGATAGATGAAGCCATAGCCCCGCCTCTCCCCACCTCTGCTGCTCACTGCTGTAGCATGGTCAGTAGCTACTGTCAGTAGCTACTGCTAGTGCTACTGCTACTGACCATGCTACATGTTGCTAAATCCACCGCGGGGCATAAACAGAAGGGCAACCATGGCAACCATGCTCCGGGGTCTTCTTCGCTGCTTTTGGTGTATTTTGTGGCGGCAGCAGCGCCACTTACAGGCCTGGCATATGTACTACAGCGTTTCCAGCGGGTCGAGCGGTCTAGTGTGAACAGACACGTTAAATGAATCGAATGCGTGTGAACGGAAGACTCTTTTGAAAACGCATACTGTGCGTAAACGCAAACGTTCCCGTGTAAAGGCAGCCTTAAGCCCCGGCCACACGAGGACGATAACGGTCGTATCCGCTACAGTTCTCTATCAGATAGAGGGTTCGGCCGCACAAGGCCGACATGGAAACGCAGAAAACGATAACGATAACGATAACGATAACGATAACGGGTCCCAAGGTGGGTAGATCTGTAAACGAAACGCTCTGGGGGGAGCAAACGGCTCCGTGTTTACGCCTATACGCTGGGGTGCACAGTACCTGGAGTCAGTGTTTGGTACTCCAACTACTGACGATTGTCAACGGGGGGGGGGGGGGGGGGGGTGGTAGTAGAGTACAGAGCTTCGTCACCGCGGAGCGTGTGAACGTTGTGATCAGCTGTTTTAGCGCAGGGCTGCTGTACAGACCGACGTTAACAGCAGCCCTGTCTGTGCACACGGAGACCGACTCTGTCGTCCGGTGATCTAACCGCCTTCTGGGAAAGCTTCACATTTACGTCGGTATGCAAATGCGCTTTGTGACACAAGTGACGGTACGCATTTCAGATTGTTGCCTACCTGCGTACCAGTTATGTGCACCCCTGCCTATACGATCATTTCCTGATAACGTTGAAGCAATAGCCCTGCCTCTCCCCACCTCTGCTGCTCAGAGATCAGCTGCTGGGCTGTCAGAAGAGGGGGAGGACAAGAGAGGCTCAGTGTTTTATTCTTATATTATTATATAGAGTCGTTATCAATTGTTTTAAACCTCAATAAATAACAAAGAAGACCTTTGACCAGCACTTTTCTACTTTGCAGACTGTTTACATGCAGAAAAAGCTACATAACACACAAGGGGACGGGTAATAACCAGAAAAGCATATGATGGGACCTTTAATATTATTACTCTGACTAATACAGTTATGTGAAATATGTTGACATAATACAGTTAATTAAAGTCAACGTTTCAGTTTTTTCAGTGCAAACATACTGGTTTATGTCTGGTTTATGTTACACGATGTCTATATTTATATACATGTCTGGTTGTGTTCTAGTCACTTTGCATTTCCAACGCTACCACTCAGTGTTTCCCCTACCATTGTCTTGGAGGGGCGCTGCGCCCCGCCAACGGAGCCCCGCCAACGGAGCCCCGCCAACGGAGCCCCGCCAACGGAGCCCCGCGACCCCCTGAAATTCAAGGTGTTTAAAAAAAAAAATAATGAATTTGTCTTTTTATAAAAAAAATGTTTTATATACAGGGTATATGCAGGAATCCTGAAGTCAAATGTAATACCTTTTGACTTTAAATTTGACCTTTAAGACCTTTTTTAAGACCTCATGGCCACTTCGAGTTTTAACCGGTTACATTGGCGACACACTTTACCTCACATTGACTATATACAGTATTGATTGTCCTTCCTCCTTATCTTACAAACATTTGGACGCAAACTTGCATTTCCCCATAACAATGTTGTTTAACAACCGGCGTAAACGGACCTTCGCGCGCTATCAAGCAGTGAGCGTGCGATGTCCTGTTCAGATGACGTCAAATCCAACGGGATGCCATAAATAAACTACAAAGAATCACACTACACACCTACGCAATAATTACATTCAGGCAGACTGTAGAATACAACCTCTTTGGACAATTTATATACTTATTGAAAACAAGCTACAAAATGTAATACCTTGGAAAATGCCGTTTCATACTTTTAATAGTCTTAATTTTCGCTAAATTGATTTATCAACTTTTAATACTATTTAAGACCCCGCGGACACCCTGATATAGCACCAAATTGCAACTAATCTATATCTACTGTCACTTTTCACATTGAACATGTGCTCTTTTATTAAATAAACTAAACGCTTTCATTTTAAGTTGTGAGTTTAGTGTTTTTGACCCTAAGAAACACTGATGCATTAATCTATAACAATAATCCACAGCTCCTCTCTCTGCTCCAGAGGATTTAAAAAATATATATCCCAATTGTCCTTCCCAAACATTAAAACTAAACAGAATTGTCAGTGAGGTTTTGAAGAAAACATATTTTTGCTCAGTGTACGTTTGTGTGTTCACGATTCTAATATCTTTCGTATCAGTCCCCCAAAGTCTACATTGGGAGGTGGTTGGTTGGTAAATCGATGGATTTAAACGCTGTTTTCCCACAACCTTTTTAATTTTACATATTAAAGAAAAACACATACCTGTTCCTGAATGAGGTGACAAACCATTAGAAGCCAAACCATGATCTTTATTATTAAACATTACCAAGTCACTTTTGTTAGATTTTTTTAAATGTACAAAGTTATGTACGTGTTCTTCACAAACTTAACATTGTAAATGCCTACTTTGACTTTATCAACTCTGACTTCCTATATATCCGATAGTTGAAAGGCATTAGGGGGGCTGTGGCTCAGTGGTATTGTGCACTGATCTTCGGATCAGGGGATTCAAGTTTGTGTAAGACTGGAGCCACACGAGAATGGTAACGCAAACGAACCGAATTCGATATCAAAAAAGTATTCCGTCCACATGCAATAGGCACCAGAAACGTGTCCGTTCACACGAGACTGCTCGAAAGCGCTGTAGTACATATGCCGGGCCTGTAAGTGGCGCTGTACTTCTGCCACAAAATACACCAAAAGCAGCGAAGAAGACTTCCCGCGCATGGTTGCCATGGTTGCCCTTCTGTTTATTCTCCGCGGTGGACGCTCTGACTCTTTTTCTCCCTCCCCAAGGCAAGCGTGTGCTCCTGCTGTAAATCTCTCCGGTAGTCCCCAGCAGATGAAAAACACCGACCTCTCAGCCTCTTCCAAGGGACGAGGGAACCGTGCGGCAGAGTTTCCGTTAGATTTCTTTTTCGCCGGTCAACATGTCCGTTAAAGTTTAAATCTTCCGGACAAAATTTGAAAAGTGCCGGTCAGAGGTCTTTGTTATTTATTGAGCTTTAAAACAATTGATAACGACTCTATATAATAATATAAGAATAATAAATGGAGCCTCTCTTTTCCTCCCCCTCTTCTGACAGCCCAGCAGCTGATCTCTGAGCAGGAGAGGTGGGAAGAGGCGGCGCTATTGCTTCATAGTTATCACAAAATGATCGTATAGGGCGTAGACACGGAGCCGTTTGGCCCCCCAGAGCGTTGCGTCCCCAGATCTACCCACCTTGGGACCTGTTATCGTTATCTGCGTTTCCCTGTCGGCCTCGTGTGGCCGAACCGTCTATAAGATAGAGAACTGTAGCGGATACTACCGTTATCGCTCTCGTGTGGCTGCAGCCTAAGGCGGTGTTTACACGAGAACGAAACGGGTTGTATCTGCTACTTTTCTCTCACGTATAGCCCGTTCGTTCACACAAGGCCGTAACGGAACCGCAGAAACGGAACCACGGAACCGCGGAAACGGAACCTCGGAAACGGAACCGCGGAAACGGACCCCGCAAACGATAACGTGTATCCCAAGGTGGATAGATCTGCAAACGGAACACTCTGTGGGGCCAAACGGCTCCGTGTCTACGTCCTATACGATAATTTCCTGATAACGATGAAGCCATAGCCCCTCCTCTGCTGCTCACTGCTGTAGCATGGTCAGTAGCTACTGTCAGTAGCTACTGCTAGTGCTACTGCTACTGACCATGCTACAGATGTTAGTGCAAAATCTACAGCTCCTCTACCACAACCATCAGCAACAAGTGGACATGGAGAATTACATGAACTACATGTTGCTAAATCTACCGCGGTCCGCGGGGCATAAACAGAAGGGCAACCATGCTCGGGGGTCTTCTTCGCTATATATATATATTGTATATTGTGGCAGAAGTACAGCGCCACTTACAGGCCCGGCATATGTACTACAGCGTCTCCAGCGCTTACGAGCGGTCTTGTGCGGAAGTACAGCGCCACTTACCGGCCCGGCATATGTACTACAGCGTTTCCAGAGGTCTCGGTTGAACGGACACGTTAAATGAGCCGAATGCGTGTGAACGGAAGACTTTTTTGATAACGAATTCGGTCCGTTTGCGTTTGCGCTCCCGTGCAAATGGGGTATAAATCGCTTTGGATAAAAGCGTCTAACAAGTGACATGTATGTATTAAGATAATAATATAGGTACATAATAGTCTAACTTGTCTTTGGTTGCCTTTGTTGAACTTATTCCAACTGTATGTGTTTACATTCAGTACATACTTAAACTCAAGTTGTTCCCGATGGCATGAGCAACCCCGTGTGTGTGTGTGTGTGTGTGTGTGTGTGTGTGTAAATGTCAGTAGGTGGCACTTTGTATGGCAGCCTCGGCCTCTGTCTGAATGTGTGTGAATGTGTGACTGCTGACTTGTGTATGTAAAAGTGCTTTGAGGGGTCCTAAGGAAATGCAGCCCATTTACCATGTGTATGCATGAACATAACAGCCAATAAAACTAACTCTTATTCTCCTAATTCCTGGCACCGAAACATGACTTTCTCATTTGCTATAAATGATTGGGCAAATTACCATTATATGTTTTACAGTGTTTTTAAAATAATCCGAGTACAAGGTTTCTGTTGGTCAGACAGAGGTAAGAAGAAGTCCTCATGCTGCAGAGACTTTTCCTATCGTCCCCAGATTCTCTGGAATAAACCCCCTGCTGAAGCCTTTAAATCCAGACTCCTCTTTTCCTGGAGATTAAGTTAAGGTCCTTTTATCTAAATGACATAGCCGCTTGTGATTCTTGTCAGTTATGATTGATGGAAGTCCTGCTATCAAGAATGAACTCCTTAAAACCTGCCTCTCTCTTACCCTCGGTATGTATTGAAAAACCTTATTCATGTACATTTGTGATCAGGGGCTATACAAAATTGTTATTATTGCAACACAAAAATTACATCCAGGCAAATGGTGTGATCTGTTCATTGTCTAAAACCTCCTACAGTGCAGATTCTGACAGGGAAACTACTTTAAGTTGAACAATTTCAAGAAATCAGTTAATAGTTTTGTGTGTTTTACATTAATGAAACATTTTCTGATCTGAGGATTACTCAAATAAAGCAATATGATACCCGTCCTTTGACCAGGTGTAAATATAAGAAGAACACGGAACTGCATAATGAAGACAGTAATATAATCACGTTTGCGTGTGTGTCCTCCAGCCAGCAGGATCACCTGAGAGTCAGACTGAAGCACAAGGCTCCCTCCTATTGGCCGCTGAGGGAACACAACATCCCACAGAGAGCTGCAGGCCTCATCCTCATAATTTCTACTGGATGTAGATGTTTTTATTATTAAATAAGTAAAAGCTAAGTGCAGCAAGCTGATTTGATATGAAGGGTTTTAGTTATTCTGATGCAAATCAGAACCTGAACTAAACGCAGCATTCAGTTATTATGCTCCATATCTGGGAAAAATAACAAACAGTAAACTGCAGGATGAAGTATTTTTGCTGCTGCTTTTTATTAAATCAAATAACTCTTCATATCTGGCACTGCCCTGTCACTTGTATTCCTGTATGTACCTGTCTCACCCTCTTCTATCGCCTGCTTTATTTGTATTATCTTGGCTTTTTTATACATACACATGTGTTAATGTATTTAAATGTCATTTTATATCTATGTCAATGCTTGACATTTTTTTTGTAAAGAACTTTACATTTCCTTGTGTTGAAATGTGCTGTATGAATAAACTTGCCCTGCCAAGACTCGTTTGCTCCCTGTGCTT
Source organism: Trematomus bernacchii (assembly GCF_902827165.1). Taxonomy (NCBI): domain Eukaryota; kingdom Metazoa; phylum Chordata; class Actinopteri; order Perciformes; family Nototheniidae; genus Trematomus; species Trematomus bernacchii. The sequence goes on from NW_022987869.1 coordinate 4,228,054, forward strand.
CAGAATTGGTAAAAAAGAAAAGAAAAAAATTATAATTTATGAATCATGGCATTCTTAAACCTTGCACATAGCCCTAATTTCATTTCAATGCAGCTGATCTCGTCCTGCACTCTGCTGTTGATTGTGTACAGATGTTATGACTAATAAAGCTTTTTTGAATAACGCAACGGGACGAAAATAAATACCGGTCTTTGACTGCCTGTTATTTGAAGAAGAAAAGCTCACTGAGGTCATGCTAAAACTTCAGCTGATACTATTTAGGGTTTATGCTCATTTAGAAAATGTTATTTTAGTAATGTCAAAGTAAAATAATAAAATAAAAAGTTTAGATTGGGATTCATTTGATCTATGTCAGCCAGTGTTTCTGTGGACCAGCGCATAGGCTGCTTCTCAGAAATATGTCAAACTGCACGATAATGCTCTATTTCTATAAATCATATAACATGCGGGTCTAGATTACTTTGACACATTACAGACGTTTAAGTCGACTAAAATGGAATAGGTTATATAAAGCGGATTCCTCATTCATAAAGTCACAGTTCATTCCCGTCATGCAGCAGACAGGTGACGCACTGAAACACAGTCTCTATATCACTTCTACAATTACCACTGCTGAACTATGCCTAACAATAATAATGATATCATAAATAATGCACTTATAACTCCAATAACTTCATTTCATTCTGAAAATCCGCTACATGATTTCTAAAGCCCCTGACACTGTTAGGTAGCGTGGAAAAGGTAGGACCCAACTGCAGACTACAAAAAGAGGCAACAGGTCTAGAAACAAAAAATGAGCTTTATTTACAAAGCTGATAGCAAGGGTAGCACTAGTCATAAAAAAAAGTCCAAAACCTCTAGAAGGGTGGGCGGAGGGGGCCCGGAGGAGGGACGCACAACCAGGACCAAAAGGGTGGGTGGAGGGGGTCCGGAGGACGGGCCCGGAAGGGGTCCCGGGCGGACGGCCCGGGGGCAAGGCAGAGTCCAAAAAGGGGCGAAGGCCACAGCGGGCGAACTCAGGGGCCCGGGCATGAGAGCGAAAGCAGCGGCCGGAAGAGTCAGGAGGCCGGGCCCGAGGGCGAAGACCACGGCTGGGGAACCCAAGGGGCCGGGCTCGAGGGCGAAGGCAGCGGCCGGAAGAGTCAGGGGACCGGGCCCGAGGGCGAAGACCGCGGCTGGGGAACTCAGGAGGCCGGGCTCGAGGGCGAAGCCCGCGGCACTCAGGGGGCCGGGCTCGAGGGCGGACAAGAAGGCGGCGACGGGACAGCTCCGGAGGACGGGCAGGAAGGCGGCGACGGGACAGCTCCGGAGGACGGGCAGGAAGGTGCTGACGGGACAACTCCGGAGGACGGGCAGGAAGGCCATGACGGGACAGCTCCGGAGGACGGGCAGGAAGGCGCCGACGGGACAGCTCCGGAGGCCGGGCAGGAAGGCGCTGACGGGACAGCTCCGGAGGACGGGCAGGAAGGCGCTGACGGGACAGCTCCGGAGGACGGGCAGGAAGGCGCTGACGGGACAGCTCCGGAGGCCGGGCAGGAAGGTGCTGACGGGACAACTCCGGAGGACGGGCAGGACCCAGTATCGGCCGGACAGGAACCGGAGCCGACGGGACAGGCGTAGACGGGATCCTGAACATGACATGGGCTGGTGTCAATGGGACCCCGGATGGAGCAAGGGCTGGTGTCGACTGGATCCCCAACGGAACAGGACACAGAGTTGGAAGGACCCCCGGTGGAACAGGTGTCGGCGGGACCTCCAACAGGACAGGACACAGAGTTGGCAGGACCCCCGGCGGGACAGGTGTCGGCGGGACCCCCAACAGGACAGGATCTGGTGTTGGCAGGAAACCCGGCGGAGCAGTAGTCGGCGGGACCCCCAACGGGACAGGACATGGGGTTGGCAGGACCCACAGCGGAACAGTTGTCGGCAGGACCCCCAACGATACTGGACGTGGAGTTGGCAGGACCCTCAGCGGAACCCCCAACGGCACAGGACATAGGGTTGGCAAGACCCCCGGCAGAAGAGTAGTCGGTGGGACCCCCAATGGGACAAGACATGGAGTTGGTAAGACCCCCGGCAGGAGAGTAGTCGGCGGGACCTCCAACAGCACAGGACATAGGGTTGGCAAGACCCCCGGCAGAAGAGTAGTCGGTGGGACCCCCAATGGGACAAGACATGGAGTTGGCAAGACCCCCGGCAGAAGAGTAGTCGGCGGGACCCCCAATGGGACAGGACATGGAGTTGGCAAGACCCCCGGCAGGAGAGTAGTCGGCGGGACCTCCAACAGCACTGGACATAGGGTTGGCAGGACCCCCGGCAGAAGAGTAGTCGGCGGGACCCCCAACGGGACAGGACATAGGATTGGCAAGACCCCCGGCAGAAGAGTAGTCGGCGGCACCTCCAACGGCACAGGACATAGGGTTGGCAGGACCCCCGGCAGAAGAGTAGTCGGCGGGACCCCCAATGGGACAGGATATGGAGTTGGCAAGACCCCCGGCAGGAGAGTAGTCGGCGGGACCTCCAACGGCACAGGACATAGGGTTGGCAGGACCCCCGGCAGAAGAGTAGTCGGCGGGACCTCCAACGGCACAGGACATAGGGTTGGCAGGACCCCCGGCAGAAGAGTAGTCGGCGGGACCTCCAACGGTACAGGACATGGGGTAGGCGTCAGCCGTAGAGCCAACAGGACACGGGGGGCTGGCGTCGGCCGGAGAGCCAACAGGAGACGAGGAGCTGGAGTGGGCCGAACCACTGACAAAACACGGGGGGCTGGAGTGGGCCGAACCACTGACAAAACACGCGGGGCTGGAGTGGGCCGGGGAGCCAGTACTGGAGCCGAAACTGGAGTCGGGACCATGGCTGCTGGGACCGGAACAGAGGCCGGAACCATGGCTGTTGGGACCAGAACTGGGGCTGGAACCATGGCTGCTGGGGCCAGAACTGGGGCTGGAACCATGGCTGCTGGGGCCAGAACTGGGGCCGGAACCATGGCCGCTGGGGCCAGAACCATGGCTGCTGGGGCCAGAACTGGGGCTGGAACCATGGCTGTATGGGCCGGTACTAGAGCAGGCACCATGGCTGCTGGGCACGGAACCGGAACACGGAACCATGGCTGTGTGGGATGGTACTGGAGCACGGTACCATGGCTGTGTGGGCCGGCACTGGAGCACGGCACCATGGCTGTGTGGGCTGGTACTGAAGCCGGAACCATGGCTGCTGGGGCCTGTACTGGAGCCCAAAGCATGGCTTCTGGGGCTCGGGCTGCTAGCCTGGACTTGCGACTCCTTCTCTTATGAGCCTTTTGGAGGCTCCTTGGACCTACAAAAGCCAGACGAGTACCTGAGAACGGCTCCTGGACAGGAGCAGGAAATGGGGAAGAAGCAGGGGCTGACTCCAGACGGAACACACCGAGACGTACGGTGCCAGGCCGGGAACTGGGAGGCAGGGGGCTAATATGCCTGGAGCTCGCAGGCCGGGAAACAGGTTTGACCTCAACGCTACCAAAAAAGTCCTCAATCCACTCGGGTAGTAACTCCCTTAACCAGGGCCTTGAGGTTACTTCTTGGCGTGCCGTAGAAATTATAGACTGCCTCTCTTCACTACTGGAGGCATATCGAAAGTCATTCCTCAAGCATGTTAAATTGTACGTCACCTCGTACAAGCTGTCTGCTGGGTCCATTTCTGGTCGGTTCATTCTGTTAGGTAGCGTGGAAAAAGTAGGACCCAACTGCAGACTACAAAAAGAGGCAACAGGTCTAGAAACCAAAAATGAGCTTTATTTACAAAGCTGATAGCAAGGGTAGCACTAGGAATGAGAGCCAACAGGAGGGGGACAGGAAAAACCAACAATGAACCGACAAGGCACACAGGGGAAGACAAGACTAAATACAGAGAGGGGTAATCACAAGACAAGACACAGCTGGGGTAAGGGAGGCAGAAACACAAGGGCAACAGGTGAACACAATCAGACAATCAGACACACCAGGGAAACTAACGACAGGAAGGCAAACACAGGAAGAAGGAACAGAGAAGACACAAGGAGGAAAACATTTCAAAACAAAAGGTGGAAAATGAAAACATAAATACAAAACCGTAACAGACACACCAACCCGATATTGGGAGTCAGAGGCAGTCGGGAATTCGCGGCGCCCTACTCAGGTTGGTGTGTCCCGCACCGTCGTCTCTTTACGGCACATTGTCACACCTCCCGCGGTTGAATCGGTAGACAGTCGGCCAAAGAAAGTCGGCCAAAGAAATCACTCTGATTGGCTGTTCAGCTTAGCGAATCAGTGCATGAGAAGCGAAGCGGAAGTGAGGGACCAAAACAAACGATTAAGAAGGCACACACAGACAGACAGAGCTACTGTCTACCACTGTTCATTGTTCATTTACCTATTGTGAGCATCACATGGAAATGTAAATCTAGCAAGAAATGGCCATTATTCAGATGGGTGTTTCTGTCTGCCCCTATTCTTTCTCCCATTATCCTCCACAATCTGCCTAGAAGTATTTTAACGTTGTAGCTGTTCAAGATGGTCATTTTAAAATGTGTTAAAAATATACTGTTAGTAGTTAAACCAATAATAATGTACGGCTGCAACTGACAGTTATGTAGGCGCATTTTTAATTTTTTATTAACGCTGTGTGATTAAAAGAATAAACACAAATAGCAGGATAGGCAATACAAAACTTTATTTCGTACCTTGATACTACAGCCATTGATAACACAGCATTAGACATATTTGGCAAACTCTTTTTTTTATTGTATTACACACTATTTTTATCGTATTGTATTTTTGTCGATTGTTTACATTGTACAGTTCTTAAGACATATTTGCTATATCTTATCCCACTGAAAAGGCATTGCACCGACACCGTTAAAATATTGGCATAGTTCATCCCTGTGCTGCTTGGCTCAAGCTGGAATATTGGTGCCGTGTGGCAGGGTGGCCTGCCGTAGTTCAGGGTCTTGTCTCCATCTTCCTGGGACAGCTCTCGACACAGGTTCAGGAAAGCCCCCTGAGCTTCTCGCTGTAGTATCCATGTTTTCACCCATTTAGTGCGGTTTCTCTGATTTTTCGCTTCCGCTTCTTAACCTGTTCCACCCTGAGCCTGTTTTTCAGGTCTCAGGCTCGAAAATGATATTCCCAGAACAAATGACCATATCTTCCCTTCTAAAAGGGTTAAATTAATAATCTTTGTTCTCAAAGTAATGATAAACCTGTGATTTGGATGTAGAAAAGTCAGAATCAATATAGATGTTTTTTCTTTTAAAGAAAATTCAGATTGAACATAGTAAAAAACTGTAAATTATAGTGTCCGTCCAAAAATTCTTTTTTACTTATAGTGAAAACTACCCTTGGATGATGGGTTAGTAGACTAAAAGCTTTAGGAATCCAAAGTACAACATATAATAAGTACCCTGTATCAAGATTGATGCAAAACAAGTGAAATTTGACCTTTTTAAAGAGATTTAGCTACAAAAAAAACACTTCTGGGGTCATTTGGGTGGATTTTCCATATCTCTGGCCCCCCTTGGTCGATTTTGATGAATGAAATCTCTTTATAACCGCTAGAGCCAATGGAATCGAGGGAAAGTTCTACACACACCAACACATTAACAAATAAGGAGTGAGAGTGACGCGTGGCCAAAACCGGAAGCTGCATACACTCTGTTGGCTACCATTAGCAGACTTTTTTGCTCCGATTTTTACATAAAAATGGAATTATGGATTATAAATAATTTTTTCAAAGCCACAGATACATTATTAACCTATGGATCAACCGTTGCAGCCGCGTTTTTTCTCGTTTTAATGCCATTGAACACGTCTTTTGATCAGATTAACAGCTACGGTGAGACGATCTCCCGTAAAAGCTCCATAAAGGTACGTGTTGTGATGTCTGTGTTTGCTTCGCGAGTTCGGATCGCTCAGTGATGATACTATACCTATATAATCTGTGGAGTCTCAGCTTTAATCGGATATATTGTATGTGCAGTTTCGATAAGTAATAAGGGTATCTTTATCTTGAGTTATGTGCTAAAGTGCGTTAGCATTTTTTCGCTTCAGAGGCTTGGTATTACCCTTGTGTTTTGTTTTGGTAAAAATGGTTCATATCTTCAGTTAGCTGAGATTCTTCCCGTTAATCTGGTGCTACACATTAATAGTTTCATAAATGTTAAGAAGCCCTGAGACACAGTCTCGAAAAAAAACGGTGGGAGGGGGTCCACTGGGGGGACCGTCGTCCTTAAGAGGTTAATCTCTGCAGCCGCAAGCAACACTCCAATTGCTGATAACGCCAGTACCGTACGATACATGTTTTCGATCGACGAGAGAGAGTGAAAATGGAACCCAGACGCTATTTGTTGTTTGTTTATATCACGCAGTCTGTTCTTCTTCTCTCGGTGTATAACGCAGTCTGTCTTCCGGTTGTTGCCTCTTTTGAATGACGAATACACACTACCGCTGCCTGCTGGTAAGGACAGTTATTGCCACTCGTCGACTGAAGTCTTTGCGGTGTGTTCGTAGGCGGGCGGCGTAGGCGGGTGGCGTAGGCGGGCGGCGTAGGCGAGCGGCGTAGCCGACGCAGGCGACGTAGCGGACGTAAAAGTCGGGACGCCTTCGGTACGCGTTCTTTGGTCTCAGGTTGGTGTGTAGCGGCCTTAAGGAGCGGACAGTGAACGATGTATGTCTTCTTCTTTCAATGCTGATTATGAATCCTCCGTCAATTTGAATATTAAAAACTGCAACTAATTTGACCCTTCCTGTATAAAATCCTTCATTACATTTAGTTCGTAGGTTGGTCTATCATACTTTATAAAACGGACAAGTCAAATGAAGCAATCTGATTGGTTCTTAGCCGTGATATAATGAGCGTATACCACGGGTAGAATTGTAGTTATTTTTCACAACAAGTCAGTATCCCTCCGCGTCTGAGAAAATCCACCAAGGGCCTGATTTGGCCCCCGGGCCTTGAGTTTGACACATGTGGTTTAGACTATATTCTTATAAAAAAAAGTGTATACAAAAATAAGCTGCAACATAACCACAACATGGTCACCCCTACCAGCCAAGCAAGCCGTGGTTGTCCAGCTGGAGTCTGTCGAATACGCTGGAAATTGGGGACTACTAATATTTCTGCAGTTAAACTTTATCTAATTGTATCATGCCTATCCTTTTTTTCAATAAAATCAATGGATCAGACATATGACTTTTGAATTTTGTTTATTTTATATACAAATCAAAGACAAGTATGGACAATATTCGTATAAGGGCCATTCTACCGAATTGGACCAAAGTAAGGTTGGAAATATTTTGACATTTTGTATGTTTTTTTCCCAAAACTTTGTTCATATATATTTTGTCCCATATCTAAATTACACATATCTAGTAAAAATAACCGTACATGTTTATATCGTATTTTCAGACTGTATTGGAATGTTCTTCCTCTCCCAAAAATGGTCACTACCGAAACATAGTACATACACTGTAGTAAAAAGGTATTATATTAACCTGTTAAGATTGTTTTACCTTCCCTTCTCTAAATAGTATTTTAACAAATATTTCTTGAAGGTTTTCACAATTAAATCAATAAAAGTGAATTTTTAATCAAATTTCAAAGTTCAATTTATACAATTCATAAAAATCTTAATGCAATCTTTCTTTGTAAAATGCATAATACTGATCATATTGATTCCAGAGTTGATGATTGTTGAAATTGAACATACATTAAACTAATCAGTATCATATCATTTTAGTTGATAACTCAATATACTTTATTTTTTACAAAACATCCAGTGTTTCGGTAGTGACTGCACTGTTTCGGTAGTGACTGCACTGTTTCGGTAGTGACCACAGTATTTTGTTCTCAAGGTTGTATCATATTCCCTCAACCTTATTGCTTAATCTTAACTCATTACATGCCTTATGTTGGAAATATTACAAACACAAATGTTTTGGGGTCAATAGAATCATTTTATTTTTGAAGACATAACAATTGTTCATCCATAACCATTTAAAGTACACAGAAAATAATTACCCAGGTGGGTTCAGAAGAAAACATTGACATAATTGATATTATGCTGTTGCTGTCAGGCTTCTGAACGCTAACCAATGTATCCCTGAAAGGTTTGTAACAAATAGATTCAACATCTAAAAGAAAAATAGTAAATACACAAGAAAGTGATATGCACTAGAATCTGAACTGATCATGAACACACATTTCACCACTTGCATGCGCACAATTGTAACAGATCAGTTGGTTTTAGTACAAGTGCAGTGAACACACAGTAATACCCTTTCTACAGTAAATACTCACGTTTCCCAACACAAAGCTGACTCATGAGACCCTTTAAACACCATATCTGAATACCTGTGATATCGCCGTATCACAGTTAATCTGTCATTGACCTTAAAGAGAGAGCCGCATTTGTGGTTGAAGTCCGACCTCAAGTTAATTCTCGATGCATTTTAATTATCCTCTTACCTGTTCTTTCCTTTGTTCACTTGAACACCCTCTAATCCAGTAACACTTGCCCACAAGTATACCTGTGGCTATATTTCCCCTTGAAGAGGTAGCTTTGGTGAAAAATAAACTTCATGCAGTGTTAATGTGGGGTTAGGGGAGGAATGGCACCTGATTTCATGCAATCAATCTGCTACTACTACTACTACTACACACACTGGCTCAACCAAAGACATTCTTCTCTGCTGTATTTCTTTCTAATCTCTATGCTCAGATTACCAGCTAGAGGGCCCGACCAGATGAGAGGAGTACCGGATGGCATGCATGCACGCACATGTGCCCAAACAAGCACAAACACACACATACACCAGCTTTACAGACAGGCGACATCTATTAAAAATCACTGCAGTACACTTTGGATGCTACCTAGCATGCATGGAAGACAGCAGTTCCACCTGGTAAATCTATATAGTTTGAAACGGATCTTGGTGACACACAAATGAAATAAAAACACACCAACACACTGAAGTCATTACCTGAAAGCTTGTTTTTGTTCTAAACCCAAAGAAAACACCCTGCAGAGAATTCTGAGAGGATTCCCACATGACAGCCACCCAATAACACACACACACACACACACACACACACACACACACACACACACACACACACACACACACACACACACACACACACACACACACACACACACACACACACACACACACATGTTTAAGGGGGTTTGTCAGACACCATCACAAATCAATTTACAAATTGAGTTTATTACATACTGCGGCGAACACTCTTGGGCTGATCTAGACATGCCTCTGTGTTACGTTTTCTGGTGGAGGGATTAAGGTGACAACCTTGTCCACTGTGTACCAGATCTTGTCCTCTAGTCGTGGCCAAAAAAAACGGTTTCGCCCAATGTAGTGCATGACTTTGACCTCAAGGCCACCTGCAGACAGATAACGGACAAAAAAGGACATTGAGCGAGACATGATAAGTTTTGCTTGTATTGCAATCTTATAATACTATGAAATTAAGTTTGATTAAAAGGGAATGGGAATATGAGAATAGAAGATGGCCAAGTGAGAATAAATTGAAAGAGAGAAATATCATGCAATGTAGCTAAATGTTGAAATATGTGAGACAAAAAAGAAAAGATGTACAAATTACCTTCTGCTATGTCTGCAATGATTCCCGGATATGGGTTATCGTCATATGTGATGACACACCACTTTCCAAGAAGGTCTTCAGTGATGTCATCAACTGGACAGAGAGTCCCTTCATACTCAGAGCTTGGGGTGGAATGGCTTCCATTTTCTGGGGCTGTTGGTTCAGATGTTCTCACATCTCTTCCAGGTTGTACTTGAGGTGCAATGTTGGTGGACGATGGGTGGAAACAGGGACAGATGGCCTCTCTGTTGCAGAAGCAGCTCAGCACTCTATAGTGGATCGTGCCAGGCGTAGTGCAGATAACCTGATGAATGCTCAGTGTACCTTTGATGGTGGTCAGCTCTTTTGGAAGGAGTGTGCTTACTCTGTTTATCTCGTCTTCCTCCACGTAGAAGAGCTTGACTTTTGTGAGAGGATAGAGTGTGTCATAGAGGGCTTTTGCTGTGGGTATGTCAGTACCCCTGGCTACCTGTGAATCCGCAGTTCTCTTCATGGTGGCTCCAACGCCATCGGCAGGCCCTTTCCCGTGACCAGCTTCCAGGAAACTCCAGTTTACTGCGGTAAATCCCATCCGGAAAGGAATGGCGCTCAAGAGAAAGAAGTTCTTCTTTCCTCTATATTGCATGGTCGGCCCATCGCTGATGAAGAAGAGCTTTTTGATCCTTGCATGGTTCTCTTTCAGGAACTGAAGAATTGGTTCAAGTTGAGCCCAAATGGCGGGAGGATCATGTTTCATGGATGGGGACAAGGCACAGAATGTCAGTGTACCATCTGTGGTGTACACAACAGCATTGTGCAGTGTAGTCTGCCTGTGGGATGCTCCAAAATGGACTTGCTGCACCTCCTTTGCATATTTGCACTGCCAGTTTTCTGCATAGTCAATGTGAATAATAGCTTCGTCTTCTTTCAGAGATTTGTGCAGGAATTGGAGCTGTGTGTACTGGTGATGGATGTTGAACAGGTGCTTGCACACTTTGGCTTTCATTTCTCTCTCAAAATCTTCCAAAAGGTGCTCTGGGCTGCCCTCACGTCTCTGTTTAACCGTTTTTGTCACAGTGATCTTTTGTCTTTCTCCGTCCTTTTCTTTTTCATAATCTTCTTTTTTCGTGAGCCACTGGTACCACCATGTGACTTCTGATGTACCAGTACTTGTTGTGTTTAAGAGAGACTTGTTCTTACATGAAAGACATTCCCTGTACATGCAAGCTTTAGCCCGAGTGTCACAGCACAACCCCTCTGCGACTTTGCTCAAGCTCGGTGACTTAATAATACCAAGGTGCTTGAGCCTATCTGCTTTCATTTGGGCATTGTCATGCAGTTTACAGACACATGTCTCCCTGTTGTTGATGTTTGGGGCAACAATCCAAAAAGGTATTTTCCTGCAGAAAAGCAAATAGGACAGCTTCAGATGAGGCATCTCCAGCATCAACTTCTGATGCAGATTCAGCATTGTGTCAGAGAGGAACCTCTTTTGTTTCTTCTTTTTGAATCTTGTTATCGTTTCATTTTTCCCTGCTGATGCCCGACTATTGTCATCTCGACTCAAGAACATTTTGACTATCTCCATGGTCTTTTTATTACTACTTCTCTGATAGGTGAACCTCGATTGTGGCTTGTCTAAAGTCTTGTTTAACTCTCTGTGGCCGATAACTACAGTTTTTTTTAGCAAATTAACAAGTTTGTATTTTCTGAGCAATCTGTCTGAGACAGCTCTTCTTAATGCATTTTTCTCTTTGTAGCTGACAGACTTGTATTTTTTCTTAATTTGGTGTAGAAGTGTATTGTGAAAAAGAAGGGTCTTTCTGATATTAGCAGGAACTCTGTGCTTCTGTACATTGTTCCATGTTTTTGTTCTTGGGGAACAATTTGACCCATCTGATGTCAACTTCAACCTTAACCTCTGACATATTTTTTTATATTTTGCTTCCCTCCGCTGCATGTCTTGGACCTTCTGCTCTAGCTTCTGTAATTTTCTGGAGCTACACATTTTTTCCTTTCTCCTTTTCTTGTCTGCAGGTCTATGTTCTGGTGTCTGATCAGCCTCGCTAGAAGTGCTAGTTGCACTTCTCGTCCTTTTCTGGTCTGCAGGCCTATGCTCTGGTGTCTGATCAGCCTCACTAGAAGTGCTAGGTGGTGTGGAAGCCCTGCAAAATGTCTCCATCTCGCTCTGTCGTTTCACAGACAACCTGTGCTTTTGCTGTCTTTTCCTCCATGATTTTCTGACCTTCCTTTGTTCCCTGTTCGATTAATCGCTAATACATTTCAATTTTCCTTCTTCCTTTCGTTTTTTCTTTCTTTCTCTTTCCTTTCTTACATATTCTTCGTGTTTCAGTGGGTCATCCCTCACTCTTTGTCTGTATTCTCTCAGCCTCTCTGATCCACTTTTTCTAATTCCTTTTGGCATGTTGGTGTCTTATGATTCTCTCTCCCTGAACAATTTCAGACAGAAATGAGCATTATCTCCATGTTTAAACTTTAGTCCACAAAACATAGCCTAGCTAATGTTAGCCTACATAGTTACTTACATCAGAAGACATAGACTAAACTGTGGTCACACTATTTAGGTATGTAACCCTAGCTAGCACTTTAGTAACAGGGCTGAAATAGAGGGGGATGAGGCTAGAATGGGTAATCTGCTTAGTATTTTGAGCAAAACACTTCATAGACTTGTTTTTTATATATCCAAGACCTATAATATATGCTTAAAAATACTATAATAGGAGAACTTTAAAACATTTATTTCAAAATAACCTGCTTACCATTCATTTTTGTCACTACCGAAATAATCATGTCACTACCGAAACGTAACCATATGTTTCGGTAGTGACTGTTTCGGTAGTGACGATTCTAGCTAAATTTGAGCATAACTAAAGAATGCTAGCAACTACATGGCTAGCATACACGTTTTTGAAGAGGTTTACACACATAAAAACCTAATACTTTGCATAAAACCCCAAAAAAGTTTACTTAATAGAAGAGAATATGTGTTCGGTAGTGACAATTCTTAAGGTTACACGCCGATTTTCAGATTTTGGAACAGATTTATATCAAAAGTATGGGATCGAGCTACTTACCATTCAGCCATGAGGGACAGGGATGCAGTGTCACTGCCTTGTCAAAAATGCAGGGGTGTGGCTAAAAACCAGGCTCAGCCATTGGACTAAAACCCCTTGTGTTTCGGTAGTGACATGAAAACTGGGGACATGATTTTTTGAGTATAGTATTTTTATTAACCTCTTAAGCACGGTGGTCCCCCCATTGGACCCCTCCCACCGTTTTGTTTTCGAGATAATGTCTCAGGGCTTCTTAACATTTATGAAACTATTAATGTTTAGCACCAGATTAACGGGAAGAATCTCAGCTAACTGAAGATATGAACCATTTTTACCAAAACAAAACACAAGTCTCATAAGAAGGGTCTAAATGACCCCTGAGCGAAAAAATTCTAACGCACTGCGGCACACAATTCAAGATAAAGATACCCTTATTACTTATCGTAGCTGCACATACAATATAGCCTATTAAAGCTGAGACTCCACTGATTATTTAGCTATAGTATCATCACTGAGCGATCCGAACTTGCGACAGGGGAAGCAAACACAGACATCACAACACGTACCTTTACGGAGCTTTTACGGCAGATCGTCTCACCGTAGCTGTCAATTAGGTCAAAAGACGTGTTCAATGGCATTAAAACAAAAAAAAAAAAATTCTACAACTGTTGATCCATAGGTTGATAATGTACCTGTGCCTTTTAAAAAATTATTTATAATCCATAATTCCATTTTTTATGTAAAAATCGGAGCGGAAAAGTTAGCTGCTAATGGTAGCCACCTTTGGTGGTATGCAGCTTTCGGTTTTGGTAACGCGTCACTCTCACTCCTTATTTGTTAACGTTTTGGTGTGTATATAACTTTCCCTCGATTCCATTGGCTCTAGCGGTTATAAAGAGATTTCATTCATCAAAATCGAGCAAGGGGGGCCAGAGATAGGTCAAATCCACCCAAATGACCCCAGAAGTGGGGTTTTTTGGCTAAATCTCTCTAAAAAGGTCAAATTTCACTTGTTTTGCATCAATCTTGATACAGGATACTTATTATATGTTGTACTTTGGATTCTTAAAGCTTTTAGTCTACTAACCCATCATCCAAGGGTAGTTTTCACTATAAGTAAAAAAGAATTTTTGGACGGACACTATAATTTACAGGTTTTTACTATGTAAAATCTGAATTTTCTTTAAAATAAAAAACATCTATATTGATTCTGACTCATCTACATCCAACTCACAGGTTTATCATTACTTTGAGAATAAAGATTATTAATTTAACCCTTTTAGAAGGGAAGATATGGTAATTTGTTCTGGGAATGTCATTTTCGAGCCTGAGACCTGAAAAACAGGCTCAGGGCTTAAGAGGTTAACAAATTAAACCCACAATAAATCTAAATATTCCGACTTCTGTTTGAATGTAATCATAAAGATCTTCTAAATACACCATCGAACAAAATTAAAAAAAATGTTTTAAGTGTTATTTACAGAACATGAAATTTAGATGTCAGGGTTGGGGACAGCTACTTCCCAATAGAAAGTACCCTATAAATGATGTTTTTGTATATATTAAGCTTATCACTATCTAATGTAATGCCTTGTGTTTAATAGAACATAACATATTCTTAGTAAATATCTATGTCTGAATACTTAATTGTTTTGTTAAATAGTTTTTCTTGTTGTGGGACTGCACTTCGGTAGAATGCCCCATAAACAAGATTTATTCACAAAAAAGTGTGGAGAATATACTTTATATACTATAATAATGTGTATACAAAAAAATAATGTGTCTACAAAAAAGGTATGAACAATTTACATACAAAAATAAGGTCAGCTTTTGTTGTTGGTCTCCACCACCTTCACAATCCTCTCTACCAAGCCAAGCATTGAGTGGCTGTTCTGCTCGATTCTGCTGAAAACCTGTAGGAACTCAGTATTGGCCCCATGCACCTCCTGAAGCATCGCCTGGCTGTGCTCCAGTAGCCTCTCATCCCTCACGTCACTTTTCTCCATATACATCAGAAGGCCAGATGACGAATCCCGCTTCCTTTTAACTACAAAGGGAAAAATAATAAAGTCAACACAGTATTCCAACCCACTCTCTTCAGTCTGCGTACTAATGACACGACTTTACACTTTGGAAATGCGTGCAATAGATACGCAGAAGTCTGATTTTTTTTTTATTGTCTTGCTTTTACTAATGATAATAGTTATTTATAAATATGATTTTAGAGCACACATTTGAAATCGAGAATCGGGCTCGATATATGGTTAAATTAAAATCAGTAGGCGAGGCTGTAATTCCGCCAGCTGTTACTCTCATGAGCGAGGCAGAAAATAATAGTTGTATCATGCCAAAAAGCTGCTGTGTCGTTTATTGCACCTCAAACATTAAAACAAATCCAGAGTTACGTGTTTCTGTACTTCCTCTAAGAAGAAAGGACAGTAAAGAAGAGCTCTGTGGCTTCAGGCTTGATCGCCGTTCAAATGACAGCGTTGATTTTTCCTACGTCTGTTTCCGGTATTGTTCCTGTAATGAGAGTTCACATTTATGCTACATTGAAGGGTGGAATTGACTACACATCTTCAGAAACATAATTTGCTTCAGATATAACTCATAGCAATATTGTAACCATTAAGAAAAGCCAACTGCATTAAAAACCCAGTTAACAAACACTAGGTAAAGTATTTTTCCTTCAGTAATGAAGATGTAATTCCAATGTAGACACACCTGGGGTCGCTGTTCAGTCTGTTACGCTGAGCCATGCATTGTCTGGAATGTAAAAGGGACGAAGAAGACAAAGTGAAGTGACGTACTTCTGGTTCCACATGAAAACATTCCCAGTTAAACATGCAAAAACAAATCGCTAAATAAAAAGATAAAACACTGGCATGTAATTTACGTTAGAATAAATAGAATGGTTTTGAATAATAGATGAGAGTAAAATCTACGTCACTTTACAGCCCCGCCCACTTTTGGGGAAACCAACGCTGTCATTTGAACGGCGATCAAGCCTGAAGCCACAGAGCTCTTCTTTACTGTCCTTTCTTCTTAGAGGAAGTACAGAAACACGTAACTCTGGATTTGTTTTAATGTTTGAGGTGCAATAAACGACACAGCAGCTTTTTGGCATGATACAACTATTATTTTCTGCCTCGCTCATGAGAGTAACAGCTGGCGAAATTACAGCCTCGCCTACTGATTTTAATTTAACCATAGGATATCGAGCCCGATCGTCGATTTCAAATGTGTGCTCTAAAATGATATTTATAAATGACTATTATCATTATTATATGCAAGACAATAAATGACAAAGATATGTAGAAAATAAACGTATTTAAGATACGTTCATAACAAACGTAACGTGGGAGAAAATATGTTTCTAGAAGATATGTAGAAAATAAACGTATTTGAGATACGTTCATAACAAACGTAACGTGGGAGTATCATATGCACGCAAAACTCGGCCTCAGATCTCAATGGGAATGGTTAGCGTATCATATGCACGCAAAATCGGACTTCTGCGTATCTATTGCACGCATTTCCAATGTGTAAAGTCGTGTCATTTGTACGCAGACTGAAGAGAGTGGGTTGCAGTATTCATGACATTTTATGAGATGTATATTATATACTGTGTAATGAAATGTTGTATTGTTATTATGGCTGCAGTTGCATAACTTGAACTACTACAATGACTACACTGTAAAAAAAAAAAATTGTAAAAAACCGGAAACTTTCTGGCGACAAGGGCGCCAGAAAGTGTCCGTTAAAAAAAGGAAAAAAACTAAAATAAAATACGGAGATAACATGTAAAAAAAGAGTTACTTACCTTACCACAAGTAGCGTCTATTACTGTAATTTTACATGAAATCTTTTTATTTTAACATATATTATTTGTTAGAATAGAGTCATAAACCTCTAGAAAACGGAATAATTATCTTTAAAAAATGATAAAAAAAAAGCTAAAATACATAAAATTACTTTTATTATTACAAAAAAGTACCGTGTATCTAAGACCATTTACCATTAAAACACAAAGAAAAGAATGTCATTTTGCTTTGCAAAAGCCTTAGTTTACATTAACTATCACATTTTTTGCCCAAAACAATCTGTAATTTTACAGGAAATCTTTTTCTTTTAACATATATTAATTGTTAGAATAGAGTTATACACCTCTAGAAAAACTGAATAAATATTTTTTTAAATGGTCAAAAAAAGCTGAAAGAAGATTAGTTGTCATTTGAAAAAATACCGTAAATTCAAGATTCAAGGCTTTATTGTCATTTGTACATTAGCTTCAGTGTAGACATGGCAATGAACAACTGAAGTCACAGGCTCCTCCACCAGTGCAACATATATATAGAACATAGAACAAATAAAATAGAATAGAAATAGTGCAAGAGTCTATATGCAAGTAAACGGAATATGATTGCACTGCCGTACCAGGCCGTGATGCAGCCAGTCAGGATGCTCTCTATGGTGCACCTGTAGAAGATGCAGAGTATCCTGGAGTCCATGTTGAACCTCCTCAGCCTGCGGAACAATTACCTCATAATGTCCAGGGACTTTTCACACGGAGAGAAAACATACACATGTTGAGAGGAAACTGCATTTTTTTTTAAAACCACCCATTCGAACAAATTCCAAACTTCATTGCATCACAACAGAAGGTGTTCATCTGTGGAATAACTAATGATGAGCTGAAATACTGTGCAACTTTATCTAAACTAAAACTCTTATTTAGAAACCAAATCCTGAATGGTTCCGAGCAGGACCTGTGAAGTGATGCTTGCTATTTCTTGTCGTTGTAAAAGTTATTTTTTTGGTTGTTTTGTACAAAAGAATGAATCCAATATCACAGATGCTGATGACGATGACCCAAACTTGTATTTTCATGAACAATGTACACGCGGGGGGGGGGGGGGGGTAGGACCAGAAACGTTTTTAAGCTAAAATACGATAAATATTGTTTGTTTGACTAATACAATTTTGTTTTTAAAGAGCCGCTGTTTTGGTGATGGTGTTAGTGTGATGAGTCCATGTCAGGTCCTCAGAGATGAGTCAGGTCTTCAGTGATGAGTCCATGTCAGGTCCTCAGAGATGAGTCAGGTCTTCAGTGATGAGTCCATGTCAGGTCCTCAGTGATGAGTCCATGTCAGGTCCTCAGTGATGAGTCCATGTCAGGTCCTTAGTGATGAGTCAGGTCTTCAGTGATGAGTCCATGTCAGGTCCTCAGTGATGAGTCCATGTCAGGTCCTTAGTGATGAGTCAGGTCTTCAGTGATGAGTCCATGTCAGGTCCTTGGTGATGAGTCCATGTCAGGTCCTTAGTGATGAGTCAGGTCTTCAGTGATGAGTCCATGTCAGGTCCTCAGTGATGAGTCAGGTCCTCAGTGATGAGTCCATGTCAGGTCCTTGGTGATGAGTCAGGTCTTCAGTGATGAGTCCATGTCAGGTCCTCAGTGATGTGGACCCCGAGGAACCTGTAGCTGCTGACTCCCTCCACCGTAGTCCCATTGATGGCGATGGGGGCGTGTCCCTCTCCCTGCTGCTTCCTGTAATCCACAATCAGCTCCTTGGTTTTGCTGACGTTGAGATGGAGGTTGTTATCCTGGCACCAAGATGTCAGGTTTTCGACCTCTCTGTACGCCGTCTCGTCGCCGTCGGTGATCAGGCCGATGACGGTCGTGTCGTCAGCAAACTTCATGAAATCTAAGACCATTTACATGTAAAACACAAAGTAAACATGTCATTTTACTTTGCAAAAGCCCAAGTTTACATTAACTGTCCGATGTTTTGTAGAAAAAAGAATCACAAATATATATATACACAATATATTATTGAAAATAATATACATCACAAAAATAAAAACAATAAATAAAATATATTTTAAGTAATAATAAAGCAGAATAGACCGGCAATGAAACATTTCAACATTTAACAATAGCCAACATTTTGTTCAAAAGATAACAATTATAAACACTAAAGAAATCTACCAGTTATGTGCGTGCGTGTGTACATGACTATGTGTGTGTTTCAACTCTCCATTCAAAGTCAGCGACGTTTGTAATTAATGAATGCACCTTTATCTTTATCGAGTGCTGTTTTTGTTTGTATTCCTTCCTCTCCACTCTAGTCCCATTGTCTGGATTGATCTTGAATAGGCACCTGTTAAGACAGAAGTACACTTACATTTAGTGTTTAATTACGGATGATACAGCCATTAATTGTCTTTACAGTTATACAGCTTGAAGTCAAAGGGCAATGCTACTCTTAAATGTACTTTTCATTAACTGTTATGATTATATCTGTACATTTAAAGCATTGGTTTGAATAGTTTTGTTATATAAAGTCGTCACTTGGCATCACTATCACACTGGACAGTATCGCAGCAGGTCTGTAAACAGGAGCAAGCGGTCACTTGAAGATTTGGGTAGCTACGAGTCCCATCTTGAGAGGTTTGTGTGTAACTGGGGCAGATGAGGTGCGTGTCAGTAGCAGAGTGAGCGGTGTAAAAGCATCGTAGTTAA
Source organism: Trematomus bernacchii (assembly GCF_902827165.1). Classification (NCBI taxonomy): domain Eukaryota; kingdom Metazoa; phylum Chordata; class Actinopteri; order Perciformes; family Nototheniidae; genus Trematomus; species Trematomus bernacchii. The sequence goes on from NW_022987869.1 coordinate 4,247,272, forward strand.
CCGAAAGAAGTTTTAATGTGTTTGTTCACTGCAATAATACCAGTTTTTTTTTTGTTGTCGACAAAGGGCCCTCTTTCCGTCATTTTCATTGAGCTGAAGTAAACATACCACCGATTGGCTAAGAGTGAGTTTGGGCTTTTAGGGAGGAGCCAAAGCACACCACTGCAAAGGAAAGGGGTTCGCTGAATTTACAACCCAAGACAAAACGAGAGCATAATGCGAAACAGAATGCAGCACAATAATCTTTTTATCTCGATTATCTTGTATTGTCAGGAGCACTTATCGTGTGTCAGAAATGTGCACAATCCTCTACTCTGTGGTTTAAGATGGAATTACTTAATAAATTACAATTCAAGTCTTACCTCTGCAAGAACTCCAGGGTAGCTCCCAGTTCTGAGCGATAACTGATGTTGAGGCAGTAATATGCTGCAAACATCAGTATCAGGGCGTCGACAACATTCAGGACACTGCCACTGATCTGGTCCTCTGCTCTCATGTAGTGTCCAGCTGTCAGGGGAGAACTCCCTTAAGGTACACAACAGGAAAAAGTCACAACACATTTATAAATCCAAAAAAAATTTAGTGCAGATTGTTTTGTTTTTTTACTGGCGATCACATGGCCAATTGTATTTTAGGAATGATCAGCTCCTGCAGCTTTCTTTTCTTTCTTAAGTGTTTCCTAATGTTAACAGTGTAGAAAATGTCACATCATAAAGGGATAGTTTGGGTGTTTAAAGTGGGGTTTTATAAAGGTACTTATCCATAGTCAGTGTATTACCTAGAGTAGATGATGGCCGGCAAGGGCGGACTGGGAAACGGTGGACCTCTGTCGCCTGTCAGCTTAACTTCAATGATGCCGTTTAAAAACAGCAAACCGACCCGGCCGTTCGGTGATTCTACAGATGGTCAGTCCGCCCCTGCCGGTACCGAAGTGGGCCGAGTGGCCCGACCGGCCCATCGGGATTCGTCCCGAACGTCCCGATGGCCAGTCCGCCACTGATGGCCGGGATGCCCCGAGCTTGGAGATGCAGACAGGAGCAACCACCTGGAAGCAAAGCAATGTACTGCTCTGGACAGGGTCAGCAGAAAAACATATTTTAGCCACCTCTTGATGATTTCCATATCCTTTCACTGTTTGCATAGCAATACCATATAGGACATTGAGAATTTATAACACTTGTAATATGGCAAGAAATCTTACTTGAGGATCTCTGGCTGCTGTTTATTCTTGGTAGGTTGCAATTACTGGTACTGCAGCTACAGTAACAGCTGAGGGAAAAAAAGAGACACAAGTTTGCACATGCTTAAGCAAAAATAACTTAAATAACACAGCAGCAGCTTTAAGTACAGTAATACCACTCAGAGCTCCTGTTATGACCGGTAAAATATGCTGAAGACCGGCAAATCGAAATCTCTCCGGTCAAAATAATTCAGTTGAATAATGTAGTTAATCTACTAGAATTAGTTTGTTTAATATCGAATCATATCAATTTGTTTAAAAGCTCAATAAATAAGACCTTTGACCGGCACTTTTCTCATTTTGTCCAGAAGATTTAAACTTTAACGGACATGTTGACCGGCAAAAAAATATTCTAACGGGAACTCTGCGCACTTCAAGTATAAGACCTGAGTACTTCAACTCTTATTCAAGTACAAGATCAGAGAACTTCTCCCACCTCTGATTATAGCCTTAACATAGGATTTAAAAGATATGGATAATGTGCATTGTGTGTAACATTATGCCCACAAAAAAATCGATTATAAAACTAAGGATTGAGCTAACATTAGGAGTTAGTGACAATGTATGCTAGTCAGCTAGCTAAACTATTTATTAAATAATATTGCGAAAAAGTAACTCTGAAACATTCACTGCACATCAGCTCAGCCACTCGAGCACCATTAAAAAATAAAAAATGAACACCCTGCATAATGACGGCATAGAACAGCTCAATTTCAAAGCATGGTAGCTAGCTGCTACCGTAGCTAGCTAGCTGCTACCCAGCTATGGTAACGTTAGCTAACATTACTTTGTTTTCGGTCGTTAAACAAAATGTATACCATAGCTAGGACTTTGACGTTTGCAATGTTTTAAGTCTTGAGTGTTTTGAATCCGTTGATAAATAGTTTTTACCATTACCTCTGAAAGTGCTGATTCCTCTTCTCTGGGCGCGCCACGTGCAGTGCTTTTCACCTCCTGCGTGCTAACTGAGTGGTCTCTGTAGTATCAGTGCCTCAAAGCATGATGGGTAAGTGCAGCAGAAGTCTCGTCTCTCATTGGCTGCAAATCGATTGCCCTGAAAATCCTTTGATGAACATCCAATCCTTGTATTATTTTAAGAATTGGTAACGCCACACCATAAAGATTAATTTAAAAGTAAAAAAATGGGGTGCAAACTATTTACATTGCAATTATAATTGCTTAATTCTTTGGATTTTATTTTCTTAATTTACAAAATGACAATGTAACTAGTTGATAAATAATAAAACAAACACTGAAGGCCTTCCAAAGACACAAGCAACATATGTTATAAGACTTCTTTATTGTCAGTTTATTCTTTTAAATTGAGAATAGAGAACACTGATAATTAATGTTGGTGCACAGGAATATCCCATCTGTACTTTGCAGTCCTGTCCCAAGTACAAGTTAAGTAGGTATTAATCAACGTGTACATATCATTTTTAGTCATGCATGGTACTGCCTTCCTGTTTGCTTTATTTTTGAGAAACCTATTCTGCACCTACCTGGGTTTTAAGAGAGTCCAATACCCCATGAGACTGTTCAGTCTCATAAAACATGCTCAATTTACTTTTTGAAAACACAAGCTCACAATAAAGTCAGATGGGAGATCTACAGAAGCAAAGTGTGATAGACAAAGATGCATTCCTATATTAAACAAACAGAAAATAAATCTTTGTTGTTCCACGAGGCAGTTGTAGCCATAGCAAATGGATTAACAAGTGAATTTAGGTACTTAACCTTCAACTACCTGCTGCCTGAAATCCCTGTGACATCACTGTAGATTGTTGTAACCAACTAGCTGTGTGGGACATTATCACAATACATATTTAAGTGAATTGACTTGGATTGTAAATGTATTTCGCTGTAGCTACTAGCTTTGTCAACATGCTTTGGTGAAGGCCTATTCTTTCAATGTGATGCATTGAATAGTTGGATATTATTAGACGTCTAAAAGGACAACATTGTTCGTTTTACTGTAATTGCAATGCTAATACCAATTTAGCATAGTGGTAGCACTAACTGCTAACACGGTTTTGATATTCAGAGTCTGGCTGTTAGTGCATGTTCAATGTTATGGGCTAAATTGTACATGCTAGTGTGATAAGGCCTAGGGGAAGATGCTAATGTTATTTAACTTCTAGATCCTTTCATTTTTTACTTAGAGTGAAACTCAATATGTTTTTTGCATACTGTGCGCCAATCACTCTGTGTTTTAAATATTGAGTCACACATTTTAGAACATTGATACATTTCTAAAAGCTACTTTCCTAACAAACATGGTGCAGTTGGTGCAGTCGCTACGAGAATGCACTCTGTGTTAGCTGCACAAGGCACTTTGCAGTAGCTTCACGTCTCTGATGATCTGAAAAGCTAAATGATGTCAGAAATGAACACAGCTTTTTCTTGTGTTGAAACAGATCAGCAGGTCAATGTTACTTGGGTTGTGAACGCACAACAGTTGGTTGTTTGTTAGTAGAGTTGCTTTACTGTAATCGCAATGCTAATACCAATTTAGCATAGTGGTAGCACTAACTGCTAACAAGGTTTTGATATTCAGAGTAGGCTGGCTGTAAGTGCTTGCTAGCATGTTCAATGTTATGGGCTTATGCTAGTGTGATAAGGCCTACGGGAAGATGCTAATGTTATTTAACTTCTAGATCCTTTCATTTTTCGCTTATAGTGAAACTCAATATGTTTTTTGCATACTGTCTGCCAATCACCGTTAGCTGCACAAGTGACTTTGCGGTAGCTTCGCGTCTCTGATCATCTGAAAAGCTAAATGATGTCAGAAATTGGCACAGCTTTTTCTTGTGTTGAAAGAGATCAGCAGGTCAATGTTACTTGGGCTGTGAACGCACCGAACACCAAAACTGCTCCCTGGCGCCGGCTATCTGGCAGCCTCTCTGCGATCCCCTCTCCTATCCGCATGTGGTTGTGTTTGTGTATGTATATGCTCTGTGTGTTTGTGCATGTACAGTATATCCTCCCTGTGTGTGTAATGTGTTTAAACACAACAGAAAGGGGGAAGACATTTCCCTCTGAGTGATGAATACATGATATCTTCTTCTTCTTCTTCTTCTTCTTCTTCTTCTTCTTCTACTTAGAAATCATTAGTGAATGGTCACATTAGGTTTGCCTGCAGTGAATGCTGACAGCTATGAGCTAGTTTATAGATGTATCATGGCATAGCCAAATGTCTCCTATATAACCCACAGGCTGTTACTGGTGGGTTATAGTATCATTTTATATCTGAATTGTGCTCTGGTAGGAATTCGCACCCAACATGCTAACAGTCAAGTTTTTTTTTAACTCTATGGTTTTACACAGTTTTTATAACATGAAATTCACATATTTAACAATTAAATCTTCAAATTAATACAAATGTAGCAATAAAGTGAAAGTCAAAATGTGTTAAAATGTAGGTTTGTTTTACTATAATAGGATAGTCAATACCTGTGTTTTTTCAGTTTATCAATGTAAAGTAGTGGTTAAATTAAGCAAAATTACTAAATATTTCTTTCTTTACTCATATATTTTCTTGCAATTATACATTTTTTAAATGAGTATTAACAGTATTTGACAGTTATATATAGCCATAACAAAAGTATTTTTTAGTAAAATTACAGAAAATGCAGCTAATTTTGCCAACAGAAAATCATTTATTTTTACGGTTAGTTTAGTTAAATTCGCATTTAAAAACTGCTAAAAAACAGATAAATAATGTATTCCATTTCTACAGTTTTTTTTTGTTAAAATACATGACACATTTCAATAAACCGTTTATTCTTGTAAATTGAATATGATTTTCTGTAATTATGAAATACAATAAAAAACTGTAATTTATTTTGGGGAAAAACTGTAAAAAAACATTTTTTTTTTACAGTGTATGCCATGATAAATGCGCATGGCAACAGGGAACAGTATTACTATTATGACCACTGTAAACCTTACCCTGTTTGTGTCAGGCTGGATTAGGTTCACCAGAGATTCCTGGGAAGAGCTGCTTGTGGCAAGAGGAGACCCTTCCATCCGCACTGGCGAGCTACACGCCGACGGTGGTGGTGGTTTCCGACACAGTACGCTCCAAACCAGATATTTCTGTAAACACAATATAAACACAATGAACAAAAGTAGCCCTTCAACAAATCATAAATCGTTAGTGAGAAGAAAGAAGATACATTGGAGGCATTAGCTGTCTTTGCATGGGGATACCTTTGTTTATTACTAGTAGCATTAGCATGCTAGCGCTATTATTGGTTTGGATACACATCCTGTAGCTGTAGTAGGTCAACTTTAGCTTTATTGCCAGGTCTGTCGATAGCTACATGGTTTAGTTTATGTTGTAAAACAAAAAGTCACAAATAAAACAAATCGGTAATGCATAACTCACCGGCAAATGAGCTCCGCACATTCAGCGACTCGATCTGCAACACAATCGACGAGAGAGAAAGCGAGTTCACCGTGGATCCAAAACCACTCGTTGGTCTGTCTCCGAGGACCGAGTCTAGCAAGTCAAAATGTGGACTTGTTTTCGGACGACCGCTGCCACTCCGTCAGAGGTCTCGCTTTTGGTCCCGATAATCCTTCTTGACTTTTTTCAATTTGTTGCCAATCTGTTCAACGGTACGGTCAAAACCAGCGGTTGCCATCTCTTGCTGCAATTGTTGTAGAATTGCTTTGGACCGCGTGGTCCCCTCCAGCTTCCTCTGAACCTCTTCCGAAGACCAGATTCCCAGTAGGTAGACGACGCTGAAGTTGGCTTCCGATTCAGAGCTTCCGATTCGGCAGTTAAGGGGAAAGTTAAGGGAAATTTAATTTACAGCGCTGAGCGAACAGTTGGCTTCCGATTCAGAGCTTCCGATTCGGCAGTTAAGGGGAAAGTTAAGGGACATTTAATTTACAGCGCTGAGCGAACAATCCTCGTGTTTGAACCTCTTAAATCGCTGCATCGCCGATTTATTTGGACTGGATTATCCCAGAGAGGCTAAACATTCTTTATAACACAGTTTTAGATTTGTGAAACCTTAATTCTATTTGTGAAAATAAAAAAAGAGAGATTTCAGTGCTTTTTTTACATCTAGACCACATTAGACCAGGTCCTGATCCAAAACCACTATAGCTAGACTCATCAAATCTGGACTGGATTATCCCAGAGAGGCTAAACATCCTTTATAACACAGTTTCAGATTTGTGAAACCTTAATTCTATTTGTGAAAATACAAAAAAGAGAGATTTCAGTGCTTTTTAGCATCCTGGCCACATTATCATTATCACATTATCCTGGCCACACACATGGCCTTTTTGATCAAAGGGAGTGGTCACAGGGAAAGCTGCTGTGGCTGAACAAAATAGCCAGATTCAAAGGACAATCATGGGATGCATTTGGGACTGAGGAGGACATGGTTGTTTCTCGACTGGACTACCTTCAAAAAACAGAAATAACCCAAACGTGCCAGAATGTGGCTTGCCCTGTCGCCAAAAGGACATGCAACTCAGTTGATATAATGTAAGTATTTCCCTATTTTGTGAAATTAAATTAATATAATGTATTTATTAAATCAAATGAATGTACTTGTAAGCAATAGTATAATTTATTGCATCCAAAAAGAAAGTCTCATGAGTTAAAGATTGCAGAGATTGGTCATATTTAAGTTAATTTACTTGTCTTTTTCAATTATGTTTTATTCCCTTTCAAGATGTGCAGATTTTGGGAACATACAGGCTGATGTCGACAAGTGGGCGAATGAGTCCCTAAAAGTTCTTCCTTGCAAGAGGTAAGTACCATATGTATTTCAGATAATTCATTGTAAAATGTATATGCCAAACAGTTCCATTGATCTACATTGTAAATAAATGATTGAGGTATGAAGACCAACTATATCCCTCGCTGACCTTGATGAATCACTTAGATATGTGACCATTGTCCTGTAACATTCAAATGTTATCAAGAAAATTGAAATATTCTGAACCTAGTCGTAGGAAGTTAACACAATTGAAAGCAACAGGACAATATCACCCATATGTTTACAACTTCACTGAACCAATTTCAAGCCTTGCAATCAAGGGTGATCAGGATTTATTTGTTAAAGTTTCAATGCTATAGAGGTCTTATGTATGTTGGGTCTATCATTTCATTTTATTAAGCCAATTATTATTTATTTTTCCTTTTATCTCAACAGAGGTTTGAAACAATGCACTTTTAAGGAGACAACAGTGCAGCGTGTCTTCGTGCATGGAGAGCCTTGTATTTTATTACTTTCAGTAATAAACCAGGGGAAGCTAACCAACAAGCATCATCCTACAGCCTTGCCACATCTGGTTACAATTCTTGGTGGAATGTAAGACTTACATACAGTCATGTCTTTGGCTGTGCTCAAATGTTGCTGTCTGTTTTAACTTGTTCCATTTGTTTATATTGCTATTTCACACAGTCTTTGTACAATACTCTTGTCACAAAGGTATGAGCCAGCTGCTGTGACATATCACCTGGGGCCTGCAAATCACTTTGTGGCATTCCACAAATTGGGTTTAGATAGAAGCTGGCATTTCTATGATGGCCTTGAAGAAAATGAAAAGCCTGGAAGAGGAGATACCGTCATCAAAGAGACGACCATCCAAAGAAAACTTGGGGCTAACTCCCGTGTTGGCCACATTGTTATGGTCCGGGTAAGTATGGACAGCTAATTAAGGAAGAATAAAGTCTTTACTTCTTAAAGTTATTCTAATTTTTTTGTTGCAAATAAAAATTCAACAGATAAGTAGGTATACTTATATAAACTTAATGTATTTACAGTTGCAGGCAAAACATTTAAACAGGAAATTAAATATAGTCTATAACTAGCATTGTTCAAGTTTACTTTAAGCAACAAGCTTTGTTTGCCTAATTACAGTATGTCATCTTGAGTACTAGGATTGCTTGGAATGTGAAAGACATTACAAGATTAGAAGATAACACTTTGGTAACAATGGTATGAGAAAGTTAGTTCATTTTAATCCTGTCTTCTCTAATCCCTCAGAAAAATAATTGCTATTCATATTTTGCTTTAGGACAAAGCAGCAGAAGCTGTTCAAAGTGGATGAAAGACTGAAGGTTAGCCTATTTCTTTATCTCATGAACCTGAATTCCTTTAACATCTCATTCATTTATTTGTTTGCTATGAAACAGTATTTAAGATACGAAAACTTAGTAGCTAAATAATTATCACCTAAATGAGGAGCATACACTTATTTTTATTTTTATTTATTTATTCATTTGTTTAACAGGGACAGTGCACATTAATTAACATTGCTGTAAACGTGCCAGAGTTAGCCAAGAGGCTATTGTTCATCTGTTGTCCCTGGACAGATTTGATAAGTCAACCTAAAACACATTTCATTTAAACAAGTAAATACAATGAAATTAAAACATGCAACATACATTACTGGAATACTTAAATAAATAAAAAGACAGAATAATAAAACAAAACAAAAGAACATGTTAAAACACAGACAGTGGGTTGTAAGGAGCAGAAGATTGTGTCAGTGTTTCAGAGCTGATTCCTCACTAACCATGTTTTGAGTTGGGATTTAAATAAACTAAACGTAGTCTGTTCTCTGATTGTAGATGGGATTGAGTTTCAGCTCTGTGAAAACCTGAGTGGAGTCCAGCGACAGCTGAACTACATGTGTCTGTGAAAAAGGCCTCTGCTCAGATATTAAAGGATGGAGACCCTCTCACAGCTGCATACTGGACTGAGTGTCATGGTTTTGGTTTGTTGTTTTCATTTTCGGTTTTGTTATGTTAAGTTGTTCCTTGTTTTCTTTTGCCATTCAGGAAAATAAAGCTTGCTTTTGGTTACCTGACCTTTTAGTCCTTTTACTGCATTTGGGTCCTATTTTAGTTGTTCTGCTTTATGATTGTAATGCATGACTGTGCCAACATGTGTCTCCTCCTCCCTGCTCTTGTTTGTAGGCTGCACCTGCTTTTCAGGAGACCAGGCCTCGCAATTATGTTCTTTCTGCCAGTGCATCAGCGGTAAGACTCCATCACAAACTGCAGGGTCTGTCACCCAGCAAGAGCTAAGCTAACGTGCTAACAGGCACAGAGCCTTAGAACACCACATACTCCAAAAGACAGATGATGTAGCTCACATCAGGGCACAGAGCTGCTGCAGCCTCACCTGGAGCAGCAGTCAAAAAAGCACTGAAATCTCTCTTTTTTGTATTTTCACAAATAGAATTAAGGTTTCACAAATCTGAAACTGTGTTATAAAGAATGTTTAGCCTCTCTGGGATAATCCAGTCCAGATTTGATGAGTCTAGCTATAGTGGTTTTGGATCAGGACCTGGTCTAATGTGGTCTAGATGTAAAAAAAGCACTGAAATCTCTCTTTTTTAATTTTCACAAATAGAATTAAGGTTTCACAAATCTGAAACTGTGTTATAAAGAATGTTTAGACCCTCTGGGATAATCCAGTCCAAATAAATCGGCTATGCAGCGATTTAAGAGGTTCAAACACGGAGGATTGTTCGCTCAGCGCTGTAAATTAAATTTCCCTTAACTTTCCCCTTAACTGCCGAATCGGAAGCTCTGAATCGGAAGCCAACTTCAGCGTCGTAGTAGACAGCTGGTCTCTTCAGTGGACCACTGCTGCTTGTTAAGTTTTAGGTTTTCCATCGTTGTGTACAAACTGGATCAAACGCGGGCTTTTTGTTGTTGTTAGAGGTTGATCCCGCCCCTGCAACAGAACAAAAATAAATGTGTTTGTGTTGCCCTGTTGTTTAGGTCAAAAGGACACCTAGTGGGTAAAAATGATAATTACAGTGCTTTGAGTCTTTCTCTGGTCTGCATCCCCTTAACAATTGTATGTTTTGAGCTGTACTGTACTGTACCCAATATACAAGCTGTTAATAAACTTTTCAATCAATCAATTCAATCAATCAATGAGTTATGTATTGTAATTTCAGTGTTGCCATAGTTATGCAGAACTCTTACATGTATTCAGACGCACGTTTCTACTCTGCATTGTTGTCTAAGAAAACATATGCCTGTAAGTGTTTCTATGCTCTGTTGTTTCAACATTGTTTATGAAGAGTATGTGTGAGGGATACATTGTTAAATGGTGGAAATATTGCTGTGAATTCATAGTTGCAACGATGTATGCTAACCGCTAGCCTTTCAATGTAATGTCCCATAGGGGTTAGCATGAAGCTAACGCATCGTTTATATGGTTGTTAGCACACGCGGGAAATGTATGATATGTTAAATGATTGCTATGCTTGAAATGAATGTACATTTTCTTGTGTGTCCAGTTTTACAGTGCTTTCTGAGTAAAACTTTAAAACGGAACTTCTGAAGCAGAGTTTTTCTTGGGAACCTGTTGTCTGTCTGCCCAGCTGGGCAGAATAGTGTTGTTTAAAAGTGTCTACTGTTTCATGTTTTAGCCTTAGTGTAAAACAGTTTTATTGAATAAGAATTGCATTTGATGATACTTAATAATTATATTTAAATATTACCTACATATTTATTAAATAAAAAAATAGCAAGTAAAAACAACCTGAAAAGCCAAATATTTTTTACTGGAGATTTGTATGCAAATGTAATCTTAAAGTGGACCTATCATGCTATATTTGAATAATATATTGTAGGGCCATACCTATATAAAACATGTCTGTGAAGTTTTTTTTTCAAAATACCAAACAGATCATGCTGATTCTGTGAGAAGTCTTCTTCGCTGCTTTTGTGGCAGACTACAGCGCCACTTACAGGCCTGGCATGTACACAGCGTCTCCAGCGCTTTCGAGCGGCAATGGCCGTGGCCGTGGCCTAACCCCCCATTCCCCTGATAGGTGGAGAGTTGCCCATATGGCGGAGCACCCCTTTTCTGACGTCAGAACAATTTCAAATCTGTATCAGCTCCGTTGCAGCCCCTTTTTTTAGAGATTTGGGTATGGAGGAAATGAGAGAGGGTTGTGTTTTCTGACACTTGGTGAGTTCCCTGACACACCGGGGACACATATTCATGTATAAAAGATGTACAAAAGTGCATTTTGCATGATAGGTCCCCTTTAAAGGAAACCTATCATGCTATATTTAAATGATATATTGGAGGGCCATACCTATATAAGGTATATTTATACGTTTCTGTTTTCGAAATACCAAACAGATCATGCATTTTAGCCATGCCTCATTTCGCTCTATGTGCTGTTTGCTGTCTACGGGTCTGATTCTGCTGACCACGCCCCCCTGCAGGAGAGGGGAGACTGCTCTGATCAGCTGCTGGGCTGTCAGAAGAGGGGGAGAAAAAGAGATCTCCGTCCTCCGTGTTTTATTATATAGAGTCGTTATTCATTTGTTTTAAAGCTCAATAAATAACAAAGAAGACCTTTGACCGGCACTTTTCTAATTTTGTCCGGAAGATTTCAACTTTAACGGACATCTTGACCGGCGAAAGTAACTGAAACTGAAACTCTGCCGCACGGTCCCCTCGTTCCTTGGAAGAGGCGGAGAGGTGGGTGTTTGTCATCTGCTGGTGGACTAACCGGAGAGAATTACAGTGCTTGCCTCGACGGGGAGGGATTGCATTGAATTAAAGCAGCGGGAGCAAACGCTTGCCTCGGGGAGGGAGAAAAAAAGCCACAGCGGAGAATAAACAGAAGGGTAACCATGGTAACCAAGTCTTCTTCGCTGCTTTTGTGGCAGACTACAGCGCCACTTACAGGCCTGGCATATGTACTACAGCGTCTCCAGCACTTTCGAACGGCAATGGCCGTGGCTGTCTCCTCCTGATTGGTGGAGTTGGCCCAATAGCCGTAGCGCCACTGTCCTGACGTCAGGACAGTGTTCAAATCGGGATCAGTTTTTATCAGATCCGTTGCAGCCCCTTTTTTAGAGATTTGGGTATGGAGGAAAATAGAGAGGGTTGTGTTTTCTGACACTTGGTGAGTTCCCTGGAACACCGGGGACACATATTCATGTATAAAAGACGTACAAAAGTGCATTTTGCATGATAGGTCCCCTTTAAGTAAACTACTATACAATAGTACGTCAAATGTACTTACAAAAACTGAGTGTGACAGTAAAGTTTACTTAAGTGCCTTTAGTAACAAACACTTCTTAACTGTAAGTAGAAGCTACTTGAAATATACGTTGTTAAATTTACTTAGGTTTTCTGAGTGCGTTTTCTTACCTCGATTTTCCTAAGTAAATCTTACTCCCCGTTTTTTCATGTCACTGTTATATTTGGTGATGTCATCTCTAATCCTTTATTTAAAAAAAAGAAGTATTTTCAACTGTCACATCTATTGACACAATTATGTGATTTGACTCTGAGATTGCATTTAGTGTTAAAAAATTAAAACTCATGTTGAGGATAAGAACATTCTGTAAAATATAACAGTTTAGAAAATATCCATTTATTGTTAACAAACCCTGATCGTCATATGAATAATTAACTTGCTCATAAATGTGTTGATATTCATATTTTGTTGCTTTTTATTATGTAAGGTTTTGTATTTGGGATCATATTTAAATGTATTATGAAATCATGATGCTTGTAGTGTATCATGTCTACACTCATGAATGAACTCATCCTCTGTCCTATAGCCTTTTGCAATGTTATAAACATGTCATTTTTTCTTGCTGTGGTCAAAATAAAGCAGATATTAATTATTTAATTCAGTAATTAAGGTGTTCCTGTCTCTAAGATGATGACAGCAGATTTCCCTGATCCATTCATTTCAATTAATTTGAAAGTTTTAACACACAAAATGCAATGTAGAAAGAAAAGTCAGACCTGTTAAAAAAGCTCTCTGACACACACACACACACACACACACACACACACACACACACACACACACACACACACACACACACACACACACACACACACACACACACACACACACACGCAGACACTCTCCTCTTCTTAAAGGTGGGGTAGGTAATTTTGGAGAAACCAGCTCGAGTGGCTAGAATTTGAAAATACACAACCGGAAAAAATCTGCCACTTCCTTACAGAGCCCCTCCTCCAACACACACGAACGCGCACATGACCAATGAGGGCACGAGATAAGTTTGTGCACAGACAAGCATGTAGGCCATCCAGTTATTTTAGCCGGGCCGGCTAAAATGATTGGTCGTGCTTTTTACAGCGCCACGGCTTCCACAGATGAAATGTTTGTATGTCTTTATTGTCAAAGCATTTAATATATTCATTGCTATCGGGATGTTAAGAGCATTCCATGGAATATAACAAAAAGTGTTTCTGAAATAAATTACATACCCCACCTTTAAATGCTCAACAACAAGGTCAAGTTCAACGACAAAGGACACACTGTTAAGGCCTGGGTTTTATGACTATAAATTAAGGTTCATCTTAATCTTATTATTGTTACATATTGCATAATGGGAAGTAATGATGATGGGAAGTAATCACACTGATGTTCACAATGATGGCTTACATAAACTAAACCAACATATAGAAATCATTAACATATTTTCTTTGTTAAGATGACAATTAATTTAGTTTGGATATCTCTTGTGTTATTAAAGGCTGATTATGATGGGATTCAGTCAGCTGATGACTCAATCACTGCGTCACCACTAACCCCTAACCCTAACCCTAACTGCTCAAAGGAGCTCAGTATTCAGCTGTTATATCATCAGAGCGAACAACAACAACAACACAAGTGGGGAATTTGAGGCGCTATGTCTGGCAAAATATCACACATATGGCTTAAACCACACTCAGATAGTTATTTCCAACTCCAAGATGGCAAACGAAGGCTCTTTTTGTTTTTAATTACTGAGATGTGGCATCAAATGAAGGCAGTTTGGATGCAGTGTGCAGGCTGTGTCTCTGTTGGTGAACATGGGGCACACTGCCAGGCTTCAATTTCTTCAGTTTCATGAGCTGGTTTCCCACAGGCGTCAGGTGCAGGAGGTTTAATGAGCCGCTCTCATAATGAAGCATGGAGCTGAGCTGCTGCAGGCTCCATGCTCTGCTGTCAGAGGGGAACAACTGTAAGTGAGGAAAAACTCCTGTGACAAATACACTGAAGTGAAACCACATGTTGCTAAAACTGTTATGTGTATTATATTGTTTATGTATTACTGTGTCTTACATGTTATAAATAGTGTAAAACTGCAGAGCCTTTAAACAACTTACTCTCATGACCTCAATGGAAAATCTGACTTTGGTCGTGTTTTATTATAGAAGACATTCAATAGCTCCAGAAAAAGTTAGTTATTGTATACATGTTGGATATTTCTTTATATTTTATATACCAACATTTTTTACAATACATTTCACAATTTTAAAGACAATACACGTCCTAACATGGATGTATCCACCTGAGAGAACAATCAGCTGTGCCCTGGAATGTTTGTAAATCTGGGGAGTTCACAGACAATATGACAAAATAGAAATATGTTCACATTGTTGGTTTCGTTTGCAGGTAATTATTTCACAATAATAATACAATTAATCCTGTTGACATCTTTTATTAAAATCTTATTTTCAAATGAATCTTCGCTTCTCTTGTTTCTAGAAAAAAAATCTGTTGTTAAAAGTCCTCTCGTGTTGAACTAGTTGGTAGAGCTTCAGAATGCAAGGAGTTTGTCTCCGCTAATGTGTGTGTTGGTCATTAAGTGTTGTTACAGGTTCTCTGTTTGCTGGAGTGCAGCAGGTTAACGGAGGGTTTGGTCAGTGTTTTCCTAAAAGACACACATTTTCACAACTGCTTTTCTAATTATGTATAGGCCTATCATTTCTCCTTGTCCGATGCTGCCCTTTATCTAACGTTACCTCCGGTAACTGAAGCAACGGGCTTACTGCTGACTCAGCATTTAACCGATATGTTTGCTGTACACAGAATACTCCACGAGTTTTTTAGTTTTTTTGAATTTTGATGATAACAACCTCTACTATAAAGAGAAAACTGGCTTTATTTTTGTTCAAATTAAAGCCAGCCAGAGATTGTGTCTATTTATGAAAGGAAATAGTGTTAGGGTTAAGCGACCTTGGGTCTCATGAAAGGCGCTATATAAATCCAAGCTATTATTATTATTATTAGAGTTAGTTAACCCTGTGACGCGTGATATAAAGGTTAAAATACTTTTTTGACTGACTCCAATTGAAATGTAAATGCAGCTAATTGAGACGAAAGGGCCAGATGCCACCAAAGGACACACTATATAAAATAATGTAGCTACACTATGAAGAAAGAAGGATGACTCTCCTTAGAGAAGTGAACTAATGAGCAGAGACACGGCCTGGTCACATTCTCTCTGAAGCGCAGAAGAGATGTGTGTTTTCTGCAACGTGTGCAAATCCTCTGCCAAACTAAAGACATATTTTGTATTCAGCTCATAAATATATGCGTTTTTTTCTGGTGTTATTTTCTCAAAGTCTTAACATGTAGGCTACTACAGTGAAGTCGAGTCTTTTCAGTGTATCTTTTCCGTCGGTGTTCCTGTACGCATCACCCGTGCGCCTCACATGGTTCACGCCTTCAGCTATAGCAGCAGGTTAACTGCTGCAGGACATCCGTATTTTGTTCATGTTAAAGATCAAAATGCCTCTAATTCCTGTCAAAGCCTCTCCAAACATTTGATATAAAACCCCTCAGGACTGAATGCCGGTGAAGGTTATATTTTATAAAGAGCTTTTGTGGCGTGCTGTGTATTCAGTTTGCTTCACTAAATTACTATGCAGTGGTTTGCTACACACACCTGTGAAAATATAACGCATCCGATCAGGGGACCCGTATCTTTGGCCCCGGGGCACGGTAGGCCCGGTACCGGGATAATCCCTTATAGGGGGCATCCTGTTTATTGGTGTCTACATCACAGGCTTTACACATCTGCATTTCGTTATTGTAACACTGAATTGTGATCTTTCACTTTCCTCTGTCATCCAGCGTCTTTAAAATGTTATTTATATGTTTGAATGAATCAGGTGTATTTTATGTAGGTGCTCGCCTGCCTTAAATTGCCCCTTCAGGAAAAATAATTAAGTGTTGGCATTGAAGTGCAAGAGTGTGCAACAAAAAAAAAGCAGCTTAACCATATTGAAAAATATGTGCAAATGGCTGCGTCAGTAGCCTATTGAGTGTTTTCGCTGGATGTGATCAGCAGCAGATCTATGTTGACTTGATGAGAATAAAAGGATGAGCGTCAGTTCAGATAAAGACGTCTATTCTTCCTGACGGGAGACTTATTGTTACAGTGGACAGTGCAGATAAAAAGTTAAATAATATGAGTTGATTTAGACATTTAATAAAGAAGAACACGTTAATAAGTATAGGCTCCATCATTCGTACATTATAAATACTAACTGACAACGAATACAGAAAAGATGTTCCGCCCTGCTCTCTCCCCCCCTCCCCCTGCATGGAGGCAGATATGTAGGGTTAATGATTTATAGAGAGCAGCTTCAGGATGTTTGTCTTATTTTCTTTGGCCTGGTGATGTTGGACCGTCCCTGAGACAGCATGGCGTCTTCCGTGTCATCTGCGCGCACACACGCACGCGCACAGACACAGAAGAAGCTTCTAGGTGTGCGGTGGCCTTGAACTTGAGCTCATTACATCTGTCTCTCTCTCTCTGTCTGTTTGCCCCCCCTCTCTCCGTGTTAAACTTGACCTTGACCCTCAGGGGCCAGCCGGCCAGCAGACCACACTGTGAGAGGCACTGTGTGTGTGTGTGTGTGTGTGTGTGTGTGTGTGTGTGTGTGTGTGTGTGTGTGTGTGTGTGTGTGTGTGTGTGTGTGTGTGTGTGTGTGTGTGTGTGTGTGTGTGTGTCCACTGCGGGCCATGCTACAACACTTCAGAGGAAGCCATGTTGGTGTTCATATGTTCAGGTGTTGATCTGATGGGATGGAGACACGCCACACCTTCACATCCAGATATACACACGTTTAGCTTTAAATCGTCTTGTTTTCTCTCTTCCAAAGACATTTGACTTTTTACGCACATCCTCCAGTCTCCATATTCCATGCACATTTCTGTTCAACTGTCCCTCTTTTAAAACACCACAGCTCTGCACTTACATTCTGGTATACTGCACGTTAGGTTTCAGAGAAACTTGTCATCATCTGTTTGTACTTGCTTTGTTGTATATTTGTATTTTTTGTGCATTTAAAAAAAAAAAGCTTCTGTATTAGCCCCTTTTCACAACTTAATTCCTCTTATCTTGTTTTTGTTATTATACACCAAAGCAATGTGTAATATACAAAATAATTATTTTTCAGCATCATCAAAAGCACTTTCTTGTTAACGTTGTAGTCTTATTTATCCTTCCTGTTGTCATCTTGTCAAATGTGGGGATATAAGTCAATTGTATGTTAGTCCCAGAAAAATAACGCGTAGTGCTTAATAAATAGTCAAACCGGGAGGACAAAAGTTGATAGGAAGACAACATGGGTTATTTATTATATTATTTTTACTTAAATATCTAAATGTATTCTTATTGGAAATGTAAAAAAACACAAACAAAGAAAAGATACTACAAGGGACGCTTTCCTCCTTTCCTTTCCCTTGCCTTTTCACGGAGCTTTCATTCCCACGTTGCGGTATTTATCAGCGAACACCAACTACCAAAAGTGGACATTCACCCAAAGTTATTTTAATTTTAAAATGATTCATACTATTTTATTGTATTATATAAAAAAGAATACGTTCAACCTTAACTGCCATACGTTAGGCCGAAAAAAAGGCACGGTTCTGTCTCCATGTCTAAACATCAGGTTTTAAATGTCCTTTTCACCGTAATCTATGATTATCTGCTTCTTCATTCAGCCTTCAGTGGATTTGTTTCCACTGACTGCTCAGATTAGGAAGCTTGGCCCTGTCCTCCTCCGTCACCTGTCCTCTGCTGCCTTATGAAGTGGAATCTGATGTAACAAATATACCTTTGCAGAGTCAATTCTTCGCTGCCCAGCATTATGGAATACTCCTGACCCTGGATGATCAAAAATAAAACAAAGCTTCTCCTTCAGACATGTTGCTATAGGCTCACCGGCCTATCCGAACACAAAGATTCCTCGTGATCTCAAGGTTACCATATAGATACCAAACATGTGCAAAATATGGCGTATAGCGTTTAATAAAATAATACTCAATCTGCAAAATGCATGACGCTTAAATCAGGCCTATGTTGTATTTTATATTTTTTAAAGAAACCTCCTTAGTGATGACTATCAGGGTTCACCCACTACGACAACACTGGATCCTTTTGTCAGTCAGTTATTAACACACTGATTTGTCTCCATTATTTTGTTAAAGGAAGCTTAACACCTAGAAGGCCACATGGATGAAAAAGTGACAGTGAGTGTGTGCTTGAAGTCTTTTATCCGGAAATATGTCAAAAATCTTTGTGCCAGAAAAGTGTCAGAAAAATGAGTTCCGCACAGCATGAGAGACTCACGCTCACATATATAAACCCGTAAGCAGCCGGTGAAATGATTACGCACATAACACGGCTCAGAAGTGCCGTGGAAATCTGACTGAGGCGTTTTGAACCAAAGCCATATTTCTAAAATATTAAAACCTCCAAATCACTTCATAAATCCCCTTCCTCCACTCAGATGGTGAGAGCGGGAGAGACACAGAGGCTGAGAAATGGGCAAGTGGGTATAATTATTCAATCTAATATTTATTTTGAAACCCTGCACTGCTCCTGGAAAGTCTCATTACATGTCTTTTTTTTGTTTTGTTATATTTTTAAATGCTTTTGTGACAACAAAAACCCTGTTTTCATGTATTTGGCAGCGTATGTTATAAGTCTTTAAAAGTGTCCATAACTCTCCAATATCTAATATTTAGAATTATTATTAGCATTTATCGCACTTTTTATTCAATGTAAAATTACCTATAGTTTGCTTTCTATTCCATCAGTGTCTCCTGCAGGTGTGTTCATTGTAAATTCAGTACAATACAATATTTACCTTACATGAATTAGGCTATATCAGTGTATCAGTGTTTCAGGTTATATCATCTATGAAAAGATTAAAAGAACTGGGGGATTATATGTCAGACGAAATGTACCATGTATTATTAATAAACGTGACCCATACATTAATAGATTTATTTGAGCGCCGTCTCCCTGTGCGTCTTTACGCACAGCACCGAACTGTCTGTAAAGAGATTTATTTTGTGTCACTATGATAATATCTGTCTCTCTGTGTTTGACACACTGCGCTGCGGCACATCCAGGGAGCTGACCCGCTCCAAAACTCAGCTCCTCTTCGTGCCACAGCTCGAGCCTCATAAACATTCTTTCTTTGACTGACAAGCCCCAAGTCTCTTCTTCTGCTTCTTTTTTTTCTGTTGCCCCCTCACGTGATCATCCGGTTCCATCCAATGGACTCGCGACCCCCCCCCCCCCCCCCCCTACTCTCGGGGGCTTGTTGCGTCAAGGCTGCGGCTGGGATGTAACCGGAGGTGCGGCCGGTTACCGGGAGTCTTTGCTTCCAAGCGAGTGCAGTCACCAAACGGCGCAGTGAGGCAGCGCACGCGTGCTATGAGGGTGCGCGTGACGGTAGGCCCTACATGTGAATGACCTGAGTCTGCGATCAGAGGAGAGCAAATGCGCAACAGTTCTTTTCTTTTAGCCGATGTAGCAGCTTAGCGCGCAGGAGCGGACAGTCAGAGCGGAAACGGCAGCGCGCGGAGGACACACCGGGAAAAGGAGCGCATATGACCGCCTCCTTGGTTCTAAACCCTCGCTGGCCAGCGGACACGGTGATGTTTGTGTATGAAAACAATCTGGACGATCTGAACAAGAACATGGAGGGGCTGGTGGGCAGCAGCAACTTCGCCGCGAGCCAGTGCCGCAACATAATGGCGCACTCTGCGGCGGCCGCAGCTCTGGGCGGCCACCCGTCCGGCCTGGTGCACTCTTCAACGGGATACCCCACGGTGGAGGTGTCCGCTTCAGGCTCCAGTGAGACAGGCGGGCCTGCGGGGAAGCAGTGCGCGGCAGGACCGTGTCCTGGTGCCGCCATGCCGCACCAGAGCTCTTCTGCCGCCACCGCGTTACCATACAGCTACTTCGGTAACGGCTACTACCCGTGCAGGATGGGGCGGGGTTCTGTGAAGTCTTGCACTCAGGCGGCGGGGCCCGCGCTCAGCTCGCAGTACATGGACACCACGGTGAACCCCGACGATTACCCGAACCACCGCGCCAAAGAGTTCGCCTTTTATCACGGATACCCGAGCCCGTACCAGTCCATGGCCAGCTACCTGGACGTGTCGGTGGTCCAGACGCTGGGCAGCGAGCCGCGCCATGACACGCTGCTGCCGATGGACAGCTACCAGCCCTGGGCTCTGACAAACGGCTGGGGGGGACAGATGTACTGCAAGGACCAGGGCCAGGCAGGACACCTCTGGAAGTCTGCTCTGGCTGGTAAAACTTTACATTCTCCTTTTAAACTCAAAGTCACTGTGCTATTGTTCTGCTATTTAGTTATTGTGTGACATTTCATCAGGAATAGATCATAGAGTGTTGACGTTGCCAGTGCATGATATGATTAATGTGCTCTGATAATTAAACACACTCTTCATTAATTTGAAACATAGTGAAATTAAGATCTTGGAACAGTGAGCTCGTGTGTCAATCTGACAGTTTCTGGTGCTACTGGTGCACAATAATACAAGCTGTTTGGAGTCAGTGTAACATAACATAAATCAGAAATTAATAGGATATTCTCATCTGTCACTGTAGAGGATATTTGTAATATTCACATTTATGTTGCCTCATTATACTCCAAAGGGAATAGGCCATTAATGAATTAAAAGGTCTTGTTGTGTGGTAGCGTGCAACTCATCTGTTGCGTGTTGTTTATATGGGGCGACTTCTGCTCATATTGTTAACATACAGAACACGTAGGCCCATATCAATTAATTATAATGAACATTTCTATATTGTTTGATCTGAAATTAAGCTTTTTTGAAAAAACAAGACAAAAAGAGATCATTCTGAAAAATATCAAGCACCACCAAATGATCACTAAAAAAATGACCATGCTTTAAGGGTTATATGTGCAATAAGAAAACATTACATATAATGTGAATATAAAATACATTATTGTACATTGTCATTTAAAAAAAAATATCCCTATGGTTACTCAATATAAAATCACAAAATCAAGCATGTTAGTAAACTTTAAACATTTCTTGACATAGTTTCTTGTTTTTTTCCAAATCCTATATGAACTAATCCCCACTTTAATTACCAAAACATGTAATAGCCTATACATATATAACATCTTCTGACCCCCTCGCTTTCAACACAAAGTGACCCTGTTACGGCAGAGATGTGTCTCGGTGTATTAGCCCCCCCTCCTCAGACCTCCTTCTCTTTGTCCTCCGTTCCTACAGATGCGGTGGCGCACCAGCACGACGGCTCTCATTTCCGCCGCGGCAGGAAGAAGCGGATACCGTACACCAAGCTGCAGCTGAAGGAGCTGGAGAAGGAGTACGCCGCCAACAAATTCATCACCAAGGACAAGAGGAGGAAGATCTCCGCCGGCACCAACCTGTCCGAGCGGCAGATCACCATCTGGTTCCAGAACCGGCGGGTGAAGGAGAAGAAGTTCGTGGCCAAAGTGAAGACCCCCGCTCCGTAGCGCTTTGGAGGATCAAGTGAAGGTGTATTTGCGTGTTATGCATTAAAAATGAACTGAGAGAAATGTCAAAAAAGGTGGGAAATAACGAATTGACGGACTGAGACCGTGCTTAACCGTGTGCGTCAACAAATGGAAGATAAAATGGACACAAAGGGACAAAATAAGACCCTCTCCTGTGAGGCCTCCTGTAAATACAGCATCTTCCTGCTTGCTTTATGTAACTGTCCCGTCTACTGTCTGTTTTCTGCTTGTCAGTGTTGTCCGTGCTTTGTAGCCCAAATATATTATGTTGTCCAAATTGTTTATAACGCCTGTAAACCCGTAATCAAAGTATAGTGCAATTAATAAACACTTTTAATCCCGGTGGAAGTAGCTCTTCAAATTCATTAACTGGCCATTTTGGTTTCCTGCGCGTAATTTGTCTCTGGTCGCCAAACTATGCCCGTAAAAATGTGCAAACAAATGCGCATATTGTCAGGCTGAAAGGTGATCCGCGCACATGGAGGAGGATTCTCATGCAGATCAAATGTGTTTATGAGGCTGTGAATTCATCTGGATCAGGCCACCCTCTGGAACATCCCCACAGCAATGCTATCCATTTCCTATCGCTTTACAGGCCCGTGTGAACACGATCTGCCACTGATCAAACACAAAAAGCATCAACATTCTTAAATCGTGTTGTTAAGCTGTGAATTTAGCACAAAACTTCAAAGCGCGAGCAGAAAATCACTTTATTTAGGAAGTTTCCTCCTCATGTGAACATGTTGCTTTCTTCCTCTAGCAGCTCACTAAATCTACCAGATATGACCAAAACAGTGCAACCATGTGACGTAGAGATATTATAACAGCTTGACCAGTATTGGAGTAAAAAGTAAATTCATTTAACATGATCTAAAAGCCATACAAAGGTAAACCTCATATACTAGTTTGTTTAAATAACCAGAAAATAGTGCTAACAGCGGAAAGGGTTTACAAGTGTTGGTTAGAAGCTGTGTTGAATTGATAGTATGTGTCCCTGTAAGTTTGATCAGATACACACAATTAGTAGATTTAATGATTCAGTTGTTTTAT
Organism: Trematomus bernacchii; assembly: GCF_902827165.1. NCBI lineage: Eukaryota > Metazoa > Chordata > Actinopteri > Perciformes > Nototheniidae > Trematomus > Trematomus bernacchii. The sequence goes on from NW_022987869.1 coordinate 4,270,195, forward strand.
TTTGTCATACGCAAAATGGCTACAGCCGAGTTGTTATAGGCTAGATCAGAAGCCCCACCAAAATGGAATACTTAAAAAAGAAAAGACGAAAAATAGTGCAATAAAATAGCACAATAGACATAATAATTCAAGTAGGCCTACGTGCAGTAATAAAATGAATGCATATAACATAGAATAGAATTAATTAAACACTGTTCAGAAGAAAATTGTATAATAAATACATGGTCAAATATTTATTAACCCTTATGCATAAGTGGGTCTTTTTTGACCCGGTGAGGTGGTTTTCTTAGAGTATCTTTGTAATTAATTTTTTTTATAATTTCTTATTCCAGCTATTCCTCAAAAAACATGTTGTGGATATCATGCCATTCAAATTTTAAATTTAAATTTTAAGAAATTGTAGTTTTCGTATTACCCCAAGCTTCCATAAGTGGGTCTTTTTTGACCCAGTGAGGTGGTTTTCTTGAAGTATCTTTGTAATTACATTTTTTTATCATTTGATATTCCAGCTATTCCTCTAAAAACATGTTTTGAATATCATGCCATTCAAATGTAAATTGTATACATTTTAAGAAATTGTAGTTTTTGTATTACTACCCCAAGCTTCCATAAGTGGGTAAAAAATGACCCGCATGCATTTTCTATGGAATTTCGTTTTTTTTTCAAAATGTAATTTCTTTTTCTAAAATTATAAATAGTGAAAAATTAAATATGAAATATTTCTAGTGTGAACCAAAATATAATACTAAATATTATACAAGTGATTTTTCTTAACCAAAATGACAAAAATGGCATAAAAACACATATTATTCTAATACGGGTCCTTTTTGACCCACTTATGGAAGAGTGTAGGCTGTAGGGTCCAGTCATTCGTGCATCTAAGGGTTAAAGGATTGAGCAAAACAATTTTAAAATCACGAAATAGAAAGTGGCAGAGACAGCCGAAAAGTATAGTTTTAGTTTCCAATGTCTCCAATTTACACATATTTGAACAGTGTGGACACATGTCGAATTTTATAGAGTAGTCCTTTTAATTACCCTTTTGTTTGTGGTGCATATCCTTGTAGACTGCATTGTGTGTGTGTGTGTGTGTGTGTGTGTGTGTGTGTGTGTGTGTGTGTGTGTGTGTGTGTGTGTGTGTGTGTATGTGTGTGTGTGTGTGTGTGTGTGTGTATGTATGTGTGTGTGTGTGTGTGTGTGTGTGTGTGTGTGTGTGCGCGCGTGTGTGTGTGTGTTTTTGAGAGAGAAGCCCTTGACCTTGAGAGTCATGTGACCAGCTCTAGTAGGCTCGCCTCTGAACATTTTATGACAGCAGAGGGTTGTGTTGTCTAGTCTGATAGAGACCCCCTCCATGCACCGCCCACCCACACACACACACACCACACACACACACACACACACACACACACACACACACACACACACACACACACACACACACACACACACACACACACACACACACACACACTGCGGCAGGCGGCAGCTCCTCTCATCGATCCGGTGGAGCGTTCACGGCGTCAAGTGAGTGTCGGTGAGTTGCGACACATGTCTATCTGAACATAGAGAGATGGTAGCAGCAGCAGCAGGAGTCTATATCATATAATATAATTATGTTTACTTAAAAAGCCAGTATTTTTACATCCACACTCGACAAGAACCCACAGACACACGCGCGTAATGTCAATGTTGTTTATAGGTTTTAGATCTCCTCAGCGTGCTGGCGTTGGAGAGTCAGTCATTGTAATTCCTCGCATAGTGTGGAGGATTTCCAAGCCTCGCACTCCACATTGTGCCAACACAACACTGTGTGACAGCTTTCTGAACTGTGTTGTAACTTGTGTGCATAACAACAATCTGTCCTAGACACTCAACAAACTAATTGGTACCCTAATTCTGCTCTGAAGTCAAATAGAGATCAGATTTACATTGCTTACCAGTAAAACATGAAATATAGAATAAACATGAACAGAAAAATACATACATATCGTCAGTTTAAGTTTTACATATAGTTTAACTCTATCTATTACACGATCTTAATGTACAGAACACGGAAAATAATGTACACTGTGAACATTTGTGACACAGTGTATTAAATATCTTATGGTTATTGATGCAGTCTCTGCGTCTCCGCCGAAACGCACCGACAGATGTGACCTTCATACACTGAACATTTCACTACACACTAGCAGATTAAATGCTTTCATATCATGAATTGCACACCTTTAAGACACTATTGACATAGCTGTCGACTCAACTATGAATTCTTTGTTTCAGGAAAGATTTAGATGAATGAAGACGCGAACATCTCCTGCCGTTTAGCCAAAAAATGTAAATGCAATAAAACAAAATGTGAAGAAATGTTATTTATTTTTGTAATGTATTTGCACATAATACACATGTTGTGCATATTTCAGTTAGCCATGCAATTCGTTGGTTTCTACATGATAGCACTAGAACATGTTGGAAAATGTCCCCTTTTTGCGCATTGCGTTTTTGCGCATGTTCATTTACCTTTGAAAGAAAACGGATATAAATTAACTCAGTTCTCACTAAGCATTACATTTTAACAGACTTCTTCACGACATATTTAAACTTTGTCATGTTCTGCTGTTGCGGGCCTTCTGCAGTTTGATGGAAACAATGAAATGTTTTTAAGATAAAGTAACAACACGATATGCGCATGTGCGTGTGCGTGCAACTAATGTGTATAGAGAGTTACATTTGAATTTAATATACCTTCATGTGGCTGAAAAGATGGAGCAGATTTTCTGAAAATATGAGTTATGAACAGTTTGGCCGTGCGGGTTTATAAAGTCTCAAGTATTTTTAGAACTGAAACCAAACGTTAAAACAGAGCCGGTGCAATGTGGTGGTGAACTGTCCAGCAGCACAAAATACAATATAATATCATATCATATATTATATCATATATAGACATTAAAATGCATTTAAATTATTATTATAAGATAAAATAGATGCATGTAACTCATGTATGATTTATCTTTTTCATAGGGATATGTTCATTTTTTAACAGGTATATCATTTAAAAGATAATCTCGATGCCGGTCATTGTAAAATTCCCTTTCATTTCCTCTGTGTGTGTGTGTGTGTGTGTGTGTGTGTGTGTGTGTGTGTGTGTTAAACATTAACATTGAACTTGAATCGTCTCTGTCCTCCTTTAAAACCAACAATACCGACGGAAGACCTGAAGCTCATAAACCCTCTCTCCCCTTTAGTCCAAACAAATACCAGAGGGAGGAGGATGAGGAGGAGGAGGAGGAGGAGGAGGAGGATATAATTTAAAAATAAAACATCACACATGAACTGTTCCTGAGCGCTTTACTTTGGAATGGGACTTGAAAGAAGAGTCCTTCAGGCATCACATGCAGGAACATCATGATTTCAAACATCATTTAAAGCTGGACCCGTTTCAATGCATTTCTGATCAATGACACACAATACAACAATAAGTTCCACAATCAATCATTTACAAACGAATAAAATGTAATTATTTAAATTACATTACATTTGAAATAATATAGATATAGAATACATATGAATTATAACAATATTGTTAGGGTTAAAAACATAACAAAATAGATTAAATATTTGATATCCTATGTCAGTATTTACTCAAGTACTTAGTCCATGTTTCAGGTATTTGTCCTTTACTGATCTAATCAGAGACATTTTAAAGAATTACTAATGATAAGTATACAAATAAATAAGTGTAATGTTCTTCTGTGCAAACACAACACAGAACACATCATAATATAATGGGCTAATATCATCTGAAAGAGGTCACACCAGCACTTTGGAGTTCACTAAAGTGTTCTTGTTATACTGCTCGCTCTACGACAGACTTAGCGTGGCTTTTACATCAGTGAGATGAGAACAGCGTAAGCCTCCTCCAGCCTGTAGTTACACTAAGAGGTCAAAGGTCAGGCCTCAATGCACCATGATAATCCAAGGGACACATTCATATCACACTGAATATAAGAGAATAGTGAAAGGCAATAATAATCCATTACAAACAACAAATGGAGGTCACCAAATATTTCTTCTAATGATTTTATAATCTTAATGACAAAAACAGCACTCACAGTGTTTTAATCCAACAGAATGGATCTGAGATCTTCCTTGAATAAAACAATAATGATCCTAATTAACAGCTAACTTTGTGTTTCTTTGTAGAACAAGAAGCGTACAACATATGGTGGCGGAAGGTTTTACATATGTGCCAAGTAAATCTTTCCACTTCATTATATATACTGAAATTGAAGGTTCTTATAATTGGCAAAAATGTACCATGTGACCTTAATACTATTATAAATGACTTTACTTGATTATTAAGATGCCATGATGCATTATGGGTTAGCAGGATGTAAGTGTTGTAGTCAAGGTGGAGCTAGTTTGAACGATTTAATAAAATGTGCATTCAATTTGATCAGCTAATCATGTGTTTTATATCTCAATATTATTATATATGTAACTACAGCTGTCATATAAATGCAGAATGATAAATTAGCTGGACATTATTACATGTATTGTGTTCCATTCCACTGTACAACACCATGCAAGGAAACATGTTTTATGTCCTGGTTCCTTTTTCCATTTGAGTGATTTATGTATTTCCTTAATGTCACCATGAAGTTGAGGATGACTGGAAAGGAGGACGGAAGGGGATTCTGTGAGGAAGAGCCCCCCGTGTTTAGTGCTTCCTGTCTGTCAGAGCTGCTGCTTCTACTGAGGGTCAGAATACTGACTAACACTACAGGTACAAGTACTTCAAAGTATGAATATGCAGCACAATCACTCATAATACAGGGCAGAGGAGTGCCAATATGAGCAAACCCAGCTCAGATGACATTTCTTATGAAAGTGCATGGAAAAAGGATGCAGTTTAAAAATAATGAAGTCAATGTGGTGCATGCATGTGGCTCTTTTCCAGTTTCTGCCCTTAAAGCAGATTTACATATACAAGTCAGCATTCGGTCATCCACACATACAGAGGCTGCCATACAAGGTGACCTGCTCAGGAGACTTACATTCACACACACACACACACACACACACACACACACACACACACACACACACACACACACACACACACACACACACACACACACACACACACACACACACACACACACACACACACACACACACATACACACACACACACACACACACACACACACACACACACACACACACACACACACACACTATGGGGAGGAATGTGGTGTACGCATCGTCATATTTACTGCAGGGTAATCGTGCAACATGAACTTGACCATACTATGAGTTTTTTGTTAAAATGAGTTGCTTTATTAGAGCTGTACTAATAACTGTGCTCGTAATAATACAGTATGTTGATCTGTGTTATACTAGAGACAATGTGATGTGATGTTGATAGTTGCCAGGGACTGCAGATGGACATTAGCTGATAGCTTAATGTGGCATCTCTTCCTATCCTCCATCATCCAACATCATCACTCTGAGATGAATGTCTTTTGTGCTCCTTGTTTTATTCATAATAACACGGGGCTGGGGATCAAACCAGCAACCCTCAAACTGGAGGACGACCATCCACCTTAGCCACAGCAGCCCTGTACAAAATAAATAAAAACAACTGTAAACCTATGGTGAAGATCTGCTTTAGGATGTGATTCTAACTGGATGTCTATGTGTTTGGTGTTGGCTACCCTAACAGAAGGGACAGGAGCCTGCAGTTCAAGAAGCACATTAAGGCGCGAACAAGAGCAATAAAAAAGACCATCACATATAAATATTAGCTAACAGGAAAATGGGAGAAAGTATACGCAGAAAATAGCAGAGAAATTGGATTTGAAATGTTTCAAAATGCGTACTTTTGTATAGCAGTAATATAACTGTATCTTTGTGAGTAAACATCTCTTGTGTCTTAATTTAAAAAAAATCATATTAGATTATATTAGATATCATTTGTTCCCCAATTGGAAAAATGTTTTGTTACAGCATCATGTAAACAAGGCATTGCACATGAGTTGAAAATAGAATACAATAAAATTGAAAATAAACGTAAATAGATACATGCTAAATATATACATACTATCTAAAGAATGCACAATATATAATATACGGAATAAGTTGTGTTCAATTTTCTATAATAGACATACCTATTACTAAAAATATAAACATAGGATACTTTATAAAAAAAAAAAAGTCGTTTTTTTCATTACATTAACATCTTTGCTTTCTGAAATGTCAAAACTTTGCTCCTCAGTTTTTCATAAATACATAGAACCATATATCATTTGAAGGTGATGACAAAGAGTCATTAAGAACCAACCTAACAGGAAGTCTGTCTGCCCCTCAGTGGTGTCAAACACGAACACACTTCCACCTCCACCCTACATATCATGATCATACCTCCCTCCTGCCCAACATCATCACTCTCTCATCCTTCTGAAGGGAACACAATCTAAATAATATATATAATATATATTTATCCCAAACTCTACCGTCTCTACAGCAGTTGATAGGACAGCAGGAGAGGAGGAGAGGACCACCCCCTAAACACACACACACACACACACACACACACACACACACACACACACACACACACACACACACACACACACACACACACACACACACACACACACTCCGTTTTACCAGCTTCTCTCTCCACACCTCCTCCTCTGTCTGTCTTTTTGTTTCCCAGGTTGGACTTTGCAGTTGAACTTGAGACCGACAGACAGCTTGTAAACAGTTAGTAGTCTGGCCCCTGTCTGGTCTGGAATGGCCTGGAATGGCCTGGAGGGGGGGGGGGGGGGGGGGGCAAGGGGAGGGGGCAAAGGGCACTGGACTGAACAATCCTGTTTTAACACCTCCACATGATTTACAGATCTTTAAACAAGTCCAAACCAAAGCAGAGCACAGGAGACTTCACATGCTTTTACAAATAAATAAAAACGATGCCGGACACACTAAATAACTTCCAGTTTGAGATCCAATTCATTACATTTCATTGAGCTGACACTTTTGTCCAAAGAGACTAACAATAACTGCAATAAACCATAAAGATACATTCTCAGGACAACACAGAAAAGTACAGTGTGTCATTTCAAAATAGGCCAAACCAAGTGCTGGTGCATTCATGTCAAATGGGCTCCACTTATTGCTTTATTTAACATTTGAAATGGTCAAGGTACAGGTGAAGGTGCAGGTGGGTTTTCAGTGTGCAACGAAATATAAAATGTACTTCTTAAAAATGCAAGTACATTTATGAGCCATAATCTGAATACCTTTATTAGTCCCACAGAGGGGAAATGTGCGGAGATAATGGAGACATAATGGAGATGTGTGAAAAGGGACAAAGCAATAAGCTACACGATGGTCACAAAACATTACTTTTATCCGTCTAAACACCGGTTTAAAAAAGGTAAGACATAATAAACACAAATATATGAATATGGGAAAATAATGGTTCAGATAATTACAGAGTAACGAAAACTGTCCACAGACATTTCCATATTTGTCACTGAGAAATGTACAGTGTCTACTTTAATAAGGATTATAATAAGGATTTGTTAGATTTAACAGCAAATAAGTCCAGTCTGTAAGTACCCTTTTGAGTTTAGGAAAAGAACAAGTGTTGGTACCTGACTTTAAATGAGATGTACGGTGAAATACACAACCCTGTACCAATAGGCTGTGTGTGTGTGTGTGTGTGTGTGTGTGTGTGTGTGTGTGTGTGTGTGTGTGTGTGTGTGTGTGTGTTGGAGCTATATATCTCTTTATATTATTTAATAGTTTAACATGTATTTTCTTGCTGTTTATATAGTATATAGTATATATAGTGTTTATTGTAAATGTATTCTTAGTTAGCGTCATAGTAGTTTCTATGCTTTTATTTTGAAGGCATGTGTGGGCACTGTGATAAGAGCACCTGGTGTAATTGTATATATTGGAGACAGGTGGGTGGTGGGAGCCAGAGCACTAGTAGGCAAACGGTTTTTTACCAGGGTGTTTCAAGCCACACAAAGGAGAGCCATAGGAAAGGCTTAAGGAAAAGAGATATAGGAAACCTGTTCATTGTATTTTGTTATTGGAATAAAATGCACAAATGGAGGTTCTTGTCTGGACTTGGATGATCATTGCTCTGCGTAAGATCCGCTAACTAGTGCCTCAGCGGCTGTTTTAATTCTATAGGATTTTGGCCGCTACTGTGTGTGCGTGCGTGCGTGCGTGCGCGCGTGCGTGCGTGCGTGCGTGCGTGCGTGCAGTTAAAGAGCTCAGGAAGAAAAGGAAATGACTGTGAACACACTATACAGCCGCACAGGCCTCCAACAAAGCCTGTGTGTGGTGATTGGCAGGAGGGGGGGGGGGGGGGGGGTGTATGACATCATGTTGAGTAATAACTGCAGAGCTCGGCGGTCTCCAAATACATCAAATACTGCGGGAACACGATCACTCAATGCATGCTTTTGCCTATTTTCATTATCTAAATCTGCATTTGACCTGAGTTATCTTTTCCTATTCACATGTATAAAGACTCCTGAGTTGACTTGGTCACTAACAACGTTCTCTACAACACTTAGCTTATTGTATTTTATTTGACATGTCAATAGTTCCTTTCTCCTGCATTACTTGAACATTGGTCTTGCAACTTCATCATGCACTATTTCATTTTCTACTCAGTTACTGCCTGCCAAATTGTTATAGTTTTTTTAAATAATTGTTTTTCTTTGTTAATGGAGCATTGTCAAGATTGTATTGCCATAACTACACTGAAGCTACTGTGCATATGAAGCCTTTGAATCTTTGAATCTTATCTATTAAATGTAAAGAGTTTAAATGCAGTCAGTGAACATAACTAGCTAATTTGAAAAACTGCAGTCTGTTAGGAGTAAGTATTTGCTTTTCTATAAAAGAGACCTTCGGCGCGTTCACACCGGAGTACTTTTCCCCGTACTTCTCCCGTTTAGTTCCGTTAGTACCCCTTATGTCGCGTTCACAGCAGTGCTTGAATTGGAATAAAAAAGGTGCCAGTACTCTAAATCAGCAACTGTTTCAAGTACATTTATTTATACAGCCCAAAAACAAGAATTTGGCTCAAAGTAATAGTATATCCTAATGCTGGTGGGTTTGTCTCTTTACTGTATATTGTAGAAAGGCTCACTGTACTTAAACAAAAATGACTCAGGGTGCATCTGAGATTAGAGGGGGTGCAGGGGTAAAGTGCTATTTTTATAAGTGGGGAGTGGATCTAACACAAGATTTTTTTTAAATATTGAAGTTAAATGCATCAATCTGGTGCACTTTGAGAGCAAAATGAAGAGATCTATGGATACATCTCTCAACATCCATATGAAACAGAGCTGTAAACAGATTTTCTATTTCTTTATGGATATTTTACAAATCACTCTCCTTTTAAACTGTATTCTTGTTTTACTGCCATATAGTATTTCATTTTTAGTGAGTTACTCAGATGAGTACCAGGAGACAGCGTTTGGTACTCTGGTACAATTGTGGTGAAGGCATCTGAGTTAGATGTATTTGAACCGAAATGTCTACAGGCATGGCAGAAGATGGCATCTTTTTTACAGGAAATTCCAGCCAATCTCTGTTTTTAAACCATGAGCTGCAAAATCAGCGCCTTACCCCACTGTACAGGCGAGTTGGGAACTTGTTTAAATATACCTGGGCAGGCTCTGTTTTGTCGAGGTCCTCTGGCACTTGCGGGCCGCCGAGGGGTGGCGGTGTTTGGGGGCAACGAAGACTGCTGCTCCGGGAGCAAGGCGGGCAGAGCGGCGGCGGCACCTCATGACGCATCTACTGAGTACTGAGTACCGCCGTACCGGCACCGTGCCGGTACTCAGTAAGAAGTAACAGTACCAGATGGGTAAAAATCAGAAGTCCCGGTACTGCGTCCCGGTACTGCGTACCGGTGAGTACCGGCCCAATTCAAGCACTGGTTCACACCAAAAAGAGTACTTAGTGCCGGGAACTTTTACCCCCATTATTAGTGCCTGCTAGAGAGGTGGTACTATCCTGGTACCAAAGAAGTACCAATTTCTATTGGCTGGGCGAATTGCAAACCACGCCGGCACGGTAGAAGCTGCTGGGAGTCCCAGCAGCTTCTACTGAAGCCAGTCCCCAACTCCGGGGACTTCCGGCCGGGGAGTTCGGGCGGCAGTATACGCCGTGAAGTTGTTTGCGGCCTGCCAGTAAACCCAAAGCAGAAGAAGAAGAAGTGACGTCGGCGGCTCATTCGCGTAATCTTCCCTCAGGGAACTTATTCCGGTGTGAACGCGGTTGGTACTTAGTGCCCTGGGGTACTAAGTGCCGGGGCACTAAGTACGGCAAAGTACTTGGTGTGAAAGCGGCTATTTAGTAGAAACTGGTGTATATTTGCTTTGACCATCTTCTTTATCTTAAAGGGGACCTATCATGCAAAATGCACTTTTGTACGTCTTTTATACATGAATATGTGTCCCCGGTGTTCCAGGAAACTCACCAAGTGTCAGAAAACACAACCCTCTCTATTTTCCTCCCATACCCAAATCTCTAAAAAGGAGCTGCAACGGATCTGATACAGACTGATCCAGATTTGAACACGTTACTGACGTCAGGACGGTGGCGCTACGGCTATTGGGCCAACTCTCCACCTATCAGGGGAATGTGGGGTTGGGCCACGGCCGGCCATTGCCGCTCGAAAGCGCTGGAGACACTGTAGTACATATGCCAGGCCTGTAAGTGGCGCTGTAGTCTGCCACAAAAGCAGCGAAGAAGACTTCCCGCCGATAGTTACCATGGTTACCCTTCTGTTTATTCTCCGCTGTGGCTTTTTTTCTCCCTCCCCGAGGCAAGCGTTTGCTCCCGCTGCTTTAATTCAATGCAATCCCTCCCCGTCGAGGCAAGCACTGTAATTCTCTCCGGTTAGTCCACCAGCAGATGACAAACACCCACCTCTCCGCCTCTCCAAGGAACGAGGGGACCGTGCGGCAGAGTTTCAGTTATTTTAGTTTCTTTCACCGGTGAAGATGTCCGTTAAAGTTTAAATCTTCCGGACAAAATTAGAAAAGTGCCGGTCAAAGGTCTTCTTTGTTATTTATTGAGCTTTAAAACAAATGAATAACGACTCTATATAATAAAACACGGAGGACGGAGATCTCTTTTTCTCCCCCTCTTCTGACAGCCCAGCAGCTGATCAGAGCACGGCTCACCTCTCCTGCAGGGGGGCGTGGTCAGCAGAATCAGACCCGTAGACAGCAAACAGCACATAGAGCGAAATGAGGCATGGCTAAAATGCATGATCTGTTTGGTATTTTGAAAACAGAAACGTATAAATATACCTTATATAGGTATGGCCCTACAATATATCATTTAAATATAGCATGATAGGTCCACTTTAATCAGCAAAAACAAACAAAGACTGAATATTTATATGAGGAATGGAAGCTATAAAAGCCCCTTTATTGACGACACACAGATTATGTGACTTCACTGACATAGAGAGGCGAAGTCCCTCCCCTTCCGGTTGAGCTCCATGGGACCTTATTTCGGAAAAGTTATGCATTGAAGTCAATGGAGAGAGAAAGATTATCTTTCGATCCCGTTTGAATTGTGCCACGAATTACACATATGATGTTTGTCAATTTAAAAGATAATTTTACAAGTCAAAAAAATAAAAATGTGTCGTAAAACTGTGAAGTAACACTTTTTTTGTGTGAAACCGCTCAATGAACTACATCTCCTGTCTCGCACCACACACCAAGACGGCCGTCACGTTGGCACATTTCACTTCTTTCTTTCAGAATGAGGCGGAAAGTATTAAAAGAGGTGAAAATCACTACTCTGGGCATGTTGAGAGCTGTACATACACAAAAGGGGAGTGAGTCGGTTCCATAAGAGCCAGCATGCGGGACCGGGATTCTGGGATTTGTAGTCTTTCTAGTTGCGTATTTTTCATAGTCTTATATTTCAACAGTTTTACGACAAACTGTGACTTTTTTTACATGGAAATTATTATTTAAGATTGACAAACATCATAGTGTAATTCGTGGCACAATTCAAACGGGATCGAAAGATAATCTTTCTCTCTCCATTGACTTCAATACAAACTTTTTCCGAAATAAGGTCCCATGAGTCCCACCGGAAGGGGAGGGACTTCGCCTCTCTATAGTGCTATTCCACAATGATGAAGAAGATGAAGAAATACTGAATTACATAAAGTATTGTTAGTTTTTAAAGATCTAGATGTGATTTAAGTAAGCATCAATAGCTGAGATTTGACACGTTTTGAACAAAATAAACGTTTTTATTTAAACATGCCCTTTTAAAGGACACTCCGTAAAAATGCTTTTCTTTTTTTTCTGTTCAAAATAGTTTTCGACAGTCATAAGATGATAGAATAACATACAATTGAGAGAGGACATTCTGAAACAAACAAAAGACACAGATAAAAAGGAACAGCAATATCAGCCTTGGCTTTTAGCAAAGGTATTTTATGTTACCCCTCTAGTTACATGTAATGTCTGTATGGATAATGCTTTTGAGCACTTTGTCCCAAACAAACTCACTAATCACATATGATAATCTCTCCATTGGCAAAATCAGTTTTTCAAAACATTCAACAATGTTATTCCAAATATTCTGTGACTCCATTCCACAGGAAATGAATCACATCATGGTAATATGTGATTCAATGCAACTGCTGGTAGATGCAGGGAGATGTTGCAGGCAGAGGTGGAAAGTAACTAAGTACATTTACTCAAGTACTGTACTTGAGTACAATTTAGAGGTACTTGTACTTTATTTGAATATTTCCATTTATGCTAATTTGTACTTCTACCCCACTAAAATTCAGAGGTAAATGGTGTACTTTTACTCCACTACATTTATTGAATACCTTTAGTTACTTTACAGATTTGGATGAATGATGTGAAATATAATCAAGTCTTAAAGGGGACCTATCATGCAAAATGCACTTTCTGATGTCTTTTATACATAAATATGTTTCCCGGTGTGTCAGGGAACTCACAAAGTGTCAGAAAACAAAACTCTCTCTCTTTTCCTCCGTACCCAAATCCCTAAAACGGGGGAACAACGGAGCTGATCCAGATTTGCGTCCGATATGATGTAATATCGGAAATGTGGACCCACGGCACTATCAGAAACGTCACTATCAGAAACAATGCCTGACGTGTTTTGGACGTAATATGGTCTTTGTTTACATTAGCAAGCATCGCTAACACTCTGAGCTAGGGCTGTGCGATTATGGCAAAAATCATAATCACGATTATTTGGGTCAATAATTGATATCACGATTATTAAATACGATTATTCATTGACTTTGAAAAAATCCATTTATTGAACTTTAAAACAAATACAAACAATAATTTGAACAGTATCTTTTTAACGGTTGATTACCCTGAACGTATAATTCAACTGAAAAACCAATACAAAAATAAATGATACATTTAAATAAACAATATCAAAATAATAAATACCAATAAACAAGATCAACAAATATTTTGGAGCGCACTTCCACAAGCTACTAAACATATATAAATATGATAAATACAAATAAATGAGACCGAAATTAATTAGATCAAATATGTTGCAGTGCACTGTAGCAAAGCAAAATAATTTTTTTTTTCGATTATGTTGTTTTTGTAATTGTGGCAGGCCAAAATCGTAATTGCGATTAAAATACGATTAATTGCACAGCCCTACTCTGAGCTAACCTGTACTGAAGAGAGTATGTATAAAAAGGCAGGAAATAAAAAGGAACTCACCTTGTGGTAAACCTGAGAGAGAAAAAGCATTTGAGCTCCATACTGTTTCAGAAATAATCCTTGATGTGTTTTGGAACATGATATGGCGTTTAATCACGGCAGCATTTAGCTGAGTATCTCGTAGAATTCTGAGCAGGCACAAGCTCCCCCTCCTCTTTTTTTTTTGTTCAAGCTAAGGACCCCGAACCTATAGTTCTCTAACAGGGCTGAAATAGAGGGATATGAGGGATGTCTAAAATGCATGATCTGTTTGGTATTTTGAGCAAAACACATCATAGACATGTTTTTTATATATTTTTATTAGGGCTGTCAGTCGATTAAAATATTTAACCGCGATTAATCGCATGATTGTCCATAGTTAATAGCGATGTGTGTGTGTGTGTGTGTGTGTGTGTGTGTGTGTGTGTGTGTGTGTGTGTGTGTGTGTGTGTGTGTGTGTGTGTGTGTGGTGTGTGTGTGTGTGTGTGTGTGTGTGGGTGTGTGTGTGTGTGTGTGTGTGTGGTGTGTGTGTGTGTGTGTGTGAATGTGGAGACACTGTGATGGATCGTTGGAGCTATGTGCAGCTCAAGGCATATATGCTCGAACGGGAGCTGCCTGGACGCTGCAATCATGTTGCGCGCACTATCCGTGGTGAGTGTGCTGACTTTTCGTACAATGTCCCACTGTCTGGCTACCTGCATAAAGTCAAGTGCTCGGCGCAGTTGTCGGCGAAATGTCGCTCCTCTGTTTTCATTGAAACAGCTCCTTATATCCGTTAGCGCAGCTAGCTAGCACCAGATGCTAACAACAACAACAACACGTAAGGTGTGCCTCGCTCGCCCCACACATACACACACCCTCCCGGTCCTCCCGATGGCCAGTCCGGGCCTGCCGGTGAGCGTGGAAGTGTGGTCTGCCACAAGCGGGCGGCAGGTGCGGGGCTGTCAGCATGAGCTTGTAGATGGTATTTTAAACTCGATGCGCTCTGAAACTACGGGGCGGCCGAGGACAAAAAATACACATGCGTTAATCGCGTTAAAATAATTAATTATTAACGCGTTAACTTGACAGCCCTAATTTTTATATATCTGAGACCTATGATATACGCCTAAAAATAGCATGATAGGAGACATTTTAATCAGACTTTAGTTCCACCTGGAGTAAATTCACAAGCTACCCTGTAGTATACAAAGTCATTAAAACTAGCTGCACCTTTACCAGCTTTGAGAACACTTTATCAATCATTATAAAACATATCATATATATTATTCTGACATTCAATGGTACTTTAAGTATATTTTGAAGCTAATACTTTTCTACTTTTACTTGAGTAATATTTTGAATGCAAGACATTTACTTGTAACAGAGTATTCCTACACTCTGAAACTTCTACTTTTACTCAAGTACAAGATCTGAGTACTCCTCCCACCTCTGGTAGGGACCGCATTCTTAACCAATGTGCCATGTTTGGGTTGATTGTAAATTGACTGCACAGTAAATTATACCTGAAACGATGAAGCGATGTAGTTATTATGTATTTCTCTATTTTCGATGTTATACCCCAAGGGCTCCCTTTACAAAAAGCAATGAAATCTTTACATTTGATTTTGGGACATTTCCAAAAATTGTGAAGAACATACGTATCTGATACTTTGACATTTTTTGCGGTCACATGACTTCACCTCACCACCGCTAAGCTAAAGGCGGCTAATGTTCAGCCTGGTGACTTTAAGTAGTCTCATTAGCCACTTGTTAGCAACCGCTGTTATTATGACACAAAGAAACTTCACATTCACCAGTGGGGTATTTACTGACCTATTTTATTTTACAATAAAATGTGAAAATCTCTTCAGCTCTTTTTAGGCTTCTAACCAAAAACACATTTGAAATAAGTCGAATCGAGGGAACGTGAAGCAGCAAAATGCTAACTCATTTCAGGGATTATGACTCATTCCTGCACCACTCTATTATAGGCATTATAGATATATCTATTATAGGCATAATAAGACTAATAGCACCGTAACGTAATGTCAGGTAGTTTATATTCCCTCTTGCTCTTAGGCTAGCCCACACTAGTGCTACCCCAGATCCTGCTCCTTTTCTGTGCCCTGCTGTCCTCGACCACTTTGAGCCTGTATCCCTCTCTTCTCTCTCGGATGTAGTCAAGCACCTGCGGCCGACAAACTGCACCTCAGACAGCATTCCCTCTCGCCTTCTCAGAGATGTTTTTGAATCAGTTGGAGCAAGTATTTTATTACTTTTAAACACCTCTCTTAGCTCAGGATGTGTCCCAGCTGCCTTCAAACATGCCGTGGTTAAGCCACTCCTTAAAAAGAAAAATCTCGATCCCTCCATTCTCGCAAATTTTAGGCCCATCTCCCAGCTACCATTTTTATCAAAAGCCCTGGAGCGAGTAGTCTACGCCCAGCTGCAGTCTTTTTTAACCATCCATGGAATCCATGAAAAGTTTCAGTCTGGCTTCAAACCCATGCACAGCACTGAAACAGCCCTTTTAAGAGTTTTTAATGATCTGCTCCTAGCCGCCGACTCAGGTAGCCCAGCTGTCTTGATGCTGTTAGACCTGACAGCTGCCTTTGACACTGTGGACCATAGCATCCTGCTGTCACGGCTTGAACAGTCCGCTGGCATCACAGGCTCTGCCCTTGTATGGTTCAGGTCCTACCTGACAGACCGTAGCTTCTCGGTACAGCTAGGTGCCTTCTCCTCTGCCAAAGCCCCTCTTACCTGTGGGGTTCCCCAAGGCTCGATTCTGGGCCCCATCCTTTTTCTACTGTACATACTGCCCCTAGGTTCAATACTCACAAAACATAACATTCCCTTCCACTGCTACGCCGACGATGTACAGATCTATCTCTCTCTCAAAGCAAATGTCACACAGTCACTACAGCAGCTGATGGACTGCTTAGCAGAGATAAAATCCTGGCTGAGCAAAAACGTCCTCAACCTCAACGAGAGCAAGACTGAGGTCATCTTTTTTGGACCCCAACCTCCAGCCTCTCCGGTTGATATTCTGGGCTCTATCAAAAAAACATCCTCCCCTCGGTCATGAACCTTGGAGTGACCTTCACTAGCACTTTTAAATTCGACAAGCAGGTCAGCACCGTAGTAAAATCCTGCTTTTTTAAAATAAGACTATTGGCCAAAACCAAGTCGTATTTATCTTTTAAAGACTTAGAAAGGGTTATTAACGCCTTTGTAACCTCGAGACTGGACTATTGTAACGCTCTGTATGTGGGTATGGACCAGGCCTCAATCAAACGCTTACAGCTAGTCCAAAACGCTGCTGCACGTTTGCTGACTGGCCACAAAAAGCGCGACCACATCACCCCTATTCTGGCCTCACTACACTGGCTTCCAGTTCGGTTCAGAATTGATTTTAAAATCCTTTTATTTGTTTTTAAAGCACTAAATGGGCTGGCTCCGGCCTATATAGCTGAACTGCTCCAGCGCTACACCCCAGCCAGAGCTTTAAGGTCTGCTGACCAGCTGCTGCTGGTAGTGCCCAAGACCAGGCTAAAAACCCTAGGGCACCGAGCCTTCGCAGCAGCTGGCCCCAGGCTCTGGAACACTCTGCCCCTCCATGTGAGGTCGGCCCAGACCCTAGGGGTTTTTAAATCAAAACTAAAAACACACTTCTTCTCTCTGGCTTTCTAGTTAGAGCGGAGCACGACTCCTGACTTTTCCGTGTGTTTTATTTTTATTTTGTTTTTAAGATATATCTGTTGTAATTTATTGTCGTTTATTGTGATTTGTAGTAATGTGTTTTTATTACATGTACAGCACTTTGGCTCGACCAAAAATCGCTTTTAAATGTGCTATATAAATAAAACCTGATTTGATTTGATATTCCCAGTTTTCAGGTTAACAGCAGCAGACAGTGAGCCAGAATCAGAATCACTAAAATATATTAGCTGTAATTTGGCCCTTCATTTTGTTTATTTGACAGATAGTCTACAGAATTTTATCTTTCACTGTCAAAATGTATATATTTAACTTTTTTGTTCTGTTTTATTTTCTATTTTGAGATGTTTCTATTTTGTATTTATTTATTTTCTACTTTTTGTAAATATATATATATATTGCTGCTGTGATGAAAACATTTAGCTAATTGGGATCAGTAAAGGATATCTTATCTGATCTTATCTGGTGCCACTTTACAATAAGACTACCTGTGGCGGCTCAATTTCCAGTTCAGTTTGAGTCGCCGCGAGGCTAAGCTTGGCTATAAACTGTGACGCGTTTTCGAAGAGAAAGTCCATACTGAAGCAAGATAGTTTTAGGATATTTAATAAACAAAATCAAAACACAGTAACTATGGACAAAACGGTCAACAGAAAAAATGACAGCACAAGAGCGCTCACCCTCTGTCATCCGCACTCGACAAGAAACAGGTGACTTATATAGACAAACCACACCCATGTGACAATTACCGGAAGTGCTCAACAAACAAATAAAAGTGACGTAAACAAATAATAATAATACAAATAATGAACTTGGGCTAAGTAGCATTATGGCACCTACAATACCCTTATACAGGAATCATAAAGGGTTTATAATTAGGTTATTAATTAGGTTGTAAACACTTTATTAATCATTAAGAAGAACCATTTATAAACCAGTTCTAACTGGTTCCAACACAGGCTCACTATTTGGCAAGATGACTAAGTCTTATATTGGCACTAGCTTACTTCGTCTTCTTCATCAGCCAGCATCCTTGGTATCTGTTGTTCACTGAGTTGATTCCCCGCCTTCCATCTTGATGTTTCTTGGCATCTCTTTATGAGAACTTATTTATAAGTTACTAACATTTAAAACTGCCAAAAGGGAGCCTTGTAAAGTGTAAATCAAATCACCATTTATGAATGAGTTACTACCATTTATAATTTGTTAAAGTTATATTAAGCCTTAAAGTTATGCATAAATGAGGGCGTGGTCACATTGAGTGACAGGTAATTCCAGTGACTGCTGTTGTTAGCTTCCTGTCTCTCTGCTAGCAGCTCCGTGATGCTACAGGGACTCATGCTCAACTCATCCGGGGAACATAACGAGGGGTTATGTATGGTAACCAGGGTTCGAGTTATGTGGGAGCCAATGGGAGCTGAGCTCCCATAAGGAGGGGTCTGAGCTCCCACGGACGCAGTGAAATCATACATCTGTGGGGGTCGCTAATACATTACCAACAACCATTATTTTAATCACAAATAATGCATGTGTCAATGTAATGAGTATTATTTACGTTAAAGGTTGGGTAGGTAAGTTTGAGAAACCGGCTCGAGATACACTTTTTGTTATATTCCATGGAATGCTCTTAACATCCCGATAGCAATGAATATCTTAAGTGCTTTGACAAAAAATCCATACAAATATTTCATCTGTGGAAGCTGTAATACTGTAAAAAGTACGACCAATCATTTTAGCCGGCCCGGCTAAAATAACTGGATGGCCTACCTGCCTGTCAGCCTTCCATCTGTGCACAAACTTATCTCGTGCCCTCATTGGTCATGTGCGCGTTCGTGTGTGTTGGAGGAGGGGCTCTATAAGGAAGTGGCAGATTTTCTCCGGTTGTGTATTTTCAAATTCTAGCGATCTCGAGCCGGTGGGTGTTTCTCAATCCACTATTTCAAGCATACTACGTCATCGAGAGCCGCCGAAGTACTGTTCCAATCTCCAGCATACTTGGAAATCTACCGAAACTCCGTTTGGAGAAATATCGAGGCTGCACATGAGTAGACTCCGCGGTCTTAAAATCCCCACAATGCTTTGCGCACGGACCAATTTCCCCAAATCTGTGGCGGAAGATGTTATGCTGCGTTCACACCAGATGCGATGCGATGTTTGGGGGCGGCGCGATTACATGTAAAGTCAATGCAGAGACGCGGACAGACGCGAATTCGCTCCGACGGCGAGCATGAAGCGGTGGACGCGGCGCAAATCACGCGATTGAGGCAATTGCACGGTGCCGCATTATACGCGAGAGTTCAATTTTTTCAACTCGAGCGTCAAATTCACGTGACGCGTTCTCGCGGAAGCCAATCAGCGGTGAGGATCTCAGCCTGCCGTCACTGACGTTCAACCACACAACATCAGCCGTTAGCTGTTAGCAGTTAGCACACAGAGCTCACAGCTCCTCATATCTGTTCAGAAACTGGACAAAAGTTAAACAAGTACAAACCACAGACTGTCTGTGTCATGGCGAATACAGTCGCTGGTTTATTTATGTCTGTAGGCCGTTGATATGAGTGTGGAATGAGCATATACAACGTTAGCTTAGCCTGGTCGACCCGATCTTCATTCAGAAAACAAGCATTTTAAAAGGTTTTTCGCCTGCCGTCTTGTCTGCAGACTTGTCAAGCATTAATTCATGGTTTTTACTAACCGGTATCAGTATGTTGTTACTTCGGCATCATTTAGAAACGTGTATTACAATTTAATCACGGTAAAATATGTTCATGTTGTTGTAGTTGTAGCTCCCGAGCCAGCGAGTCTTGTTTGAATGATGCGAGTAAACACAGCTGGCAGCCACGGTGAAACTCGAGCGTTTAGAGCGATGCGATAGGAGCGATTAGAGCGAAGCGAATATTCGCATCGCGTCCGGTGTGAACGCAGCATAATGCCTAGGGCAGCAAATTGGTCAGAACCGGCTCTGGTGTCATCCCCACAGCACCCCCCATTTGAAACATGTTCCCACGGCTATGTACAACAATACGCCCAAGCTGCCCCTCCTTAAAAATGTTTACAGCAATTATCTACCTCATTGTTTTGTTTTTAGAAAAACAAAAACTAGGTGTGTCTTGTTCTTGTTCTATCAGATGTTTAATGATTCAACATGTTTTTACACTTTCCTGTTTAGATTCTGCCTCGTGTTTGTTCTCATTGGGCCTTATGAAACAACATGTTCTATTCCAATGCTCAATTGCTCTATGTTGGATTTCCTACTAACGTAATAGACACTTTGGACATTTATTAATCCTAGTAGATTTTGAGTCATCACTAGGCAAGGCGAGGCAAGTTTATTTATATAGCACCTTTCAACACAAAGCAATTAAAAGTGCTGTACAAAAATATAAGACAATAAGATCTAACAACACTAACATGTGTAGTCAAATTTGTCTGAAAATGATTTAGAAATGTTGAGCAACTTCCTTATGCCCGGGCAGCCGAAAATATGTTTTGTGTGCACAATTTTGGGCCTTTGGGGACTCCGTAGAATCACAGCAGACAATTACATTTCAGGAAGTTACTTTGGAACTTGCATGTAAAGTTTCACGCTATTTTTTGCTAAATGAAAGTTAAAACGTTTCACTATCACTCATATCACTTTGTCTGATCTCTCTCTCTCTCTCTCTCTCTCTCTCTCTCTCTCTCTCTCTCTCTCTCTCTCTCTCTCTCTCTCTCTCTCTCTCTCTCTCTCTCGCCCTGTAATTAGTTGATTCAACTTCTTAATTATGTTATGTTGGTGCATCATGGCATGTGGCTCATTAAAAAAAAGTACAGACTGTACAGCTATTATCTACCTCTTGTATAACAGCAAATTGGTCAGAACCGGCCCTGGTGTCATCCCCACAGCACCCCCCATTTGAAACATGTTTCCACGGCTATGATTTCATATTTAAGTTTGTAGCAAGTAGAGGGCTGCTGGCAGGCCCGGACTGGCCATCGGGAGGGCCGGGAGGTTTCCCGATGGCCTAGCGATTTTTCTTTTTTAATGTAGGCAACGCTGCGCAAATGTGGGTTTGCCTCACACAGGGTGACTGTCTGTCTACATGATGTGGCATCTGTTTCATATGGGTGTTTCCATAGATCTAGTCTCTTTATTTTCCCCTCAAAATGCACCAGATTGATGCATTGAACTCCAAAATTAAAAATAAATCTTACCAGGGGGGGCATGCCCCCGGACCCCCCTAGAGGATTTGAGGTCCACCCCAAAATATGTTCACATGGATAGGTTCCCAAATACATTTGCACATTTTTTTAAATAGTAACCCCTGTCCATATGTTTATTATTGGTGGTGTGTGTGTGTGTGTGTGTGTGTGTGTGTGTGTGTGTGTGTGTGTGTGTGTGTGTGTGTGTGTGTGTGAGAGTTTGAGTTTGAGTGCGCGTGCATGCGTGCGCACGCGTTAGTTTCAAAGACCCCCATAGAGCTCAGTTTATAACTCGAACCCTGATGGCAACCCTTGTTATATAAGCACAGGCGGAGCCCTCTACTGGACTCTATGGTTACTACCTTATCATGCAAGCATTCACCTACTGAGACTTCTATAGACGTAGCCGGCCCCGGGGTGGGCCTACCTGAATGCGCGCGCATCTCACCATATAAAAGGAGGCCTCACCTCCTGACTGTCGTCCTACACCTCTCTTCAGCGAGCGGTATAGGACAGACAGTGCCCCGAGTAGAGGGCTCCGCCTGTGCTTATATAACAAGGGTTACCATACGTAAACCCTCGTTATATCTCTCACAGGCTCAGCCCCGATGCAGGGGCGGACTGGCCATCTGTAGAATCTGGAGAACCACAGAACGGCCGGTCGTCAAGGGCCGTTGACGGCCGGCCGGCCTTTTAAAAGAAAATTGTTTAACGTCATAATTTAAGTTGCGCTGACGGCCGACAGAGCGCGACAGCGGCCGCTAATGTAGTTGTGTGGTTCTTATCTGTCAAATAATCACACACGAAGAAGAAAAAAGACCGGCCACACGAAGAGAAGGGATTAGACGCCGCGGCAGACAGGGAGAATGAAAAAACATGGATACAAATCAAAGAAAACGAAAAGAAAAAGGTGGGGCCGAGAAGGCAAGAGAAAAAAAGGTGAAGTCACTCGCAGGTGAAGCATATAAATGTCGCAAATTGACAGACCTTTTTGGCAGCAGCGCTGCTACAAGCACTATCAGCAGCAGCTTAGAACAAGTGCAAGATGATGAAGAGAATGATAAGGGCGCGAGTTCAGATATACAGCCAGCCTCCTGCGTTCATGATGAGGGACAGAGTTGAGCTGGTGGAAGAACCAGCTCAACTGGCACATACAAGTGCAGGGCAAGAGTAAGAGGTGGGTGAGAATTATCCCTTGAACTCAGTGGCGTTTTCTCCTGGAGGCCAAGGGAAGCCAGGCTTCCCCTGTTTTTTTGGATTTTAGTTATAATTTTAATACATAAATAAAAACACTTTGTTTATTTTCGGTAATTATTCTGTGCTGTGTGTTGCTGCCGGCCCATCTCTCCCCCATTCTCATTGAGTATTTTAAAAAGAATGAAACAGCGCCCCTCTAGATGTTATGGTGAAACAGTAGATTGCACTCTCTGTTGGGAGAGGAGGCTAGCCACTTGAAAAAATGGAGGGATTGACCAATCAGATGAGGCTCACGTCATGCCCCTGCCAACCTGTGATTGGTCAGGGCCATGCTAAGGCCAATCCAGAGGCGGCTGGCTTCCCTTGCCTCAACTTCAGTTCGTACTGTAACTGTCATCACCGCCCTTATAAAGTAGCAAGCAACTGAAGCAAGTGCAATTATGGAGGGTTTCATCAAAAATTATTTTACTAAACTTCCGCTACAGCAGCAACTAAAAATGAAATCTGATGACAGGCCAATGCCCAAACTGGAGCTGTGTACAGAGAGGAAAAAAGGAGCGAATCGGACGTAAAACTTTAAATAATAAACAGCGGATTTCTAACATTTGACATTTCATGTGGCCGGACTGGGTCAGTTTCCAGGGCTGAATTTTAGTACCAGTCCGCCCCTGCCCCGATGTATACACGCGCTGTCGTCCAACAACACCGTTCCACCTCACTGCCCCTGACCGGCTTTCTGGTCAGCAGCCGCTGTACTTCACTCACCTCTCCCTCGGTTGTAACCGTGGCGAAGTCTGGGCTGCGGCTGACAGAGCACACTCTGATGCGCTTACCTCACGAAAAGTGTGCTCGGAAAACAGTGCTCCCCCCGTCCCCGGAAAAAACGTAAGTGCATTACGCCCGGGGAGGGGGTCAGATGCCCACTGACCCACAGCCCCCCCCCCCCTCCTCACCAGTCCTGTGTTGCCCCAGCAAGCACAGACGAGGAGAAAGAGCCAGACATGTCCAAGAGATACAACTTTATGAAGGGGCCTGGCGTTGACCAAGACGCCGCCGTGCATATGTCCTCCACACTCACACCCAGTGGCGTCGCCTGGCCTGGGCATCCGGGGCTTTAGCCCCGAATGTTTTTTCTGTAGCCCCGGACAATTCTCCCTCAATAATATAATACATTAACCGTGCTTTACGTGAACCTCATCATGACACAAGAGAGGACGGCAGCACTGTAATTTCCCGTGTTCAGTGAATGCAACAGAGGCATGACACCAGACCAATCAGAGAGTTGCATGGAAATAAACGTGTGCTTGTGTCATTCAAACTCGGCTCTGTGTGTGTGTGTGGCAATAGCGCATTTAGTGTGATAGAGAGAGAGGGAGAGAGAGAGGGAGAGAGGGGGAGGGAGGGACCGGTGCCAGCATGGACGTGTTGTTAGCATCTGGTTAGCTAGCAGCACTAACGGACATATGGAGCTGTTTGTTCCACAACAAGCTGGAGGAGAGTCCTCTCCTCTCAGACTGAGAGACTCAGGTGAGCTAAAGGACTCTCTGAGTGTTTAGATACATAACTTTAGTCTAAATACTGTGCAAGCTTTTTTGATGATTTTACTGAACTGCTGTCTATAGTGTGTATTGACTTTGACCGTTTAGTCATTGTTGGTGATTTTAACATCCATGTTGACAACCCCCAGGACAGAGGGGCTAAAGAACTGTTTTGTGTTCTTGATAACTATGGACTGACTCAGCATGTGGCGGAGCCCACGCACAATAAGGGGCACACTCTGGACTTAATTATCTCAAAGGGTCTGAATATCTCAAAGGTTGTGGTGACTGATGTTGCACTCTCTGATCATTCCTGTGTTTTCTTTGAGAGCTCTATTTCTGTTCACAAAAATGTTCAGAAAGAGGTAACCACAAAGCGATATTTAACTGAAAATACTAGGGAAATGTTTACTCATAATTTCTCATCCACACTTGCCCCTGCTAACATCTCAGTAAATGAGCTAGTAGATCATTTTAATTCAAAAATTAAAAATGTTATAGATACCATTGCTCCAACTAAGGTAAAGGAAGTGATTAGCAAGAAAATATCTCCATGGAGAAAGGCCATGACCGTGAGAACAGAAAAAAGAGAGTGTCGAAAAGCTGAACGTAGGTGGCGAAAAACAAATCTCCAGGTTCACTTTGAAATCTATAAAGAGAGACTTGGCCTTTATAATTTGGAATTGAAAAACGCACGACAGTCTTTCTTCTCTGACATCATTACCAAAAACAAAAACAACGCACGTGCCTTGTTTGCTACCGTCGACAGACTAACTAACCCCCCAGTGTCAGTAGCCTCTGAATTTCTATCCACCAGGGCGTGCAATGATTTTGCCTCCTTCTTCACTGACAAAATTCAGAAAATTAGACAAGCAGTCAGTGCCTCTACATCAGGTACAGCAAATGTTTTGTCCCTATGTCCACCTAATATCAATTCAAACACCATGACACAATTCCATCAGATTAATGGTAAAAACTTAGAGGACATTATTCAACTTCTGAAATCCTCCTCCTGCTGCCTTGATATTATTCCAACAGGATTTTTCAAAGATGTTTTTCCTTGCATGGCCTCAGATCTACTTCATATAGTAAACACATCTCTTCACTCAGGTATTTTTCCAGAGGCCCTGAAAACTGCAGTCATTAAACCGCTCTTAAAAAAGAATAATCTAGATGCCTCAGTAATGAACAATTACAGGCCAATATCAAACCTGCCATTTCTAGGTAAAATCATTGAAAAAGTAGTATTTCAACAGTTGAGTAACTTCTTGCATTTAAATAACTCTTTGGATGTGTTCCAGTCAGGATTTCGTCCAAACCACAGCACTGAGACTGCTCTTGTAAAGGTCTTCAATGACATCCACTTAAACACAGACAGTGGCAGAACTTCAGTGTTAGTATTATTAGATCTCAGTGCTGCATTTGACACTGTTGACCACAACATATTACTAGACCGACTAGAAAACTGGGTGGGACTTTCGGCAACAGTTCTAAATTGGTTTGAGTCCTACTTAAAGGACAGAAAAAACTTTATTTCTATAGGTAAATACACATCTGAGTTGACAAATATGACATGTGGGGTACCTCAAGGCTCCATCTTGGGGCCTCTTCTCTTTAACATCTACATGCTACCACTGCCTCAGATAATGAAAAACAACAAAATAAGTTACCATAGCTATGCGGATGACACACAAATTTACGTAACAATTTCACCAGGAGATTATGCTCCAATTCAAACACTGAGTAAGTGCATTGAACAAATCAATGACTGGATGTGTCAGAACTTTCTCCAATTAAACAAAGATAAAACTGAGGTAATGGTTTTTGGAGCCAAGGCAGAACGTATAAAAGTTAGCGCTGAGCTTCAGTCTGCAATGTTCAAAACAACAGATAAAGCCAGAAATCTAGGTGTAGTCATGGACTCTGACCTGAGTTTCAACAGTCACATTAAAACAGTTACTAAATCAGCCTACTATCACCTAAAGAACATATCTAGGATTAAAGGACTAATGTCACAGCAGGATTTGGAAAAACTTGTCCATGCTTTTATCTTCAGTAGACTCGACTACTGCAATGGTGTCTTTACAGGCCTCACTAAAAAATCTATTAGAAAGCTGCAGCTAATTCAGAACGCCGCTGCTCGAGTCCTCACTAACACTAAGAAAGTGGATCACATCACTCCTGTTCTGAAGTCTTTACACTGGCTTCCTGTGTGTCAAAGAATAGATTTCAAAATATTGTTGCTGGTTTATAAAGCTTTGAATGGTTTAGGCCCAAAATACATGTCTGACCTACTGCTAAATTATGAACCATCCAGAACCCTCAGGTCTTCAGGGACTGGTCAGCTTTCTGTCCCCAGAGTCAGAACTAAACATGGTAAAGCAGCGTTCAGTTATTATGCTCCAAATATCTGGAACAAACTCCCAGAAACCTGCAGGTCCGCTGCAACTCTTACTACTTTTAAATCCAGGCTGAAGACTTTTCTTTTTGCCGCTGCTTTTAATTGAACTATTCACATCTTAAACTGCACTGTAACTTTTAACTTTTATCCATGTATTTTTTCTTTTAATGTTTATTTTATTATCTTTCCTTTTTAATGACTGATTTTAAATGCCATTTTTAAAATGTCTTCCATTTTTGTAAAGCACTTTGAATTACCTTGTGTTGAAAGGTGCTATATAAATAAACTTGCCTTGCCTTGCCTTGCCTTGCCTAAGTTATCTCAGTGGGTCTCTAACGGTTTGGTCACAAATTATTCAAAAGATTATTTCCGCGGCACACCTTCATATGATCATTATAGTTATAAAAAAAATAAGAGAATAAAGGAAAAACAGTTATGAAATACTATATGGCAGTAAAACAAGAATAGAGTTTAAATGGGAGTGATTAGTAAAATATCCATAAAGAAAAAGTACATCTGTTTACAGTTCTGCTTCATATGGGTGTTGAGAGAGGTATCCATAGTTCTCTTCATTTTGCTCTCAAAGTGCACCAGATTGATGCTTTTAACTTAAATATTTAAAAAAAAATCTTCCCGGGGGAACATCCCCCCGGACCCCCCTAGAGGAGGTGAGGTCCCCACTCATAAAAAATACCACTTTACCCCTGCCTATATGCCGTGAGCTGATTATCGAGCATTCATTGTAACAGTCGCGGGTGTACTGTGTGTGTGCGTGTGGGGAGTGTTGCAGTAAAAATGCCACTGTAGTGCCGCCGCCACTGTGGGCTAAGCCCCGAATGTTTTCAGGTCCAGGCGACGCCCCTGCTCACACCGTTGAATAAGGCTGTTGACACAGCCACAGCCCGTGTAGAGTGTGCACGGACCCCCGCGGGGCAGGCTCTCCCCGCCTGTCTGTAGGCATGTGCAATGCACTCGCAGAGCCAGCCTGCCAGGCGTTTCTTGGACAGAGCTTTCCCGGTCACCCCGCCCCCGAAGCACACAAACAGCTGTTCAGTGCGTCTAAGGGCAGCCGTGCGCTCCACATAACATGCTAGGGCACGCACCGGGCAGAGGAGGTGCA
This sequence comes from Trematomus bernacchii, assembly GCF_902827165.1. Lineage (NCBI taxonomy): Eukaryota > Metazoa > Chordata > Actinopteri > Perciformes > Nototheniidae > Trematomus > Trematomus bernacchii. The sequence continues at coordinate 4,298,113 of NW_022987869.1, forward strand.
GTTTAGCTTCCCTGGCCCCACTATAGGGTGGAAGACTAAAGCCCCCTAACTGAATAGCCCTCACCCACGGCCCCTCGGGAGGGTGAACTCGAATGGCACCTCGTCATCCAGTTCATCCATCTCCACCACCTCGAGGTCCTGATCTTCCACCTCCACCTGCGGGCCGAACTTCACCCGGAAATTATCGCCACGATGTCGGCGGCTCAGCCGAGGGATCATCCGGCAGGCGTTACAGGCCGGCGACTGGCCTAGGCCATCTTCGGCGTGGTCCGGCCCCAGGCACTGGAAGCAGATCAGCCCCCGCGATCAGGCCATGGCATGTCGGGCAGGTCCGGTGCTCAAGGAGTGGTGAGTCCATGCTTTCTTTCTCTTTCTCTTATTCGCGTCTATGCTCAGTGTATCACTTCCGCTCGCTGAAGACAAAGGGATGACAATCAGGAGGCGAGGCCTCCTTTTATACGGTGAGATGCGCGTGCATTCAGGTAGGCCCGCCCCGGGGCCGGCTACGTCTATAGAAGTCTCAGTAGGTGAATGCTTGCATGATAAGGTAATACCCATAGAGTCCAGTAGAGGGCGGAGCCTGTGAGAGATATAACTTGAACTCGGCCGTGTTTGTTGTGCTGGTGCCTTGTGGACTATTCTTCATGCTTATATCGGACTATTGTGACTCGCTTTGCGGTTAAAACAGACGGTGCATGAATGCAGTTTTACGGTAAGTGAAATTCGAGTACTTTATTTATGTGTTGCTTATGTTTTGAGTCAGCTAACGTTAATGAATGTTAAGGGTTAGCATGTAAGCAAGTGGTACCTACATCTGTGCTAACGATGCTAATCGTAGCCTCCAAGTTAAAACGTAATAGAGAAGTGTTAAGCATTAAGTGGGATAATACTGTAGAATAAACGGCTTCTGTTTGAGGTTGGTAAAATAAGGTCATCCTTGTAAGTTAGAGAGATATTTGATTAGGTAGGTAACTTTATGCATTGCTAAGGTTAATTTAAATTCGCTATGATCGATTATGTAGACAAGCTAACGTCAAAGTAGTGTTGAAGAGCGGTCTAGTGTATGTGAAATTAACCTCACAATAAGATGTGTGTATATTACAAATAATAATGTCATATCTCAAGATGATTACTTAGATATTATAATATGGTTGGTGGAGCTGGAGTTCATTATTGAGCTTACACGTTAACGTCACAGTCATATCTGAAGAACGAACCCAAACCTTGTTCTTTTTATTAATTGTATTACCAAATTGGTATCAAATAAATAGTAAGCATTGGTAATACCAATGCTGATAAAGTAAACTATTTTATTTGAGTATTTGTGTCTGGGAGAAGGTACTGTACCCAGTTCCTATGTTTTTTAAATCAATACGGACCATTACTGTATAATTATCTTTCAATTATGTTATACAATGCACCTAATAAACAAGTATGGCATTTTGAAACATGATGTGCAACAATTTTTACTGTAATTTGTGTGCATTTTGTTGTTAACTAAGATGGTGTTATGATTTATTTTTTGTTAGTATGCACGTGGACGCTTTGGACATACCTGGAGAAGGAAGAAATGGGTCTTCGGAAAGATGGGAGTTAAAGACAAAAGGCGGAGACTAGTGTTGAAACTAGTGGAGAAACGATCAAGATGCCACCTTGTCCCTCTGATTAGACGGCATGTTAAGTCAGGAAGTAGCATTATTAGTGATGAGTGGAGGGCATACAGGAGAGTGCTGAGTAACAACCACTACACCATAAACCACAGCAGGTGGTTTGTGAAACCCCAGACGGCAGTCATACTCAACATATAGAAAGAGCTTGGTCGACCGTCAAAGGACATGTACGTAGACTGAGAGGAAACCATACAGAGAGTTTGTTGGAGGAACACCTCAAGGTTCTTGAATGGTCATCTTGGCTTCGCTCTGCTCACCCTGATGGACTGCTTGGACGCTTTTTCAAGGATATACACAAAGCCTTTCCAGTCTGAATACCATTATGTCCAAGTCTTTCATTTATGTCTGAGAAAAGCTTTTATGTTTAAATATGTGTATCAGTCATACTAAATAGCAGAGGTGGGACCAAGTCATTGTTTTGCAAGTCCGAGTCAAGTCTCAAGTCTTTGCGCTCAAGTCCGAGTCAAGTCTCAAGTCTTTGCGCTCAAGTCCAAGTCAAGTCTCAAGTCAGGATGGGAAAGTTCAAGTCAAGTCCAAGTCCTAAACTTTGACAAAACGAGTCTTAAACAAGTCATTATGTGCTTTTCAACAAATGTAATGACATCGATCAACAGAATAATACTTAATAATCAAACTGCTCTTTATTAGTCACATTAATAATTTAATAATCCATTTTCTCTCTGCTGGTAAAGTAACGTGTTTGTCTTCTATTGTAAGAGGGATCAGTAAGGTAAGGCTACCGTGACGGTTTGATTCAGAAGGAGTTTAATGTATAAGATCCCTGATGTTAAGGTAACCAGAATGTTTATTTCCACTGTGTACAACATGTTATAAGGGACCCACAATCTATCTTTATGCAAGGGATAATGTGCAGCGAGGCGTCTCTATGGGGAAAAGAAGACCTGAATCTAGATCCCTCTGCAGGTGGTACTTTAACTATATTTTGATGCTAATACTTTTGTACTTTTACTTGTAACATTTTGAATGCAGGATCTTTTATTGTAACCGAGTATTCCTACACTCTGGTACTGTTACTCAAGTACAAGATCTGAACTTCTCCCACCTCTGGCAATAAATCCTGAGTGGTTACCAAAAAAAAACCCCTGCTCTGAAGGTTATTTTCATTTTACAAATCCTGCACTCAGCTTTGCTTTCTCCAATATCATTGAAATGCAGCCAGATGCTGCTTCTTTTTTCGGTTTTCGCAAATGTCTTGACTTTTTCCGACGCGCTTGCATTTAAATCCGGCTCCCCGTCTCCCCGTGGCTCTGTAGCTGGCCTGTACCACTACACCTGCTGTCTTTGGAGCGTCTGCCCCCCACCCTTCTTTCACATAATGGTATGATCCTAGTGTGTCCTCGCATATGATTGGCCGCATGGTGGCTCAGCAAAATAAAGTCCCGCCCCTGCCTGCATGGATTCTCAGCAAGAGTTGCAGCGGCTGAAGATTCTGCTCTCCTAACGGCAGCTCGCGATCGGCGTGTTGGAGACCCCTGAATTAAATTATCAAGTCACCTCAAGTCAGAAGGCTCAAGTCCAAGTCAAGTCCCGAGTCATTGGTGTTCAAGTCCAAGTCGAGTCGCAAGTCTTTTGTGATGTTGTCAAGTCGAGTCCAAAGTCATCAAATTGGTAACTCGAGTCTGACTCGAGTCCAAGTCATGTGACTCGAGTCCACACCTCTGCTAAATAGTCATTACTTTGAGTCCTGATTTTCTTCATGTGTGAATAAAATGTTTTGCTTGGTTCTGTTGCATCTTACTTTGCATTTCATGTGAAAAATGTGTATTAAGCGTGAATGTTATAACTCATTCATAAATGGACACAAAACAACGCACCTTTTCAGTAGTTATACATGTTAGTGACTCATCAATAGATGGTGATGTGTTTCACACTTTACAATAAGGCTCCCTTTTGGCAGTTATAAATGTTAGTAACTCATTCATAGATGGTCATAAGAGATGCCAAGAAACTTCAAGATGGATGGGGGGAGAATCAACTCTGTAAACAACAGATACCAAGGATGCTGGCTGATGAAGAAGACGAAGTAAGCTAAGTAGCCAATATAAGGCTTAGCAGTACAGATAAATGTGGGCTCACTATTTGGCAAGCAACCGGTCACAGTTGCCCTGTTTATCTCATGTCTTATAAAAGCTTATTAATGATTTATAAAGTATGTTCACAACCTAATTAATAAATTAATTACAAACTATTCGTAAACCCTTTATAAGGGTAGTCTTATTGTAAAGTGGTACCTCTTATCTTATCAGGCTGTGCTGAGAGGCTGGCTCTTCAGATGGTGTCAACTGGAGGATCTGGGGGAGGTAGTGGGGGGGGGAAGAGACGATGAGGAAGCTGGACTCTATGCTGGAGAAACCCTGATAGCAGCAATGTCAAGTACAACAAAGAGAATGGAGACAAGGATCATAAGGAATGTATGGGGAAAAGACACACACATAAATACATTATAAAACATAAATAAATGTACTTTTGGTTCAATAGGTTTCTTTAAAAAGATAGATCCCACTATGAAGCTCTATGTAAGTCCTGCGAAGTAGATAATGACATCTTGCAAACGTGGGCTCAAGACCTTGGGGTAGAGATAGACCTCTGCAGCTCATCCAGAATGCAGCGGCTCGTCTGGTCTTCAACCTTCCAAAATTCTCCCACACCACGCCGCTCCTCCGCTCACTTCACTGGCTTCCAGTAACTGCTAGAATCCACTTCAAGACACTGGTACTTGCGTACCATGCTGTGAATGGATCTGGCCCTTCCTACATCCAGGACATGGTTAAACCATACACCCCAGCACGTGCACTCCACTCTGCATCAGCCAAACGGCTCGCTGCACCCGCACTGCGAGGGGGACCCAAGTTCCCATCAGCAAAAACACGTCGGTTTGCTATCCTGGCTCCAAAATGGTGGAATGAGCTCCCCATTGACATCAGGACAGCAGATAGCTTACACATCTTCCGGCGCAGACTGAAAACTCATCTCTTTCGACTCCACTTCGAGCGATAGAATTACTAACAAAGAACTGCTAACAGAGCACTTATATACTGATAAAGGACTGGCTTATCTAAAGCCAGTTGAGTAGCACTTGAAATGTTTTGGCTCTATGAAACCTGATGTACTTATATGATTCTGTTTTCTTCAAGTTTGTATCTTGTTGGTCGAAATGCACTTATTGTAAGTCGCTTTGGATAAAAGCGTCAGCTAAATGCAATGTAATGTAAAGATAGAAGAAGATACAAGGATAAATATTTGAGAGAATGCTAATAACATATCTAAATGTAATAATTGGTTTAGTTTAGTTCCTACTTAAAGGACAGAAAAAACGTTGTCTCAATAGGCAGCTACACATCAGCCCTGACAAATATGTCAAGCGGGGTTCCTCAAGGCTCCATCTTAGGACCTTTGCTTTTTAATATCTATATGCTATCACTGGCTCAAATTATGAAAAACAACGATCTAAGCTATCATATCTATGCAGATGACACCCAGATTTATTTAAAAATTACACCAGGAGACTATTTTCCGATTAGAACACTGAGCAAGTGTATTGAGCACATCAATGACTGGATGACTCAGAACTTTCTCCGATTGAACAAACAAAAAACTGAGATCATTGTTTTTGGAGCAAAGAAGGACAGATTTAAAAGTAATCGCAGAGCTTCAGTCGGCAGACTACAAAGTAACTCATAAAGCTAGAAATCTAGGTGTAGTGATGGACTCAGAACTGAATTTCAACAGTCACATTTCAACAGTCATTAAATCTGCATACTATCACCTGAAGAACATATCTAGGATTAAAAAACTAATGTCACAACAGGATTTAGAAATGCTTTTATCTTCAGTAGACTCGACTACTGCAATAGTATATTCACAGGGCTTACAAAAAAATAGATTTTAAAGTATTATTGCTAGTTTTTAAATCACAAAATGGTTTAGGACCAAAGCATATTAACGATCTCCTGCATAATTATGAACCATCAAGGTGTCTCAGGTCTTCTGGTTCCGAGCAATAGTTGTTATGTCTCGTAAAATCTGTTAAAGGGCCCATGTCATGCTTTTCCGGTTATTACCCGTCATGTAAACGGTGTGCAGAGTCAAAACCCTCAAAGTACACCCTGTAGCGAGTAAAACTCTAACACAGAAAATACCTCCCCAAAACTCCTCGTTGGAGATACGTCATCGTCCATTTGATTCTTCCATTTCGTTCCGGGTATGGCATGATGTCAAGCCGTACCCGGAACGAAATGGACCAATCCGTGGAGCCGTTACGTTACGTCCGCGGAGCCGTTACGTTAAGCCCCCGCTGATTGGTCCAAATTGACCAATCCACGGACTTCCTCACACACACATCTGTGTGCAGGGAGCAGGCAGCTCAGCTGATTTCTCCTCTCTGGCTGCAGGCTGATAACAGACAGTTGGGATCGCGGCAAAATTCTCTCTGCAGACCCATTCTCACAGAGTTTATCAACCTTTTTCTTACTCAATATCAAGCCACACTTATTGTTTTTACTTCGGCTGTGACTTTGTGTGTGCTCAGGATGAGTTTGGCTGTGTTTGGCTGTGTATCGCTAACAAGGAAACAACACCTCCATGGAGCTCAGCACGATTCACAACGTCCCGACCAATCAGAGCACACTGTGCTCACAGGGAGGGTGGGGGCTGGAGCTATTGGAGCTACAACGAGCCGTTAAAGGCAGAGAGTGAAATTCAGTGAATACACGTAGTTTACAGAGATGCTGTATGAGAAACCAATGTGAGTTTGGAAAATTGCACAATATAAATCTATTCTAGTAGACCTCAACAATGGAATTATGATCAGTGGAAATGGCCATGACATGGGCCCTTTAAGTTAATGTTTTTAGTTCAGTCTTGTGTCCTGTTTTATTTTGTAGTAACCTTTCCTTCTTGTTGCAGATTACCTCACTTCCTCCCTTTGTGTGTTTTCCCTCCACTGTGATTGTCGACTCCGCCCTAATTGTCTGCACCTGTTCCCCCTTAGCCTGCCTATATATAGATTCTGTCTCCCTTGTCTTGTTGCCAGTTCGTTTCGTCCCATGTGCCTGACTGCCAGTGTGAAGCAGGGGCGGACTGGCCATCTGTAGAATCTGGAGAACCACAGAACGGCCGGTCGTCAAGGGCCGTTGACGGCCGGCCGCCCCTTTACATTTTTTTTGTTTAAAGTCATCATTTAAGTTGCGCTTACGGCCGACAGAGGGCGACAGCGGCCGCTAATGCAGTTGTGTGGTTCTTATCTGTCAAATAATCACACACGAAGAAGAAAAAAGACCGGCCACACGAAGGCCCTCGCGTGGAGGGTCCGCCACATTTAAGTGCTGTTCCAAACCAACTAGTGTGGAGCGGTGTGGAGGGGGAGTGGGTTATCAAGCCCTCAAACAGCGAGTCTGCAGCGGTGCTGACTGGAGACCGGTCTCTACCTGACCGGAGTCACGCTGTGTGTGTCCGTCAGGTAACACGCTGTTTACAAACAGTTCCAGCAAACATCCACTGATAAACTCGCAGGTGATGCATATAAATGATGCATATAAATGTCGCAAATTGACAGACCTTTTTGGCAGCAGCGCTGCTACAAGCACTATCAGCAGCAGCTTAGAACAAGTGCAAGATGATGAAGAGAATGATGAGGGCGCGAGTTCAGATATACAGCCAGCCTCCTGCGTTCATGATGAGGGACAAAGTTGAGCTGGTGGAAGAACCAGCTCAACTGGCACATACAAGTGCAGGGCAAGAGCAAGAGGTGGGTGAGAATTATCCCTTGAACTCAGTGGCGTTTTCTCCTGGAGGCCAAGGGAAGCCAGGCTTCCCCTGTTTTTTTGGATTGTAGTTATAATTTTAATAAATAAATAAAAACACTTCGTTTAGTTTCGGTAAATATTCTGCCGGTCCATCTCTCCCCCATTCTCATTGAGTATTTTACAAAGAGTGAAACAGCGCCCCTCTAGATGTTATGGTGAAACAGTAAATTGCACTCTGTTGCGAGAGGAGGCTAGCCGAAATTGGCTTCCCTTGGTGAAAAGAAATTGAGGGATTGACCAATCAGATGAGGCTCACGTCATGCCTCACAATCAAATCAAATCGCATCAACTTCAGTTCGTACTGTAACTGTCATCACCGCCCTTAAAAAGTAGCAAGCAACTGAAGCAAGTGCAATTATGGAGGGTGGAGATTTGGATTATTTCATAAAAAATAATTTTACTAAACTTCCGCTACTACAGCAGCAACTCAAAATGAAATCTGATGACAGGCCAATGCCCAAACTGGAGCTGTGTACAGAGAGGAAAAAAGGAGCGAATCGGACGTAAAACTTTAAATAATAAACAGCGGATTTCTAACATTTGACATTTCATGTGGCCTGACTGGGTCAGTTTCCAGGGCTGAATTTTAGTCCCAGTCCGCCCCTGGTGTGAAGCCCATGTTTTTTCTGCTAAGAGCTAAGAACCGGTTTTTGGAATTTACTTTATCCTTTGCATTTTTGATACTATGTTAACCTTTTCCTCTTAAGAGTGTTTTTTGTTACCTTCACCTGTTACCTCTACTTAGAGCTCACAGTGCCACTTTTTTCAATAAAGACTTTCTTTTGTACTTTGTTTGTCGAGTCGTGCTTTTGGGTTCATACTGGTTTGCCTAGCCGTGACAATAGTATGAAGCTGCGGTCCCGCAGTCCTGGGACCGCACTCCTGGGACCGCAGTTGTTTTGCAACATCGCCACCTAGCGAATTGGATGCCCGCAAAAGTACAACCAGCGAGTATTGAGTCTCATACACAGCGAGTCTCTTTAGACATTGTAATGCTTGTTATTAACGATCTAAAAATGCATGAAAATATGTTTTTCTTACAGAAATTCAATTATTAACAACAATTGTTGTTTTTGTTTTTTAATAACAAATGTAATTTGTATGTCAGATGTAAAAAGATAGTCTTTTATATTTGTCTTATCAAATTTGACATACAATGTAAATATATATATATATATATATATTGTAGTAAGAATGATATAATCTATTTATAATTGTAAATGTATATTGTATGTAGACATACATTTAGTTTTTGGGAGAAGGGGTGGGATTAAATACGTGTAAACTCCTTCCCACACCTTTTCGGATGTGTAATTAGGTAGATAATTTATTTATATATAATTTCTAAGTCAATAATATTTAGTTTATCAATTTAATACTGCTTACGTTTCTACAGTATCATAATTCTCTTGTTTCATTTAATTATTATCATTTTTTTTGTATTGTATTACACATTTGAAATAAATCAAATCAAATGTGTCTTTGAAGAGGTGCTTGATTACTGCATTAATGCACCTGGCTGCCAAAGATAAACATGCAGTTTGACCAAGAGGCATTTCAGTGCAGAATCAATTTGAAATTTCAAGACGGGCACAATTTCCTTAACACGGACACGGAATGACCTCTGGAGTCCAGCATGTCTTTGAGTTCCTCTGACCCTTCCTCTGAAAGTGGAGAGGACACTGAGGATTCTTCACTGGGGTGAGGCGGGGTCTGTTGTTCCCTCAGCCACCAGAAAACAGCTCCAGCTGCAGTACCCCGGGAAGCCCTATTCGGAGTAAAAACCCTCCAAGAGTCCTCGCCGGCCACTTCCCCGGTAGCCTGTGCCAACGTCCTTATAAAGATGGTTGCATTGAAAGCACCCGGTTTCATTAAACAAATAAACAAAATGGCGAACAGTTGGTTTTGCAGCGAGTCATCCAGGGCCGTCCCTCCCTACAGGCCGAACATGCAGACTGCGTGGGGCCTCACCTTGTGGAGGGTGCCTCAACTGAGCTGAAAATGCGGCGCTTATGCTTACCTATGCGCTTATGCGGTGCAAATAGTGTGGCGCGGCACAGTTTCGCCGCTGCGAGGCTCCACTAGCACCCCCGGGCCTCATCATATAACTTTGCGTGGGGCCTCATGTTGGCCAGGGACGGCCCTGGAGTCATCATCATAGGCTAACAGTTTCCCTGTAAGACTCACATTTAGCTCGTGTTGCTTGTATTGCTGTCCAATTCAATACACCAGAATAGTTGTTAACTTTAAACAAACAACACGATTCACATTACTCACACTCTTACTGTAATTAGTGATTCAATCAACAATTAATGTAGGACACCTAGTTGGGCTTGCCAAAATCACGCTACAGTTTCATTAAACAAATAATCAAATATGCTAACAGTTTATTTTGCCGAAAGCTATAGCTAACGAATAATTGTTTGTAGTGCCTTCAATACGGTTAGAAGCTATCATAAGCTAACAGGTGATTGTTTGTATTGCCTTAACCTGTTAAGCCCTGAGCCTGTTTTTCAGGTCTCAGGCTCGAAAATGACATTCCCAGAACAAATGACCATATCTTCCCTTCTAAAAGGGTTAAATTAATAATCTTTTTTCTCAAAGTAATGATAAACCTGTGAGTTGGATGTAGAAAAGTCAGAATCAATATAGATGTTTTTTATTTTAAAGAAAATTGAGATTGAACATAGTAAAAAACTGTAAATTATAGTGTCCGTCCAAATATTCTTTTTTACTTATAGTGAAAACTACCCTTGGATGATGGGTTAGTAGACTAAAAGCTTTAGGAATCCAAAGTACAACATATAATAAGTACCCTGTATCAAGATTGATGCAAAACAAGTGACATTTGACCTTTTTAGAGAGATTTAGCACCAAAAAAACACTTCTGGGGTCATTTGGGTGGATTTTCCATATCTCTGGCCCCCTTGGTCGATTTTGATGGTTGACCAGTGGCGAGCCGTGAGCTTTATACCTAGGCCCTCTGACCCCCACCAATTCCCTCGAAAAAAAGAAAAAAAAATAGTTATTACGCCACAGCGTATACTTCAGCGGAATATCAAAACAACGGCCCAGGGTGCAAAACTCATCAATGACAGCGACCCTCTACCACACAAAACAACACCTGTGAACCCAATTTGTGTTCTTTGACATTGAAAATGATATTGCATTCTGTTTGTTACTTTCGTTGCAGTTGTATGTCTTAAGTGTAATTTGGCATGCTTTTATTTTGAAGGCGAGTTCACGCTGTTGACAGGAAGTTGTTGTTGCTATGGAAACAAGAAAAGTTTCACAGCGGGCGGAACTTGTCATAAAGTCTGCGATAATAAAACCCACCCATTTAGAGGGAAGATATGATTGGTCAATTGTTCTGTCATTTGACATTACTCTCTCGTTCAGTTACTATAGCGGGCCCTCTGTGAACCGCAGAGAGGGCCAGAAGAGCTTCTCACATTCAACAGAGACTGAACAGGCAGATTCGAAGGATTTATTTCTTTGGAAATGTTATTTTAAATACAATTAAATCAAGTTTTTCTTCGGTAAAACTAATGAAAAATATAACAAAAATAATATTAAAAAAATATATATTTAAAAAAAATATTTTTTTTTTAAATGTTTTTAAATATTATTTTTTAGAATATCTTAGGCCCTCATAGAGGGCCTAGAGGGCCCTGACGGCTCGCCACTGTGGTTGACACCTCTTTCTGATCGTTAGAGCCAATAGAATCGAAGGGGGATTTCCCCACACACACACATGGTAAAAAAAAAAGGTGGGGGCTTCGCGCATGCAGTTTTGCATCAGAGCGAACCTATACTCTAGCTCTGACATCTGTAAACGGAAAAGCAGTTTTATTGCTTATGGGCAGGGTTGGGAGGGTTACTTTGTAAATGTAATCAGTTACTGATTACTGAATACATGGCTCTGAAAGTAATCCGAATACAGTTACAGTTACGTGTCTTAAAAAAGTAACGTAATCAGATTACTTTTAGATTACTTTTGGATTACTTTCTTTTTCCATCACAGATGGGTATGTTTTGGTGAACAGGAGACACAAAAAGCAAAAGGAAACTGAGCGTGTTTTTACTGTTTTAATGGCTTATCAAGAGCACAACTGAAACATAACATCTGAAACAATGTAACAACATAATACACTTTTTGGGGATGCAGCTTGGGATGTGAGGAGTGAGGGACACGGCTTAGAACGGGCGTGTCGCCTTCTGTCCTGCCAGTGTTGGCAGGACATGAATTAAAATGTCGAACTCAGACTTCATTTTAAGGACATTTCGGCCAGGGGTGTAGAGCTATATTTGTTTAAGCACCGGATTGGGAAAACAGGAGAGTGTGTGCACTGTGCACCAGTCTGCCTTGATCTATTAATTCATGTCCGTGACACTCACAGTATCTGCTGCCCACAGCTGGTTTATAGAAGGAAAACCTCCTTCACTTCATGAAACCTCTGCAGCACCAGGAGGCAGCGGGAGGGTTAACTCAGCCACTGAGAAGAGGAGCGCGCAGTGCCTTTCACGCACCGCCTTTCACGCACCGCCTTCACTGTGTTTACCTTCAGAATCATTAGAAAGGCTAAAGAGCGACCACAGGCTGATGTGTTTTAACCACACACACCTCTACACACAGACACACACACGATTTAAATGCAGACTTTTGTTCCTCCATGTTTCGTTGTTATTGTTTCACTGAGCGGAACCGCGCATTTTTTTCAAACGCTCCCTTTTTTGGTCCATCTGCGGCGGTAAAAGTTGTTGTGCGCTGTGATGATTCGGCTGTACCTTTAGTAATGAATATTAAATGTTGTGAGGAAATCTTTCCACCAATAATTCCAATAAGTAATCCAAAATGTATTCACTTCAGGTTTACGAAAGTAACTGTAGATCAGATTACTCGTTTTTCAAATGTAACGCGAGCTGAATACAATTACTTGATTTTTGTATTCTGATTATGTAACGCCGTTACATGTATTCCGTTACAACCCAACCCTGTTTATGGATTATCAGAAATCATTTCAAAGGGACACAGACACATTGGATTAACCTATAGATTAACTTCAGCAGCGTTTTTATCATTTTAATGCCATTGAAGACCACTTTTGACCAGACTACGACACAGGTAAGCCATGTTAGCGTTTTTAGCTACCTAGCGCCACATGTTTTGATGTCTGTTTTTGTTTATAAAGTCGCGAGTTCGTATCATAGAGTGATAATGTATGTACCCATCGATTCTGTGTCACCTCACGATGTGAATCGATGTGTTGGATGTGCAGAAAACATAAATAATAAGGTTTTATGAGTGATTTTCGGTGCAGTAATCTGTTAGCATTTGTTCGCTCGTTGCTAATTCAGAGGCTCAGCGTTAGCATTGTGGGTTTTATTTTGAAAAAAAAAAAAAAAATTATCAGTTAGATGAGTTTCTTCCCGTTACATGGATATAAAACATTCATAGTTTATTAAATGAACATGCCCTCAGACACTGTTTCCTGCAAAATGTTGCGGGAGGGCCCCGGTACCTGGGTCTCTCGGGCTAAACAGGTTAAGACTATCATAGTTAACGTTAGCGAATCACACTTCATTTCAAGACACCGGAATTGTTATTAATGTTAAACAAATAAAACTTTAAAAACACTTCACATTACTCACACTCTGTGCGTTGTCGTCTTTATATACAGTCTATGGTTGTCGTTCATATTCAAGTCTCCAATTCGCTAGGTGGCAGTGTCACGAAAAACTAGGGTCCTAGGAGTGCGGTCGCGGTCCCAGAACTGCGGTCCTGAAACTGCAGTTTCCGACGCTGCAGCTTCATGCTACTCGTTCCGAGAGTAAGAACAAAACATGGAGAAGCAGCGTTTAGCTATTATGCCCCGACAATTTGGAACAAACTGCCCGAAACATGCACGTCCACAGAAACTCTTACTATTTTCAAATCGAGACTGAAAACATATCTGCTTTTAATTGAGCTGTTCATATTCGCACTGCAGTATGCATTTTATTCATGTATTGTATAACTGTTGTGTTTAATTTATTATCTTTGGTTTTTAAATGCCTGTTGTAAAATGTCATTATATAATGTGTTTCTGCTGTATTTATTCTTAAATGTCTTTTATTTTATTTTGTAAAGCACTTTGAATTGTCGCGTGCTAGAGCGCTTTAAAAAACAAACTTGTTGCATTTGTTTGAAAATCTGATGTCACCATATTTTCCTTTGGAAAAAAACAAACAAGCACGTAATTCATGATAAGCTGTAAGCAGATATTGCATGTTTGCGGTGGCATGTGTGAGTTCCCAGCTAGAAATGTTTGTTACCATTCGTTGTTCCAGGAATGTTTTCAGCGGGACGTTTTATTTTGGTTCCCAGAATGTTCTTCTGAAAGGTAGGATAACGTTCTTTAAAAACATTCTTGAAATGTTTGGTGATAACCTTCTTAACCTGTTAAGCACCAAGCCTGTTTTTCATGTTTCAGGCTCGAAAATGACATGCCCAAAACAAATGACTACAATTTAACTTCTAAAAGGGTTATATGAATAATTTCTTTTATCAAAGCAAGGTTACATCTGTGAGTTGGATGTAGAAGTGTCAGAATCAATATGGATGTTTTTTATTTTAAAGAAAATTCAGATTTTACATAGTAAAAAACTGTAAATTATAGTGTCCGTCCAAAAGTTCTTTTTTACAGATAGTGAAAACTACCCTTGGATGATGGGTTAGAAGACTAAAAGCTTTAGGAATCCAAAGTACAACATATAATAAGTACCCTGTATCAAGATTGATGCAAAACAAGTGACATTTGACCTTTTTAGAGAGGTTTAGCCAAAACCACCCCACCTCTGAGGTGATTTGGGTGAAAATGTTTTTTTTTCCATATCTCTGGCCCCCCTTGGTCGATTTTGATGGTTGACACCTCTTTCTGACCGTTAGAGCCAATAGAATCGAAGGGGGAGGCCCCCACACACACACGTTGTGAATAGAAAAGGTGGGGGCTGCGCGCATGTACATTTGCAGCAGAGTGGACCTATCTCTAGCTCTGGCATTTGGAAACGAAAAAGCAGTTTTATTGCTTATGGATTATCAGAAATAATTTCAAAGAGGACACATACACATTGGATTAACCTATGGATTAACTGCAGCATCGTTTTTTTATCGTTTTAATGCCATTGAAGACCAGTTTTGATCAAGGTAAGCCATGTTAGCATTTCTAGCTACCTAGCTCCACATGTTATGATGTACGCTTTCGTTTATAGCGTCGCAAATGTTTATCACTGAGTGTTGAGGTGGGCACCAAACGATTCTGTGTCTCCAGCTGATGCAAAACGAGTGGTTGGCTGTGCATCTAGGGTAAGTAATAAGGTAGTTATGAGTGAGTTTAGGTGCCGTTTTAGGTTACATTTTTTCGCTCGTGGCTAATTCAGAGGCTGAGTGTTAGCATTGTGGGGTTTTTTTTGGGAATTTTTTTTTAAAAGATCAGTTAGCTGAGTTTCTTCCCGTTACATGGATATAAAACATTCATAGTTTATTAAATATTAAGATTCCTTAGACGTTGTTTCCTGCAAATGACGCGTTTATCCGCCCGGTACCGGGGGGGGCCGTGCGTAACAGGTTAAGATGTTTTTGATAACCTTCTTAAGATGTTTTTGATAACATTGTTAGAACATTATGCCCTACTGTTCTTAAAATGTTTTCAGCGGGACGTTTTATTTTGGTTCCCAGAATGTTCTTCTGAAAGGTAGGATAACGTTCTCTAAAAACATTCTTAACATTTTTGGTGATAACTTTCTTAAGATGTCTTAAAACCCGGAAGTAAACTCCTTCCGGTTCCTTCGTCAAAAACGCAATGCAATGTCTCCATAGGATTTTGGAAAATAGCTCGAAATAAGGTCTGTGGTTGACACACATTTAAGAGACGGATCACGTTTTGTTGAGCCGGATAATATCCACATGTCTACCCTACTTTTATAATTTTCTAATCATAAATCTAGTTCCCAGAAGCAAAATGCTAACGTTATGCTATAAACGAACTACAGCAGGGTCGCTGCTTCAATGTCACGCCAACTTAAGATCCATATTCAAACATACAGATTCTAAATGGTACAAGTTGAAGCGTTTGTTTGAACAGTTTGCAGGAGGCAGGTACTTGCTTTCAAGCAGAACAGGGCAAACAAACTTAGCGGGAGTGTTTTACGTGTTCGGTGTAATGACGTAAAACGGCCTGGACAACTTCTGTAGTCCTATTCAGCCACATGTTAACCTGTTAAGCCCGAGAGACCCCGGTACCGGGGCACTGCCGCAACATCTTGCAGGAAACAGTGTCTGAGGGCATGTTCATTTAATAAAACTATGAATGTTTTATATCCATGTAACGGGAAGAAACTCATCTAACTGATCATTTTTATTTTTTTTTCAAAAGAAAACCCACAATGCTAACACTGAGCCTCTGAATTAGCAACGAGCGAAAAATGCTAACACCTTACTGCACCGAAAATCACTCACAAAACCTTATTATTTATCTTTTCACAACATCCAACACATCTTTTCACATCGTGAGGTGACACAGAATCTTTGGACACCCACATTACCACTGAATTATACGAAATGGCGACGTTATAAGCAAAAACGGACATCAAAACAGGTGACGCTAGGTAGCTAAAAATGCTAACATTTTTACCTTGGCTCTGTAGTCTCTCCAAAGTGGTCTTCAATGGCATTAAAACGATAAAAACGCTGCTGAAGTTAATCCATAGGTTAATCCAATGTGTCTGTGTCCCTTTGAAATGATTTCTGATAATCCATAAGCATTAAAACTGCTTTTCCGTTTCCAGATGTCAAAGCTAGAGATAGGTCCACTCTGATGCAAAATTACATGCGCGAAACCCCCACCTTTTCTCTTCACAACGTGTGTGTGTGGGGGAATCCCCCTTCGATTCTATTGGCTCTAACGGTCAGAAAGGTGTCAACCATCAAAATCGAGCAAGGGAAGCCAGAGATATGGAAAATCCACCCAAATGACCCCAGATGTGGTTTCTTTTTGCTAAATCTCTCTAAAAAGGTCAAATGTCACTTGTTTTGCATCAATATTGATACAGGGTACTTATTATATGTTGTACTTTGGATTCCTAAAGCTTTTAGTCTACCTTACCATCATCCAAGGGTGGTTTTCACTATAAGTAAAAAAGAATTTTTGGACGGACACTATAATTTACAGTTTTTTACTATGTAAAATCTGAATTTTCTTTAAAATAAAAAACATCTATATTGATTCTGACTTTTCTACATCCAACTCACAGGTTTATCATTACTTTGAGAAAAAAGATTATTAATTTAACCCTTTTAGAAGGGAAGATATGGTCATTTGTTCTGGTTCATTATGTCATTTTCGAGCCTGAGACCTGAAAAACAGGCTCAGGGCTTAAGAGGTTAACAACCATTGTTTTTCAGACACGTAAACTCTTCAAAAATCACCAGCGGGGTCACTGCTGATGTATTTAATGTCCTAGAACAAAACGTGATCTGTCTCTTCAATTTGTGTCAAACACAGACCTTATTTCGAGCTATTTTCCAAAATCCTATGGAGAAATTGCATTGCTTGTTGTCGAAGGAACCGGACGTGGTAAAAATGCTAACTTACTTCCGGCTTTTAGGACGCTTCACTGCGGTTCTCTATGGAGACAATGAATAGGACGTATAAAAACGAATTTATGCATGCCAATATTCACTCACATGCACTTATAATCACACTAAGGTATGTAGGCCCACAGTATTCATAATATCATATGTGTAAAATATCAGAAAATAATCACACTTTTTTCTGACTATAAAGGTTGTGTCTCGTATGTAGGTTCTAACTGTTAGATAAGCTATCTGGCCGTGTGTGGTTTGTGAGGGCTGCGTATAAACAAAATCCAGTTTCTACTGTGTGTCTCTCTCTCTGCCTGCTGGTCTGCTCGACACGGCTGGGAGCAATCTCCAATCAACCACACCCGCAACCTGCTCATCAGCCACACTATGAAAGCCTGCACTCATTCCCTGCCGGATTGTTGCCGTGAAAGGTTTGTTGCGTGCCGCTCTAGCTTTTTGCCAGCATATTCTTTGACAACTTTGACCGCTTTTGCCTCACACTCATTTTTATGTCTCTCCCAGGAGGAATCCAAGGCCTTCCACACTCCCAAGACCAGCCAGGCCTCTCCACCCTGGATCAACTCTTTCCCACTGCTGCCATAACCAACCTCCACTCCCAGCTCCCCTTTTCTAATAAACAAATGTTACTTTCACCAGCTGATTCCGAGTCATCCTTTTACATGTGTTAATAGTCAAATTCCAATAGTTAAGTAAACTATCAAAATCATCCTAATGACCACAGTGGTCAGTCCACTTACCCAGGAATTTTGAGTTGAACAATTACAGGAATATTATGTATTTATGTTCTAATAATGTAAACATATTTTAGTAAAGTGTTACCACAGAACATTTGCATAATGTTTTAAACATAAAGCATGTTATCCTTCTCTAAAATAATAACATTCTCGCAACATAAACAAATCTAACTTGCAGCTGAAAACATTTTAAGAACAGTAGGGCATAATGTTCTAACAATGTTATCAAAAACATTTTAAGAATGTTTTTAGAGAACGTTATCCTACCTTTCAGAAGAACATTCTGGGAACCAAAATAAAAGCTTCTGCTGAAAACGTTTTAAGAATAGTAGGGCACAATGTTCTAACAATGTTATCAAAAACATTTTAAGAAGGTTATCACCAAACATTTTAAGAATGTTTTTAGAAGAACATTCTGGGAACCAAAGAAAAACTTCCCGCTGACAACGTTTTAAGAATAGGAGGGTATAATGTTCTAACAATGTTATCACCAAACATTTTAAGAATGTTTTTAGAGAACGTTATCCTACCTTTCAGAAGAACGTTCTGGGAACCAAAACAAAACTTCCCGCTGAAAACATTCCTAGAACAATGAATGTAACATTCTCAGAATGTTTTTAGAACCAAACATTTCTAGCTGGGTAGTTTCTAAAATACTATATGGACCTGAGTGCATATTCAGGACTTCTGGGTGAAAGTTGTTTCAAAGTTAAATTTGATTTTCAATAAAGAATTGGATTTGGATCCGCAATGCCTTCTGTTAGGGAGACCATACTTGAGAATCTTTATGAAAAATAAATGCTGAATGTGTTAACCTATGTACGAGCTAACCTACGAAAGAGCATAATACTAAAAATGGATCTTAAAAATGTAAAACCTGTGTATGCAACTGCAACATATTCTATGCACAATTTATAATAATTATGTGTTTTAAAAAAAATGAAAAGGATCCAAAAATGGGTTTAGGCAACAGATGTGCATGAAGACTGAAGGAACAATGACCTTTCTAAATGTGGACAACACAACTCTAATGTGTGGAATGCTTTACTGCCAGCACTGTAAAAAGGAATGGAACATCTCTGATCAAACTGTTTTATTATAGAGACAACTTACTCAATTGCAAAGAGACCAAGAACTGCACACATTTAAATATACTCCACAGCTTCTGTAAAAACTGCCACCGACCACAGGTTTACTTTTTTTATGATAAAGTTCTTTGGTCCATTTTTAAAAAGAGCAGAAAGCATTTCACTATAATTATTGAAGAATATTTCTCAAAGCAGTTAGAATCACTTTTGGAAGTCAAAGGTTAATTTCACTGAAAAACAGACATTATGGGAAGATCCTTACATAGTTTCTAAAGTATTGTCATCCTTTTAATTAAAATAAAAAGAAAGTACAATTTAATATTATTTATTAAGATATCCATTCATACTCTGTATTCATCAAGAGAACTGGACTGGATAAAATAAAAGTTGAAATCATGGGATATTCTCACATTTTCAAATTCAAATTGCTATATTATCTCCATAATGACAAATTGCCAAAGCAATATATGAAATATGAAAATGTCCTCATGCCTCTATACATATACATTTGAAATATATTGTTGTATTTATATACATTTTGAACCAATGTTTACTTTACAAGGAAAACTATTTAATTTAATGAAAATTAACAAACAAATTCAACTGAGAACTTCTTTCCAACCACGTCCAATTCCTTAACCCCTCAGAGACACATCAAAGAAAAGGACAACAATATTATTTAAAAAACACATTTGCAAATGACTGATTGTCATCTAGGATATAAGCAGTTATAACTAATCAAAGTGTCCTGCAGCTTTCTTTCCTTTCCCCCAGTACCATTCTGTTGTTTTTGTCATTCTATGATTTACTAAATTGTGTTGTCTATTAAATAATTTTGGGAAACAAATATTCCAGTATAGGTTAAAATCTTGGGCACTGTGTGACAAAGTGCTGATCTGTCAGAAGTTTCATAAAGTTGGACAGTAGCTCCATGTCTTCTTATAACAGCCTGTTTCTGTGTTTCTTCGTACCCCAGAACATCCCAACACTATATGACCGTTAGTTTCCCAAAATTATTTAGCAACAGCAACACTGCGAAAGGCGGAAAGGACACATCAGAACCTAAGGAGCTCCAGACTGATGAGTCCTTTCCGCCTTTCGCAGTGTTGCTGATCCTTCCTCAGAGATCTGTGAGCAGGAGCGAGGTGTGGGGGGGTCAGCTTTCTGTGCGGGGGGGGGGGGTCTGTCTAACAAACTGTGTGTCAAAGGCCAACCCATCTTCCTTTAACTCTTTTAGTTCTAACTTCCAAGTGTGATCTTCAGAATCAGATTTGTTAACAGCAGGTTTAGTGACAGCTGCTCCAATTTAGAATTGAATTTAAAAAACATTTAAGGTACTTACATTTCATGCTAATTCATTATTTTACTTCACTACATATTAAACCGAAAATTGGTAGAAGTTTGCTTTAGGTTATTACACGTCAGCTTCAAGTACTTTGCAGGTAAATATTACTTATACAAGATAAAAATCAACCAATGAATTATGATACCTATAGAAAGCCATTAAAGTCATCTCCATCTTTAACAGCAGCAAAATGAAAATCATGTACACATTATTGCATCAATAATTATAACTCAGTGATATAATTGAATGTATTACAAAAACAGCCATCCTGAAAAGTGAGTTATTTTAGTCTTGGTATTGATCCAAATACTTTTGTACTATTAAATAAAAAAATATAAGGCAGGACCTTTACTTGTAACAGAGTATTTCTACACTGTTATTACTTCTTAAAAGATCTGAATACTTGTCCACCACTGCAACATGCAGAACAATCTACAATGATTCTGACCTTATACATTTGAGTTGTTCAGCAGAGAGGAAGCGTGTTGCTGTTCAACACCCCGGCTGATTCTCTTCTCATTTTCTCTGACTCATGATGTAGATCATCAGTTCTATCAACCAACAAGTCAGTCCCTAAGCAAGCCTTAATACAGTCTAAAACCAGAACCAAATCTGGAGAGAGATTACAGAAATGTGGATGTTTCAAATTGTGGAGTATTATACTGTAACCTCATCTGCACTTTATATACTTTTGCTATTTCTGGTTGGGTAAAAACTGCATTTCGTTGTACTATGTGAAAAAACAATACAGTTAAAACTAATCTATTGATGGTTTAAAAGATGAGTCTACTCAACTAGACTCACACCCGTGTCCTGTCCAAATGTGTGTGTAGACTGTTATTCTTTATATTTTTACTGTTGTTCCTTCTTTTTATTTATACCTCTGAATGTGTGTGTATATGGGTATGTGTCTTGAGTATGAGTATGTACAGTATAAGTGGGTGTACAGGTGTGTGTATGTAAATATAAATATATGTATTTTTATACATTTGTATTCTTTGGGACGGTGAGAAACAGCATTTCAATCTCCCTGTTTGTATCGCACACAGAGAAATGGACAATAAAGTTGACTTTGACTTTGATGGTGCGGAGAGCAGGGACACAGCTTCAGAGGTTTCAGTTGCAGGTTGGTATATTAGATTTATATATTTGACAAATGTGAACACTTCTGTGCCTAACACGTTCAGGGGGTGATGTCATGTAACCGTGTGGTGCCATATGAGTGAATACACAAAAATACTAATACAAAAAAATAGCATAAGAAGAGTTGGAGATACTGCAAGCATGGAGAAGCCACATCTGTGGGATTAGACTTTAGCCAATCAGGGACATTTAAGTTTTAATCATCAAAAGGATCAAAATAAAATATTGTAGAAGTTTTGAGAAAATAGAGACGAACAATCCTATCTTGGACTACACAGGGAGTGTTACAAAATGATACTCTCAACACTCCATAGTATCACCCGACACGGTTTAACCGCAGACAATGACTCAATAGTGTCCATAAAGTCCGAAACAATATAACCAGTAATTACATTTTTACATGTACATCTACTTTACAGTGCTACATACTTTTGTGTTTTTCCCCAAAAAAATCATGTGTGGAGAACCAGAAAAGGGTTATACAGCAAGTGGAATCAGTTAAAAACAGTGACTTTATTTTAAACATTTTATTATTTATTTATATTTATTATTTACTTTGAAGAATACTATGCTCATTGAGTCATCAGTGAAAGTACATTTGTGAAATTGAACATGTTTTAAACAACCCTCCCCGTGTGCTGCATGTTCCCGGCTGGGGTTAGTTACCAGATCGGACTTTCTTCCTTTCCAATAAATATTGTGAACGGTCTGTTTTATGTAATCATCGTTCAAAGTTGGAAAAATTAGCACACATATGTTGGTCTGCACCGAAACAATGAAAAAAGTGATAGGTTGACTTTGATTAAATGTAGTATGTCAACAGATTTCCCATAACTGTATTAGGTTAGTTGAAAGCAATACAATTAACTTGAAACTAATATATTTTATTTGAACTTAAAATGATTGCTTTCAACTAATCGCAATCGCCCACAAGTACAAATATGCAACATGCTAATTTAAATCAATGAAAAGTCTATCTACCAATCCACCAATCAGAGCATCAGAGGTCTGATCCTTCTGAGGTCAACAAATCAATTGTCCTTGGTCCCAAGTGTCCATTCTTCCAAATACTGTTATTTTGTAATGAGCCGTGTTCATGTTCATCGCTGTGAATATATTTATCTCGGCACAGCCCTCCAATTTAAAATATAACACAGGTGGATTTTCCACCTGGGATGTTTATTTGTGTGTGTGTGTGTGTGTGTGTGTGTGTGTGTGTGTGTGTGTGTGTGTGTGTGTGTGTGTGTGTGTGTGTGTGTGTGTGTGTGTGTGTGTGTGTGTGTGTGTGTGTGTGTGTGTGTGTGTGTGTGTGTGTGTGTGTGTGTGTGTGTGTGTGTGTGTGTGTGTGTGTGTGTGTGCACGCGTGTGTGTGTGTCAGCGGTGGCTCTGAATATATTTTGCACATCTCGGCACAGCCCTCCAATTGCAACAACATTGCAAAAGGCTAGAGGACAGAGGATGAGTTCATTCATGAGTGTAGACATGATACACTACAAGCATCATGATTTCATAATACATTTAAATATGATCCCAAATACAAAACCTTACATAATAAAAAGCAACAAAATGTGAATATCAACACATTTATGAGCAAGTTAATTATTCATATGACGATCAGGGTTTGTTAACGATAAATGGATATTTTCTAAACTGTTATATTTTACAGAATGTTCTTATCCTCAACATGAGTTTTAATTTGTTAACACTAAATGCAATCTCAGAGTCAAATCACATAATTGTGTCAATAGATGTGACAGTTGAAAATACTTGAAATCAAGGATTAGAGTTGACATCACCAAATATAACAGTGACATGAACCGTTTCAACTCACAGATTTTTCAAATAATCTGATATGAGCACAGGTTTTTGTTTTTAACATTTTACTTTTAATTATGTATATGCAATGTCTATCAATTGTATATAAGGCTGATGCTGTACACCTGTGTACTTCTGACAATACTTTGTTTCTTGTTCATTGACTATCATTTCAAATCAGATCATTTAAGTGGAAGGCATTTAGAAAGTGCCTTAGTTGGTTTGATCCACATCTCAAATAAACATATTACATACAAAATATGTAACAATTTGAAAGGGAAATGTAACTGATGCAACAATATATACAATTGAATAATCATGACGCTGATTAAGCTATACTGGAGGCAGAGAGAACATTTTGGCGCAGTGGGTGATCATCAGATCAAGGGGCGTTGGTGAACTCCAGTTCGAAACCCGCCTCGGCCGCCACTGCGTCAGGCCGCTGTGTCCTTGGGCAAGACACTTCACCTGAATTTGCTCCTGTGGGTAATGACCACAGTAATGACTCTTACATGTCTAATATGTGTAATGTGTAATTGTAAAGCGCTTTGAGCACCTGCAAAAGCTCTCTAATAAAAAATGTGATGCATTATTATTATTATTATTATTATTATTATTATTATTATTATTATTATTATTATTATTATTCAAATGTATAACACCACATATAGGAAAAACAATGTGTTGATCAAAGTCAGTGCTTCACAATGCCAGCATGAAGAATTAAACATGTAAGTGTTAAAAATCATGTATATAATGTAAAATAAGAAAAACCTTTATTGATCCCCTCAGGGAAATTCATGTGTTTAGGCATCAACAGGAATACGATTGAAACACAGGATAGCATAACACAAGGATAAATAACTATACAAATACAAACAAAGTTACAGGTTATAATGAAATATCAACAATAATATAATGAAGTAAGCTGTAAAAATACGAGTTTTTTTGTTGGTACATACAATGATACATAATCACGGTATCTAACAGCCTCTCAGTAATATAACTGAATTAGCTCTGCGATTCATTTGAAAGGAATTGGTGGCTACACTGTAAATAAGTGTGTATGAATGTGTTTGATAGGGTTTCATATTCTGTGCGTGGAGGAAAGAGAGAGATGGGGTGTTTAGCTCTCTTTCTCCATCTAGTGGTCATCTTAATGAACTACATCTCCAGTATCAATCAGAATCAGAAATCCTTCATTTGTCCAGCAATGGGGACATTTAAAGGACAGCAGATAAAGCGAGGAATATGTTTTGAAAATGGCTAACTATGCACACGTTTTTAATAACACAATAAACGTGGAAACAGCAGAACTATTTCAGAATCAGAATCAGGTTTATAGCAATAGGTTTACACATTCGAGGAATTTGCCTTGGTGTACATGGCGCATACATAAACACAGTCAAAGAAGATACATTGTAAGATAGAACCATAAACAAAAAAAAAGTAAGTAAAATATAGATTAATATTAACATCAAAATATAGAGCCCAAAGAACTACAGTCTAGAATTACAACATACTGAATGAAATAGAATCAAAATTACATTTGTGCAGTATTGTCATGACAAGTGTAAAGTTTGTGCAGATATTAAGAAGTAACTTTGTGTATTAACAGTATTGAAATGAACAAGATATTGTGGGTATAGTGTGAATTAATGTAATGTATAGTGTCTGGGGCTTAGGGTAAGGGTTATGCTATATGTAGGATGCTTTGGGATCATTCTAATAGCTAGTACCTTGAGTATAATAACAATACAATAACACATTTAACAATGCTGTGATTTTAATATAATGTACAGAACATCACAGCATAACCAATCATATTGAACAACTTCAACGTTGACTTTAATTAAATGTATTATGTCAACACATTTCACATAACTGTATTAGGTTAGTTGAAAGCATTAATATTAAGTTGAACCTAATGTTTTTTATCTAAACGTAATATTATTGCTTTCAAATAACCTAATAAAGTTATAGGAAATCTGTTGACACATTACATTTAATCAAATTCAACGTTTCAGTTTTTCAGTGCATTTGATATAGAATGAGTGATTATAAGCTTGTATTTTAATGTACACTATGAGTCAAATGACCAAATCACTTACATGCAGCAACTGTGCAATAGGTAGGATAACATGGCATATAAAGACATCATGAAAAGAATACCATCCAGGTCCTGCAGTCTCTCGGTCCAAGTATAGAACGACTCTCTCCTTCTCTGATGATAAACAGAAAGCTTGGTCTCTTTCTCTGAAGGTCTGGTATCAAAAGCCAACAACTACTGTATCAGTTAATGGCTGGGCCTTCCTCAATGGTTTTTCAACATGGTACTGTTTGAAAAAAAAAACGTAAGCTTCAGTTAGGAAATCTTAAGCTACACACAGGAGAAGACGGGGCTTGTGTTTGAGCTGAGACACGCACCTGATCTGCCCAAAACCACAAGACCCAAACTAACACAAAAATACAAGTGGAAGACAACGAAGACCTAGACCGGGTCATTAATCCTGCAGCGCCCCTTTGGGATGGAACAACCTCCAGGATGTGGTGTGTGATTTCTGAAGTGATGAAGATCGGTGGAGCTATCAAATCAGGGCTAAGACGAAACCTCCTGGAAGGCTTATCAGGATGCATTCAAAACCCTTATTCAAAATAAATAAAGTCTTACTGTTACAGCGCAACAACAAACTACAATGTGTACAACAAGATATTTTTATAAAAAAGACTGGAGAGGAGGATGTGGCAATAAATGATTACATACCCAAAATTCTTCTAAACATGCTGTGCTGTTCCCATTCCAAAACTCTTGTGATGATGATGATGATGATGATGATTACCATGTAGTAGAGCGGTGCAGTGATGACACATTTTTGTAGGCCGACCCAGAGGTAAGCATCAGATCCAATGGGATTTTCCCATTGGATTTAAATCCAATCGCCAGAAGTAAAAGCTAACGTTTGGCTAAACAAACGACATCACGGTCACATGACCATTCATTACTAAAGGCGGCTAATATTCCACGTGATGACAACAATCGTTGGCAACCTCTGATTTTATGACACAAAGAAGCTTTGGACATTCACCAGTGCATTGTTTACTGATGTATTTTATGTCTGTTAACCACAGACCTTATTTCTGGCTTCTCAAAAAACACGTTAACATTTTAAAAAATTCGACACAAGCGAACCGGTGCTGTTTGTTGAAATGAGTGAGCTAAAATGCTAACTGATTTCCAGGTTTTAAGACTCATTCCTGCAATACTCTACTTGGTGGATTCAATCTTTCTGTGACCTTTGGTGATCTTCTGACTTCTTCTGAAGACAATATTGAAATGTGTCCACTACACTGCTCTGGCTACCATCTTGTCTCCGCTGCAGGAGGACACAGCGAGGGACACCAGGCTGCACTTTGGATCATCCTCAAGGTCAAATGAGACTTATTTGGGGGGGCTGTGGTGTTCCTGATTTTATGGAGCTCAGAATAAAACCCTGATCGCTGTGGCTCTTCTATCTGCTTCTGCTCTTCTTCTCGCTCGTTCTTCACAGAAAGACGCTTTTATGGAGCTGCAGCCGGCTGACGGGCAGCGAGCGTGTGTTCAGGAGACTTTAATTGTCTGTCGTGGTAATAAAAGAGCCGGTGAAATACACAACCGTAAAAGATGTGCAGGCCCCAGCCTGGTGCATCCTGGGATACGGAAAAAAGGAAAATACCAGGTTAGGGGATGATGGTGACCAGATCAGATTAAGAGCCTCTCACCTTAACATTTCAATGACTGGATGCAGTTTGAAAATGGCTTTAAATGAAAGCTATCAATCAGGTTGTTCAATAAAAGGTGACCATGTACAGCTGATGATGTCATCATCATAACTTATTTTATTTGTATTTATTGATTTATTTAATTATTTATTGATTTTTATCTTTACATTTTTTTATATTTTCTATGTGGATTCTGCTTGAGGTAAAACAAATAATAAACAGTTGCTGAAATAAAACTGAAATGAAAAAGGTTTTAAAAATATACAAATTCATCAATAAAGATACAAATATATTTATAAATAAATAAATAAAAGATTTATAATTTTAGAAATAGCTTTAAAAAAGGTTGTAATCTATTGAAATATGCCATTATAAGATTGAAAATGTGATAAAAAATGATCACTTTAGTGCAAATGAAACATTATATTTGAAACATGCTGGATTCATATATTTCATGTTCACAGTTGAGTTTTTCTTCGTTTGAATCTTCTTTGTTTATCATGTTGTTTTTCTGTACACAATCTATTGCATGTTTGTCCAGGCTTTTGGGTTTTATAAATAAAGCGCATTATCAATGAAGGATTGATGGAAAAAGTCATGCAAACACAATATACACAATTTACTCATTGAAATGTACTCATTACAGTACCATTGCATAATGAGCAGTATTACACTGATAATGAAGTTCTGTTTAACTCACATGTGTCAAACTCAAGGCCCGGGGGCCAAATCAGGCCCTTGGTGGATTTAATTTCGGCCCGCAGGATAATCTCTAATTACTATTAGATCTGGCCCTCCGGTAGTGGCGGCTGGTGGACAATATTTTAGGTGGGGCTGTGGAAATGGTGATCAAACAATACTAGAGGGGTCCGGGGGGATGCTCCCCCGGTAATTTTTTTTGAGAAAAGACCCCTTAAATCATGACTTCTGGTGATGTTAGAGGGGGGGAGGGGGGGGGGGTGAAGGACAATTTGAGGCTTAAAAATATGAGAAGACTGATCAATATCTCCATAACTTCAGTGTGGTTAGCTATGAACCTTCCAAAACTTCCAAACACCTTGTCCTGGACATAGTTTCTACAGCATAAACTGTGCAACAGTACAGTAGGCCCACACAAACTGCAGAACACCGGGGCTTTGGGAACACTGATTTAATTCCCATTTAACCTGTTAAGGGGCTTTTTTCCCCCGTTTTTTTTCTCACAAAACTGTGTCTCAGGGCTTCTTAAAATGTAATAAACTATTCATGTGTCCTACTCAGAGGAAACGCATCTAACTGATGATATGAACCATGTTTACCGAAACAAAACACAAGTCTCACAAGAAGCGTCTAAATGAGCCCTGAGCGAAAAAATGCTAACGCACTCTAGGTATAAATCAAGCGATATACTTATCGGATATGCACAAACAAGCTTACAAGCTGAGATTCCACATATTCTAGAAATATAAGTATCATCACTGAGCGATCAGAACTCGCGACAGGGGAAGCAAATACAGACATCACACGACGTAGCTTTAGGTAGCAAAACACGGAGATATGCTCACCTTTTGCAGAATAACAATTCTGATCAAAAACGAGAAAAACGCAGCTGAAGGTTAATCCATAGGTTAATCCAATGTGTCTGTCACTTTGAAAAATGATTGATGATCCATAATTCCATTTTTATGTCAAAAACTGAGTTTTCATTAGCTGTAGCTTCCAGAGTGTATGACAGCTTCCTGTTTTGTCTCCTTGGATACGAGTCCAAACAACTCACAGACTGCACCGGGCGCTCACGGAGGAGCCCTGTGACCATCATATTTGACGACGCTGATTGGCTGAAATTATGTTTTCGCGGCATAGTTTACACGTTACAGATAGCAACAGTCAGCTGCTAGTGGCTGCTGCTGCACTGGTTGAGGGCTCCTCTCTTAGCGCCCAGACGAGAGAAGGTACACGGGCAAGGCCAGGCAGGAAACATGTGACTTATCAGTAACTTTAGACATCGTAACACAATTTTAAACGAGATTTTATTGTAGATTATACATTTTACTGATACCAATTATATAATATTTACCTTGTTCATTCAAAATAAAAATAAAAATATATATTTTTTTTTAAATATATATATATATATATATATATATATATTTTTTTTAATATGGGAAGAGGTGGGGCGGCGCCCCTAGCGCCCCTATGGACCGGCCGCCACTGCCCTCCGGTATATTGCACGCACACCTTCACTCCATCCTGAGGATTTCCTCAGCTCAGAGCCTGAGCCCAAACATTGATGAACTTGCACCCAAGATGAGATGCCAAGTATCTGGCTTGAACTAGCATCACAGAGCAGCACACTGAGTTTACATGGATGTTTCCTTCTGCACTTTGTTTCTTGAGACAACAGGGCATGTTTGTTTTTTTCTTTGAGGGAAATTGTTTTTTTGAAGCTGTTATTGGCCTGTGGAAAAATGACTCTGGAAAATCTGCAGATAGAGCCATAAGAAATGAATGCAACTGATTATTTAATGTTTAATGTTGTTTTTATAGGCAATAATTTAAGCTTTGTTAGTTCCAGGTTTAATATGTGCAATAAGTTCATTTCAATACGTTTTGCAATAAACATTGAACCAGTCCGGCCCTCGACTAGTACCGGTTTTTTAATTTTGGCCCACTGTGTATTTGAGTTTGACATCCCTGGTTTAAATAGTCCTGTTTTCTTTCTTTGTAACACAGTGCCACCTCCTGGTCATAATGAGGCACTACAGGAGCACTTCAGCTCATTTTGTTTGCATGGTCTGTTATGCTTTAAGCTGAAGGTGAGGTTATTGGAAGTGGATCGGGCAATATTAAGGACCCCACATTTAAAAAAAACACACTAACGTAATATTTTGAGGAATAAAAGGTTCCAACAGTATTCTCCTGACATTTGATACTGTGGGAACTAAATAAGGATTTTAATCATTATTTGTCTTCTTTGTGAGCCAAAGGGATTTTGAATCAAAATAATACACTTATGCAAATGTCACTGCAGGATTCTTTTTCCAGTTTTTATCATGGTTTGAGTGTCATCAATTTGTTTAAGATGCGAGCTAATTCAGATAACATTTGAAAGATATAAACCCTGTTTTAGCTATTAAAACATGTCCTCAAATATATTAGATTAGCTTTCATTTATTGATCCTAAATTAGGAAAATAAATGGTAGCAGCATGTTTACCAGGCATTGCACATGAGTACAATATAAGTCAAATAAAAACATACACAGTAAATGTATTCATAGCAACAGTAGAAAGATAAGTAGCAAGAGTATTTTTAGAAAACACCTCATTAAATATTACACAAATAAGAATACCCTGTAATGGACTAACTCACCACAAAAAGATATATAAAAACATAGTATACCTTATACATTGATAATCCAAGTGTGCAGTATTCTTCAACTCTTACTGTCATTTAACATTTCAACCTGCATCAAGTGGAAGTGCGACATCAAATCTGTTCTCAGATCTCATGACTGATCTAAATATTTCTCCCTCACATTCCTGAGAGTATCACAGAGGAGACAGATGTGGCCGAGCAGAAGATATCTGCTGTTGTGACTGCCAGATGTTCAGAAGCTGACATCTGGCTGTGGTCGAAAGAAGCTTCCAACAGCTTCCCAACATGTGACGAATGACAGATCAAACAGGATGCACTCTGATATCTATCTGGACAAAAGATGCAACTCTGCCCTGTTTGGTTTAATGTTACAGAATGTATTTGAGTTCATTTGGATATATTCGAATTAACCACTGGTTGAAAGCAACTAACTTAGTTACAATTCCTGTGATGCTTTTGTTCATTGTATTTCCATTTAATGTTACTTTGGGTCTTATTTTTAACTTACTGCAAAGTATTTGACAAAGTGATGGATTTGTATGATTCATTTCATTGATACAACTAATATGTGATGCTTGAATTATATGTGTACACCTATTATCATGAGACACCAATTGACTTAAAGTGGACCTATCATGCTATATTTGAATAATATAGTATAGGACCATACCTATATAAGGCATATTTATACTTTTTTTTTTTCAAAATACCAAACAGATCATGCATTTTAGCCGTGCCTCATTTTGCTCAATTTGACATTTTTTCGCTCTGTTTTTGCAAGGGCAGATTATGTGAGAACAGCACCACCTACTGGCCTGGCATATGTACTACAGCGTCTCCAGCGCTTTCGAACGGCAATGGCCGTGGCTGTCTCCTCCTGATTGGTGGAGTTGGCCCAATAGCCGTAGCGCCACTGTCCTGACGTCAGGACAGTGTTCAAATCTGGATCAGTTTGTATCAGATCCGTTGCAGCCCCTTTTTTAGAGATTTGGGTATGGAGGAAAATAGAGAGGGTTGTGTTTTCTGACACTTGGTGAGTTCCCTGGAACACCGGGGACACATATTCATGTATAAAGATATATAAGATAAGTCACAATAATTAAAGGTAGGGTATGTAATTTTGGAGAAACCAGCTCGAGTCCGCTCGAATTTGAAAATACACAACCGGAAAAAATCTGCCCCTTCCTTCAGACTTCCTTACAGAGCCCCTCCTCCAACACACATGAACGCGCACATGACCAATGAGGGCACGAGATAAGTTTGTGCACAGATGGAAGGCTGACAGGCAGGTAGGCCATCCAGTTATTTTAGCCGGGCCGGCTCAGATGATTAGTCGTACTTTTTACAGTACTACGGCTTCCACAGATGACATTTTTTTATGGATTTATTGTATTTATTGTCAAAGCCTGTTAAGCCCCAAAGACCCCGTCGGCGGGTCCTTTTTTTTTCCACAAATTCAATTTAAAAAAAAACATATATATATATTTTTTTTTATTTAATCTTTTAATTTTAATTTGTTTTCTTTGGATGGAATGAATACCTATGGTGATAATTCAATGTAATACACCATTGTTATAGTCTGGTACCTGAAAAAGGTCAAATGGCACTGATGGAACCAGATGTACCCAAATGTGCCCAAAGCTTATTCCGCCTGGACTTTTTTTGCTAAACCTCTCTAAAAAGGTCAAATGTCACTTGTTTTGCCTCAATCTTGTTACAGGGTACTTATTATATGTTATACTTTGGATTCCTACAGCTTTTAGTCTACCATCCCATCATTCAAGGGTGGTTTTCACTATAAGTAATGTGTTTTCTTTAGGCGGAGGTAAGAATTTACCTTTTTTTACTATGTTCCATCTGAATTTACTCTGACTGAGAAAAATCTATATTGATTCTGACACTTCTACATCCAACTCACAGATGTAACCTTGCTTTGATAAAAGAAATTATTCATATAACCCTTTTAGAAGTGAAGTTGTAGTCATTTGTTTTGGGCATGTCATTTTCGAGCCTGAAACATGAAAAACAGGCTCGGGGCTTAACAGGTATATTCATTGCTATCTGGATGTTAAGAGAATTCCATGGAATATAACAAAAAGTGTTTCTGAAATAAATTACATACCCCACCTTTAAGTTAGGTTTTCTATGGAACAGAACATTTATTATTCAATACAGGTGCTTCTGTCAGTAGGTGCACTTCTTTGATGTGAGTTAAGTCTGATGAAAAGCATATCAAACGGCGTGAGCTGCTCATGTTGGCAGATACATGAAGATGATCTCATTAGTCTCTATGTTTGACTGACCTGCAGTGTCTCTAAACAAGGGCTTTGATAAGGCTTTCTTTATTCAGGCTGTGTGAACGGTGGCTCTGCAACCTTCCTTTGGTTCATATTATTCCATTTATCATATGGCAATACTTATGTTGTTGTATAATGTTGTATAATGTTTTTATAATTTTTATGCTGTAACATTTGTATTTTGTTTTTGTCTTTGCTTTGTACAGCCCTTTGAGGCATTCTTTGTGATTTGGGTCTATAATACATTTTGATTTGATTTGATTCAATGGATATGGAGGATTCAGATGAATTCCTCTTGAATCGTGACCCACGTGTTCACACATGTTCACAGCGAACTGTCACCTCTCGCAGTAACAGTCTCCATTCTTGGTCCGTTCTGGGACTTGAACCGGCGACCCTCCGGTTGCCATGACAAGTCCCTACAGACTGAGATCCAACAGTGAAATTACATTTAATCCAATTGGACCTCGACCTTCAGATCTGCAAGGTCACAGAGGGATGCGTGTCTGCGCCTGTAAGAAATGCAAATCCAGCTCCATAAATATGTTTTAATTCTTCTAATGCACGCACTGGACCGATTTAATGAAAAAGGCCTCAATTCCCCCGAGACTGGTTTTATGGAAAACAAGTCCTGAAGGCATGGGAGGGAGAGGGAGATTACAATCTGTGTTGACATGGATTCTTTTTCTTCTTCACCATTCCTCCCAGTGACACACACACACACACACACACACACACACACACACACACACACACACACACACACACACACACACACACACACACACACACACACACACACACACACACACACACACACACACACACACACAGCTTTGGGACTCTCTGTGTGCTGTAAAACTTTATAGCGATATGGGGCCCAGTTGTCATGGTACCCGGTTATACAAGCTTGACCGGGGGTGTGGACAGGAGCAGGGGGTCCACCATTTGCGTGTGTGTGTGTGTGTGTGTGTGTGTGTGTGTGTGTGTGTGTGTGTGTGTGTGTGTGTGTGTGTGTGTGTGTGTGTGTGTGTGTGTGTGTGTGTGTGTGTGTGTGTGTGTGTGTGTGTCAGCGGTGGCTCTTCTTCTGTTTATAATTATGGGGAAAGTGGGAAAGAGAGAGGAGTGTGTGAGACAGATCATTGGAATGTCATATTTGAAAGCTCCTCTCCACAGCTTGGTATCATCACACACACAGAGCATCAGAGCAGGGGTCATCAGACCAGGCCCCTAACTCAAGCTGAACAGAGATGGGGGGAACAGACTCAGCGTGATAGACAGAAGACCCCCCCCCACCTGGTGTCTGATCACCGCAAAGCGTCCTGCTTTACGGTGAGTCTCTGTGGAGAGGAGTCACCGGGGCTCTACCGTTGCCATGACTCTCTTGTAACCATTGATCTCCTGGTACCATGACTTTCCTATAAATATCCTGTAACATTAGTCTTCCGTCACCCTTATTGTGCCATTACCATTTCTTTCACGTCAACATAACTATCCCGTAATGATTACTTTCCTGTTACTGTAACTATCATGTTACCATTAGTTTTCTCTAGAACTACAGTCCTGTCTTCATTACACTCCCATTATCTTTACTCTCCCGTTACCATTACACTACCGTTACTATAACTATCCCGTTACTATTACTGTCCCGTTACTATTACTATACTGTTACCGTTACTCTACCGTCACTATTACTATCCTGCCTTTTATTTATTCCCTCTTAATGTGTGCGTATGTATATATGTGTCAATGTTTGATAATGTATGTGTATATATATAATTGTATATATAAGTGGGTGTACTGGTGTGTATGTATGTATATAAAGTAGGGCTGTCAAGTTAACGCGTTAATAACGCGTTATCGCAAAAAAAAATTAACGCCGCTAATTATTTTAACGCGATTAACGCATGTGTATTTTTTGTCCTCGGCCGCCCCGTAGTTTCAGAGCGCATCGAGTGTAAAATACCATCTACAAGCTGATGCTGACAGCCCCGCTCCTGCCGCCCGCTTGTGGCAGACCACACTTCCACGCTCACCGGCAGGCCCGGACTGGCCATCGGGAGGACCGGGAGGGAGTGTGTATGTGTGGCGCGACTCGCGCGAGCGAGGCACACCTTACATGTTGTTGTTGTTAGCATCTGGTGCTAGCTAGCTGCGCTAACGGATATAAGGAGCTGTTTCAATGACATTTCGCCGACAACTGCGCTGAGCACTTGACTTTATGCAGGTAGCCAGACAGTGGGACATTGTACGAAAAGTCAGCACACTCAGCACGGATAGTACGCGCAACATGATTGCAGCGTCCAGGCAGCTCCCATTCGAGCATATATGCCTTGAGCTGCACATAGCTCCAACGATCCATCAGTGTCTCCACACATGCACACACACACACACACACACACACACACACACACACACACACACACACACACACACACACACACACACACACACACACACACACACACACACACACACACACACACACAGTATTATTGTATGAGAGAGGTTCCAGGTTGAATTGAGCTGAATATTTGTAATGTTCAGAGGTTGTGTTTAATATTCATGAGAATATTTGTCATTGTTCAAATGATAATAAACAAACATATAAAGCATATTTGTCCACTCATATGTTGATAAGAGTATTACAAACTTGAAAGATATCCCTCTAAGGTACATTTAGAACAGATAAAAAATGTGCGATTAATTTGCGATTAATCGCGATTAACTATGGACAATCATGCGATTAATCGCGATTAAATATTTTAATCGACTGACAGCCCTAATATAAAGTATACAAACAATGTTTTTATTCCCCTGGATTGTGAAAAACAGCATTTCGATCTCCCTTTCTGTATCACACAAACAGAAGATCACTTTGACTATCCTGTTACTATCACTATCCTGATACTATAACTACTCTGTACCAATACTTTCCCATTACTCTTACTCTCCCTTTACCATTACTATCCTGTTATTATAACTATCAATGTTCCACTTCTTTCCAATTACTATCATGTTACCATTCCTCTGCTGTTACCATTATTATCATACCATTATTCTTCCATTACAATGACCATAACATTACCATGACTTCCCAGTGACTATAACTATCCTGTACCATTACTCTGCAGTTACCGCTGCTCTCCCCTTAACATTACCATCATGTTACCATTATTCTGCCATTATTGTCACTCTCCAGTTACTATTACTCTCCCATAACAAATAACTATCCCGTTACAATTATATCCCGTTACTTTTATTTTCCCGTTACAGTTCCTCTCCCGTTACCATCATTATCCCATTACCATATCCTGTTTGCTGATCTGCAACATGTTCAGTGATGCTGTGTAAAGCAGCAGTCCGGGACCCACTGGTCTCTGTGGTGAGGTTACTGTGGGGACCCAGCCCTGGGACAGTGTCATGAGACCAGTATTTAGGGCCTTTATAGAAACCATGTGTGCCCTCATTCTCAGACTGTAGATCTGCATAGTTTACCCAACATCCGAGGCGAGGGAATACTCACACTTGGTAAAGTAGCAACACTAAACTGTTAAAGTACTCTTGTAAAAATAAAAGACTTGCATTTAAAATATAATTTACATAAGTGTACCAAAAACAATAAAGAATATATTGAAATACTGGATTATGACTTTTGATGTTATAATATGTCCATTGCAGTTGTTCAAGCTATTTGTGTATTACTTTGTATACTGCTGCTGGATATTCTTACCTATCATTTTACGTCAATGTTTATTTTTTAGTTGATTTATATTTTGTATTAGCTCAAAATCTGTAAAATTAATGTTGTTGAGTAAAAAGCACAATATTGGCTTCCAAAATGTACATGCAGTACTTGAAGAAAATGTAATTCTATACATTCCACCAGTGCCCAACATCCATCTGTGTTTCATAAGGGTGTTAAAACTTCATTTTGATATTATACAAAAACCTGAGGAATATATGTACTGTGTAATGTGAATGATGCTGCATTACTTCAAATGTAGACTGGATTGATGCACTATGGAAAAATATATAAGATATATATATATCTCAAAAGCATCAAGCCTTATTTATTCATTGCACTTCTCAGTAGTAATGCATAAATAGGGCATGTTTAATGCAGGATGCATCATGAATTCCTGTTGCCAATAAGAAATAATAAGCTACAACATGAATAAATGGTTCTTGATAACTTACAGTTACTTCACGAGCGATCTGGCATCAATCTACATAGAAAAGGGATCAGCTTCTCTGAAAGGAAACTGTTTTATGGAAATGTGAAGCCTTTTTTCATCAAATCCAAGTATTACATTCCACTAAATGAACCCCAATGCTACTTTGATACTCACATTTAGAAGGGATTGGGGAAACTAACATTTCATTATGATATATGAGTGTTGTTTCTGGGAAAAAACAATATTGAACAGCAGAGAAAAGTGCACTATCAAAAGATCGTGTCAGAAATGAGACTGTAACTTTAGGGTAACATCAGAGCTCATTTGCATTGATGGAACCTGACTGCCAGCTGGTTCTGTTGCGTTTCAGAGGCTGGAATCCAGATCATTTGATGGCAGATACATTAATGTATTGAGTAACTTTTCAATTATTCAATGAAAGATATGCACTAATTATTCACTTCAATTTTAGAATAGTATTTGAGAATTCACTTTACATCCTGCATTGTGTGTACATTTCTCTTGTACTGTGTATAATAGCTTTGTGGTATATGTTGTTAATGTGCTCGCTTTTAAATATCAAACCATTTCTCATGAGTAGAAGCAGCAGTTTAAATCGATGTTTCATCTTTTTACAGCAAGTTTTGGAACATTCATTCTGCTCTTGCTTGATGTGGTTATTGAGATGAATGGGGAGGAATGTCCAGAGAAACAGTGACCCCTGGTGGCAGACATGATGTACTGCACCCGGCCCGTCACATTCAGACACGAGCAGTTTGCTGCAGCTTGAAATTCTATCATCACGTGACCTCTTTCTTCTTCTTAGTTTTCACTGCAGGCCTGTTCAACAGGGACCTGCATTTCAGAGCAGAATCAATTGATTGCCAAGTGGTTTGCACTTACAAGGACATTACTTATGTATGGTGTAATGGTGCATAAACACAGTACAAAAATAAAATCCAATCTAAATTCAATTAAAAAATATATCAAAACATAAAAAGGAAACATACAAATATAAAAATGTAATTCAAATATGCAAATAAGTAAGTAGACTAGCTGTGCAATTTGAACAGTTAGCATTGTGCAGAAATGTGCTATAAATAAACATAATTTGCAAGGTTCACAGTACTTTGTAAAAGTAATGGCTCACATGATGTGTGTTAATGTGCTGCATATAGTCTTTATCAAATCCGATTTATGACTGCTTACATTCGAGATGATTATATTCAGTACATCTTGTTAAGTAGGCCTACGTGTCATCGTGGGAATTGTGTATTTGTTATCAGTGAGACACTTATTATTCTAACTATGGCAGCTCTGTTGCAGGAGAATTTTCTTGTTGTTGCTAACACAAACTTCTCCATATTTAACTTTTTTCCATTAATGGTTTTGCAAACCTTTGAGCTAGGCTACTACTTTTATTCCACCGGGTCCGTCTGCGCCGCGGTTTTGGTCCGACCTCCTCCAGCTCATAACCCACCGGGCGCGTTTCAGAAGCGTTTCGGAAGCGGAGCGTCTTGTGTGCCGGCTCGCAGTTTTTGTTGATTTGGGCATATTTCCTGGATAGGCTACTTTGTACAGACAAAGTTAGTAATAATTGTAATAGTCCAGTTATAAATGACATGAATCAAATAGGCCTATGTGTTGCTGTATTTTAGTGGTAAGAAAAAGAAAAGAAGAAGGTGGGGCCGAGAAGGCAAGAGAAAAAAAGGTGAAGTCACTCGCAGGTGAAGCATATAAATGTCGCAAATTGACAGATCCTTTTGGCAGCAGCGCTGCTACAAGCACTATCATAAGCAGCTTAGAACAAGCGCAAGATGATGAAGAGAATAATGAGGGCGCGAGTTCAGATATACAGCCAGCCTCCTGCGTTCATGATGAGGGACAGAGAGTTGAGCTGGTGGAAGAACCAGCTCAACTGGCACACACAAGTGCAGGGCGAGAGCAAGAGGTGGGTGAGAATGATCCCTTGAACTGCATGAATGCAGCCTAATAAACAGCTGATTTCTAATAACTAATAACAAATAGTACTGCATGTTTGTGTGTTTACTGTTTTACGATGTCCCATGTGTTTAAGACATCTGAGGAGTGTCCTCCCCCTTTAGGTGAGA
Source organism: Trematomus bernacchii (assembly GCF_902827165.1). Lineage (NCBI taxonomy): Eukaryota > Metazoa > Chordata > Actinopteri > Perciformes > Nototheniidae > Trematomus > Trematomus bernacchii. The sequence continues at coordinate 4,337,077 of NW_022987869.1, forward strand.
ATTATCCCTTTTGTCTTCTTCTGATGGCCTACTGCATTATCGAATGCGTAATTTTCGGGAACAATGATATGAGAAACATTTGATTGTAGAGATAAATATTCTCAAACGGCAAAATAAATGTATAAATCTTTCTTTTGCGTATAATGTAACGTTTGAAATGCACAAATCGCTGCTTCTTTTAACCAGGGGACTTAACAACCAACAGCTGTAAAAAAACAAACAGAATATCAAGTCATAGTTTACTCAGGTTATAATAATACAAATGTATTTAAACGATGCAAGTGGCCTTTCAAATGTGTGCATATTAGTTGTAGGCCTATCTGTTACAAGTTTAATGCTCGATCGTGCAAGAAAACATTCACAAAGGTGCTCTTATTCTACGTAAATGCAGCAAACGATTATGGTAATGTTCATTCAATTTTAGGAGCTCTTTTAAATCAATTTCTAATGTGCACGAGATTAAAGAAACCTTAGCTGCTACACCAGCCCTCCTGTTGTTGAAGACCAGGTCTTAAACTCCTCCCGTGATTACACCCTTAACTTTACCCCTAACCTAAGAGTATATATGCCATAGATTATAAGCTATTTTAAAGAAATATAGGCCTACAGTAGCCTACAGCAAATCTGAGGGGGAATTCCTCAGCATTGAACTGGACTGTGATTAAAAAAGGAAGAAAAAAATAAAGACAGAAAAACCCTTCAGGATGGGGGCGTGGCCTGCCCATGAACCTCACACTGCCATTGGCCGCCTGACAGGAAGTGTTTCCGCCAAAGTCTGTCTCTGTCTACACCCAAACTATGACCCCCCCCCCCCCCCCCCCCCCCCCCCCTCCCCTCCTCACACATGTTTCCCCAGTAACACACACACACACACACACACACAATTAACTCCTTTCTCGCTGCAACCTAAATAGCCTACTTCCCGGTTTTGGCATCACCTCCCGTCGCTCATCTGTGCGCATGTAAATCATGTAAGCCACCCCCCCCCCTTCAATGTCACTCGGTTTCATTCTCCGCCTTGGTGAACGAGAGGCAGCCGTTACCGCAGAGCTTTCAGCACCGGAAGGGTCAATGCGCACCAAAACACTTTCCCGGTTTGGATTAGCTTTACGCACGGGAGTTAGGTTCTCAGTCAGCATTCAAAGGAATGCAGCATCTTCCATGTTTTTGCTAACCGATCCGGTCCAGACTTGCCGGATGGCAACCGAAAACGGTCCCGGTGTTGGGGCCTGGCAGCAATCCCGCTGCGTCATCACGGTCATCACGGAGGATTCTCCCAGGCCAAGTCCGGTGCGAGATCGGTTTCCTGACTGGAATCCCTCCCAGCATGCCAACATGCTGCGTTCAAAGTCCACCAGTGCGCCAGAGATGCCAAGTTCCATCAGCGCGTGACAGGCGGCAAGAGGAAATAACGGGAATGAGTATGAAGGAGGTTATTCGGTTCGATCCAAAACAGTGGCACATCTGCAGGCAGCTGGAGGAGGAGGGGGACACCGGGATCACGAACACAAGGTAAGAGAAGGAGAAGTGGGAGAAGGAGAAGGAGAGAGCATGAAAAGGACAGAATCAAAGAAAGGAGATATGAAAATAAGAAGGGTGAGGAAGGATAAAACAGATCAGGATGATAAAGCAGAAAGGGGGAGGAAGAAAAAATGGGAGGAAGATAAAGGGAAGAGTGTATAAAGAGAGAGAGAGAGTAGATAATAAGAGAGGATGAAAAACAAAGGGGAGGAGACTAAAATAGGAATTAAGTTGCCAGGCGTGGAGAGGAGAGAAGAAGAAGCATCCGGTAGACAGTGGGCAGTAATGTGAGGGGATGGGGGGGCAAGGTGACTCCCCTGTCTCCCCTTCCTGTCTGCTCCACACAGCCTTTCTTTCAGACTGCTCTTTATTTCCTTTTATGGCGGACTCTACAGACAAAGAGTCAGTTTTTCACCTCTCTCCCTGAAATGGGTTTATTGCTGCAGACCTCTTCCCGTGTCCTGCAGCCGGACATGAACCAAAGCCCCTTCGTGTGTCTGTTGTGAAGGAATATATTTAGTGTGTATGGCCGTGTTTGCGTCCAAAGTGCATATAAAGTCGACTAAAGTCTATAGTTACGCAGCTACTTCCGGTTGCATCTTCGTCCACGACAAAACGAAATGTATTACAGACATAATACCTAAATACCTTTATTTTTTGCTTTACAGAAAGCAGAGATGATGGAATGCTGTGAAAGTCGTCGTCAGTTACTGTTATTGAAAACATAGCTTTCGGCCTATAACGAGTAGGCTACAGTCTGTCTCAAACACGCAAAATATAAATTGAGGTTATTAGCGGCACATGTCTGTGAAAGATAAAGAGGCCCAACCATTTTTGGGCTAAACATGGCGACGTGTTGTTGTAAGTACTTTGATGGCTAAAAACAGGAGAAATAATAATTCAGCTAATACTTGTACTACTATTACTTGGCTACTATAAAACACTACAATATATTACTAATTCTAAATTAATACAAAAACAAACAGGCCTACTAAAAATAGAGATAATAATATTGATAATTATAATAATACAAATAATAATAATACTTACGACAAATGTTGTTTTTACGTTGCGTTCAATTATGTTTTCTGCTGTTATATTTGCAGATACAATTACAATTTAAAATAAACATAAACAGTAAATATATAGTAGAAAAACACAAATATACAATAGCTACAACACTACATAATCGTAGGATACCTCGTCATTCGAATCAGCAAACTGTTTGTAGTTTTTAAATTAAAATTGAAATACAGTTTAATGTTTCTTTTTCTTGTGCTGACGCTTTTAGAAGTCTCTGCGTAAAATAACCCTGCAGAATAAACCCGGCGCTGACAGAGGGGGCTGTAAAAACAAGTCCACAACGAATGCCAATAATATAACATGTAACATTTACGTTACTTTGTTGCAGTTTCAAGGTATGAAAAAAGTTACACTCACACACAAACACACACACACACACACACACACACACACACACACACACACACACACACACACACACACACACACACACACATTACCTGTTTTGTGGTTATTTCATTTTAATCGTAGTTTTTTTGAAGATGTGAGAGATGACTGAGGTGTCAGATTCAATACCAAACAAACAACCCGCACATACTAACGAGGCTACAGAGGCCTTAGAGGCTTTTTTTTTTGTGTGTGTTCCATCGCAAATTAAATATAGATCTCAAGCGCTTTATATAGGCTACGTTTTTTAATTAATTAATTAATTTCCAATACAGGCAACCTGCACTCAGTCTGCTTGTCTTCGTCTTACGGTGACTGTGCTCTTTTTGCGCATAATGGAGGAGGTTGTTGAGCAACATACCACAGCCTGATTACAACCTGATGACCGTGGATTTGTAGTGATCTTTATTACTCACTCACAGTTAGGTCACAATGCGCCCCTCAACTCTAAACGTGTCTTATTAAATGGATTTTTCATAGTTCATTTGTGGACTCCAATTTCCCAATTTATTTTAATTCTTTGTTGACCCAAAACGTTATGGCAATTTAATACAAGTGCAGAAAAATGTAAATCGGCTTATGAAAAAAACATGTTATTTTTGTTTATAATATAACACATCAACTCTTGTTATACAAAAATGTATTACAAAAATATACAGAGGACATACTCTTAGTGTCGCAGCTTTAGCTGCAGCCTTCTGAAGATTTATTTGGAGCTTTGGAATTAGGATCTTAAGTATTTGTATTTTTTGTGTTTGTGAGGAATCACTTATTTTCTTGAAGGATCATTGTTTTATATTTTTTAAGTGCTTTAATTTGAATGTCATCTGCTGCAAAAGCCTGTTTTCGAAACAGAAAGAAAGTTACATACATTACTTGAATTTACTTGAATTTGGGGGGCTCCATTATTTAAAAATATATCCCAAAGTATAGAAATCACTTTGTAGTGAGGTTTGACATTAATAGTATTTAGGGTGGAACTTCACTGAAAAAACTGAACCGTTGACTTTAATTAAATGTATGTTAAGAATTTCACATTTTATTTTTAACGTAATATTATTGCTTTCAACCAACCTCATTTTCATTTATATGAAATCTGTTGACATAATACATTTAATTAAAGTCAACGTTTCAGTTTTTTCGGTGTAGAAGAAGTTAGCATTACCAGCTAGTAAACAATTCTTTCAGGTCAAATTCATGACAATGGGATTCACAACTCCAACAGGCTCTAGTTCTGCTGTTCTTCTCTCTCCGGTCTGTGGAAACATGTTTCTGGTTCTGCTGATGTGATATTTCAGCCGACAGATTTTTTACTGCCATTTCTCATTTTGACGAGATCCACTTCCGGTTCAGTTAAGTTGAAAACACAAAAGGTACAGAGAAAGGCAGCGATAAATGACAAGAACATTAAAAAATGTTTAATGCATTTGCAGAAGCAGTTTTTTTTAACTTTTGATAATTGATTCTGATTTTGCAGAACATAGACAACTACTTCTTAAACCATAAAATATACAATGGGCTCTTTCAGTCCTTTTCAGTTGCATTCAGTCTTGAGATATGATGTTTACTGCAATTGGCACTTTGGATTTCTAGCTGGAATGTATTTTCTCTCCCAATGTAGTCTGAAAAATATCCATACTCCTAATACCACTGCATACAAAATGAAACAAGGCCAAAGCAGTGCTAGCTTAAACATATTTTATATCCCTTTATTTTTGCACGTTGCACCCTAAGTATCTTGTTTTCTGCGTCCTGTAGCCTAGATGTTGAAGACAGTGCTGCAGACTGGAGTCCAGTTTGATGTGAGGACAGGACAGTGTGAATCAGCCATAGATCCATGTTCCTCACCCTGTGCCATGGCAGGCTGGACGCAGCACTCTGAGTCATATATTGCATGAGAAGCGACGCGCAGGGCTTCAATGTGGAGCTTTGATCAGGAACACATGGCTGAACTTCCTCTGCTGCTCTAACAGCCAGCTGCTGTCCGTTTGTTAAGGGAGGAGAGGCGAGGAGGAAGAGACAGTGGAGTAAAGTAAAGCAACGCTTACTGTTACTGGAGAGAAAATAGACCGAATAAACAAGGAGAGGAAATGGAAGAAGAGAATAGTAATAAAGCTGAAGGCGCCGTGTTGAGACAGCAAAGTTTGTGCAGCGCCACACTGTCTCCTCTCTGTCCTGTCTGCCTCCAGCTCTCCTCTCCCATCTGTCTCTCTTTCCCCACCTTTACTTTTTACCACCGGGGTAATTGATCAACTAGTTTATTGGTGGTTGGAGGAAGTGGAGGAGGCCGTTGAGCCAGTGGTGTATATTACTGCATACTGTGGCTTTACGGCTGCCTTATTGCCCCTTATAGCCTATTGGTGGTCAAAACAAAAGACACTCCAAAGGATTGGCTCCCTGGAAAGTCTGCCAGCTTTACTTCCTGTTCGTCCCATTCTCTTTTGATGATCAGCTTTGTCTCTCCAATGCACACGGCAGACTTATTGTTTTCTTCATCCCATCCCCTAACATAGTTCCTCTATATAATTCTGCTATTAATTGACCCATGCCAGGCAGTCTCTGTTGACTTGCAGTTCAACATGTATCACGTTGCTGCTGGAGATGATTGCAGGACAACTCCAGAGGGTTTCCAAACTTCTTTTCTCATCAGGGTCGCGCGGCTGGATATTCATTAAGTCAGGCATGGACCTGGTGCTGAAGGGATTTTACTTGTTAGGTATGATTTAGTGCAGCAGCCTGACCTCCTGCTGCTGGATTCAGTCACATGCAATCTAATCGTTTGATTATAACCAGAGGAAGGCAGTGCTGCAGGTCTGGGGTATTAACAGGGATTTTTCATTGGTCAACCTTTAAGAACACTTTTGGCATACATAAAACATATTAACCAACCTCACAAATGACTCTTTAAATTACCTTAAATAACACACGGAAAGTATTTCCACACGTGTACAAGGCTTTCTTTAAACATTAAGTAATTATGTTCATCCAGCTTGGATTGCTTTGGCTTAATTCAGCTTTTTAACTATGCTTGTTTCCAACTAATGTTGGGTCAATTTAACTTATTCAAGTTTATGTCCGAATTAATTAATTAATTTAATATAGCAGTAAAATGAAGACTATTCAATGAAATCCAAGTGAAGTAAATTAAGTTGGCCAACAGATTTGATGTATCATGAAGTCACATGGCATGGATAAACTGTCCATGTTTTATCTAAGTTAATTCAAAGAATACCCCTTTAGTGTAAACACATTTGAAATGTTTACAGGGAACAGTAGCTGTAACTTTAGTTTAACCATAGGTCTACAGCCTGATTTGTCAAGAGAAGAAACATAATGACGCAAACAATGAGAGGAATGTCAATAACAGACCAGTATAGCTTGGAGTGAAGCTGATGAAATCATCTGATGCTATAGTTTGTGTTCTGTTAACACAAAAACATTCAAACGCAACTTGATATGCCTTATTTTGTTCTAGTCTGAACACTGCACATCCTTATTCATATTGAAGGTAAAACATGGCTGTACCGATTAAATTAACATTTATGCAGCCAGAAGTTTGATCAGTGCATTGTTGATATTGTTAAAAAGAAGTCCAACAGGCCAAGGAGTATGTGCGGTTAGAAGATCAGACAGTGGTAAACAACACACAGATTTAGCCGATATTCCAAGCCACATTTTTAACAATAGCCCTCACTGGGATAACTCATTTGTTTCAACTCACTCTTCATGTCATCTGTAAATTGCTATAACAATGATTCATTTTAATTACCTCAAAATCTTACCTTTTTACCTTTTCTTACCTTTTTTCTTACATACTATATTTTACGAACTTGAAAGTATAACATTCTTCCCTAAATTCAAAGTTGGACCTCCTGGGAAATATACTTATTTACTTTCTTAATGACAGTTAAATGAGAAGACCATTATGACTCTCATATCTCTACTGTAAATGTGGTGCCATGGTAGTGTACTAAGGGAATTATCCCAATTGAGAGACAGCATAATGTGTCTGGCCAAGAAAGATCGAAACGTACCCCTTAATTCACCATGCAGACACCTGAGTGCTGTTGATCATCTTATCTCACTCCGGATCAGGAAAATAAACTCACTTTATTAGCATGTTGAGCTATTCTTTTAACCAAATACTATTTTTCTCATAAACGTAACCAAACCTAAAACATAAAGGGAGTTCTGACAGTTTTCCCGTCTCCCTATCCAGTTTCTACAACACGATGATGATGATATGGGAGCAGGTTTTAGTTATGTAAAACAAACAATTGTTAATAGTTCAGGTTAGGTCAAATGAAGTTTGTTGTCATGAATACTTTAAAAGGAGAACTAATTGAAAGTCTGTGATGGGAGACAGGCTCCTGCATTATGGTCAGACAGGCCTAATGTGTTTTCCACACTGCTACATAAAGAACACTTTACTTACTTCCTGCATTGACACCGAATGCTGAATGCATTGAATGTGAATCAAGGCCTCATTTCTGAAGCTTCTGATACATTAGCATTTCTTTCCTTTGATTGTAGGTATTTTGAATCTTTGTGAATAAACATATTGATGCATTGATATGTGTCACATACAGCCAATTCGAATGACAACATATTTATTTTGAGGACCAATTGGTTCCAATGTTGAGTTATAATATAACACCTTCATTCTAGATACGTTTGTACCTACATTTTGTTCTGTTTTGATGGTGAGTTTTGTTCTGTGCTTTGTTTGTTCCAAATCTTAGAACCTTCTGGAGTGTTTCCCACTGATGTCGCCATGAGTGGAGTCACTGGATTTGAACAGGAGCTGTGTGATGTAGGTAGTTTCAAGTTGTTGGGCTGGATGCTTAAGAACACAGGAACCTGAAACTGCCTGAATCACACCGACCTCAACTGCACAGAGGAAACCAAGCAGAATCAACATCCAACCAACACAACTTAATCATCCCTGTGATATGTAGCCTACTGCTTGTTTAAACCAACCCTGTCTCCTAAAAATTACGTTCCCACAGAACTAAACTGCATTCTCAATTACGTTTAGCTAGAAACTTATTTTCTCCCACGTTACGTTTGTTATGAACGTATCTCAAATACGTTTATTTTCTACATATCTTAGCCATTTATTGTCTTGCTTATAATAATGATAATAGTCATTTATAAATATCATTTTAGAGCACACAATTGAAATCGACAATCGGGCTCGATATATGGTTAAATTAAAATCAGTAGGCGAGGCTGTAATTTCGCCAGCTGTTACTCTCATGAGCGAGGCAGAAAATAATAGTTTTATCATGCCAAAAAGCTGCTGGGTCGGTTGTTATTGTCAATATTAATATAATAATTATTTATTTTTAATAGTCACACTCGATTTCGCCGATTTTCTTGTTGCCCCAGCTGGTCGACACCTCTTTTAGCAGAAACAAAGGCTACATTAATGTATTAAATCGATGTTAATCCATGTGTGTGGATGTGGAATTACCGGACGTGACATTGTGCGATTGCGTTGCCAGGCAACAGCTTGGGTTCATGTTAATTTACAAACTCTTCAACTAGAACTCTAGTTATATTTAAAAACATTTTAGAAGACCTCATGAAATATTTAAAGGGGACCTATCATGCAAAATGCACTTTTGTACGTCTTTTATACATGAATATGTGTCCCCGGTGTTCCAGGGAACTCACCAAGTGTCAGAAAACACAACCCTCTCTATTTTCCTCCATACCCAAATCTCTAAAAAAGGGGCTGCAACGGATCTGATAAAAACTGATCCAGATTTGAACACTGTCCTGACGTCAGGACGGTGGCGCTACGGCTATTGGGCCAACTCCACCAATCAGGAGGAGACAGCCACGGCCATTGCCGTTCGAAAGCGCTGGAGACGCTGTAGTACATATGCCAGGCCAGTAGATGGTGCTGTTCTCACAGAATCAGCCCTTGGAAAAACAGAGCTAGAAATTGTCAAATTGAGCAAAATAAGGCATGGCTAAAATGCATGATCTGTTTGGTATTTTGAAAAAAAAAAAGTATAAATATGCCTTATATAGGTATGGTCCTACACTATATTATTCAAATATAGCATGATAGGTCCACTTTAATGTAAATTAAAATGTAAATGTGAAGGAATGTGTGTATAACAAAATACATCCGTCATAAACAATACCGGAAACAGACGTAGGCAAGATCCTCAGCTCGGTGATTGGATGTTTTAGCCGCAATGCACGTTGGGATATGGTGTTTATGCGATGTGAAATCCGAAAACATTAAAAATAATCGTTGATCTCAATGGGATTTTTTAACCTGGATAAATAAAGGCTACAAACAAACAAACAAACAATAATAATAATACTTTATTCCGAGTGTGCTTGCTTTTCTCTTTGAAAGTCATCACATAACGGCATTGTAATACACGGTTCGGCTGCATTAAATATTGCACATCTGCCGTAGTTCACTATTTATAGAGCCCTGATGAGAAGACTTCTAGACAAACAGGAAGAACTGCCGCCAAAACTGAAAACGTGGCGTGGATCTTAAATATATCAGCAATTAAACAACATCTTACATTTCTTTTCACAAAATACGTCTCCTTGCAGTATCAATACTAATTCGGCTGACTTTTATATTTGATCCAATTGGTAGATAGGCTGTATTTACACCATAACGGTGCACAGCTGATAGAAAGGGACACCTAGTGGTTAAAGCACGTTATTAAAAAATATTAAGAGTACATTCATAGGGGGAAAGTAGAAGGTCAATGATAGAAATATAGAATAGAACAAATCAAGAAGATACTGTAAGTGATCTCTAAAATAAAACAGTTTAGTGCAGGACGTCCAAAGATATTAATAGGAGGATGTGCAAAACAGACAAACTGATAAGGCTTTATTTAAACATTAAAGAATACTTTAAGTTAAAGTCTTCTTTTGTATAAGAAAAAAGCTTTGGGGTTATCTACAGATAAATATTAAGCCTGACAAAGTACTTAAAGTCTAATATATTGCTTTCCTGCAATGTTAACTGTGTCGAAGCACTTATTTTAACTGATATTATACATTATGTATTATAATCTTATAAGATGTATGTAGATAGTATAAGAAATGTGCAGAATATGACAGTTTAATGGTGGAGGTATACACACATATTGATAGATGTCTTGTACACTGTTGAGGAACCTGCGACCCAAGTTTACACCGCAGTTGTGTATAATATGATGTGTCAATAAACCTTAGAAAATCTTGAAATCTTGAAAGGGATATGCAAAATAGCCATTATATACAGTCTTTAATTAACTATTAGTAGAGAATAACGAGTAATGAATATGCTTTATAGGGATCTGCAGATACATTTTTAGTCTTTTCAAGCACCCACTATCAAATATCTCTCCTGATTGTTGGCACTTGACAATCACCTTCCCTGAATTTGACTCAGGTGTAACTAAAGTCTGATTTAAGGATTGTTCATATTTCACATCATTAATCAGAATGTGGTCTAGTTAATAAAACATAATATCAAACATAATATTACTATTAACTTTATTGTGAAATAAATACACACATCAATCATCAATCAATCAATGTTTATTTATATAGCCCAATATCACAAATGTTACATTTGTCTCAGTGGACTTCACAGTTTGTACAGAATATCAGTATGACAATATGACACCCTCTGTCCTTAGACCCTCACATCGTACAAGGAAAAACCTCCAGAGAAAACCCACAGTTTAAAGGGGAACATGGGAAAAACCTCAGGGAGAGCAACAGAGGAGGGATCCCTCTCCCAGGACGGACAGACGTGCAATAGATGCCGTGTGTAGATCGAAGAGATAATACATTTTACAGCATAGGTAGACCAAATGTTTGGAAATGCATGTGTCTATAATAAGAAGATGAATCCACGAGGATGTCAACAATCCTGTGGGAGCCATCAGGGAAGTAGTATGATGAGAGTCAGGCAGGACCACAGCGACAGGTTCAGCCATGACTCGAAGTCCAGGACTCAAATCCAGAACTCCAGAAGGATAGAGGATCCAGGACACATGATTCAGGATCCAGGACACAGGACCACAGCAACAGGATCAGCCACGACTCAGGATCCCGGCGTTGATATAGACACCAAAAAGAAATTTGGGGGAAGCTGGGTTATTCGGAACATGAGAGTACACAGGTACAGACAGACAGAAGGAAGAAGTAAGGTGTCCCCCGACAGTCTAAGCCTATAGCAGCTAAACTAACGTGTCTACATACATGCACTCCCTTAGGATAGGTTGAGGGAAAAGGGTAGCAAGTAAGAAGTAAGGAACAGAGGTGGAGAGGCACAACGTGTCTACGTACATGCACTCCCTTAGGATAGGTTGAGGGAAAAGGGTAGCTAGTAAGAAGTAAGGAACAGAGGTATACAATAACTTTTTATTATTAGTGTAGGACACTTATGTATGTATAACATCTGAAGATGTGTAGTTTTATTCATGTTTTCACATAATTCTACAGGATATTGCTATATTATTTCACATGTTTTACTTCTACACATTAAAGGTGGGGTAAGTAATTTTGGAGAAACCAGCTCGAGTGCGCTAGAATTTGAAAATACACAGCCGGAAAAAATCTGTCACTTCCTTACAGAGCCCCTCCTCCAACACACACGAACGCGCACATGACCAATGAGGGCACGAGATAAGTTTGTGCATAGATGGAAGGCTGACAGGCAGGTAGGCCATCCAGTTATTTTAGCCGGGCCGGCTAAAATGATTGGTCGTGCTTTTTACAGTACTACGGCTTCCACAGATGAAATTTTTATATGGATTTTTTGTCAAAGCACTTAAGATATTCATTGCTATCGGGATGTTAAGAGCATTCCATGGAATATGACAAAAAGTGTATCTCGAGCCGGTTTCTCAAACTTACCTACCCCACCTTTAATATCTGATTTGCAGACAGAAAGGTATATCCGTCATTTAACGGTAAGCTATTGAAATTCTGATTCCATAAATGTGTCTCCCATCACACAAAACCCCTGACTATTCTCTCAACTCAGTATTTACATTCTTATATTCAAAGACAATTTAAAAACGACAAGTCCCTATCTATCAGCTGTGCACCGTTATGGTGTAAATACAGCCTATCTACCAATTGGATCAAATATAAAAGTCAGCCGAATTACTATTGATACTGCAAGGAAACGTATTGTGTGAAAAGAAATGTAAGATGTTGTTTAATTGCTGATATATTTATGATCCACGTCACGTATTCAGTTTCGGCGGCAGTTCTTCCAGTTTGTCCAGAAGTCTTCTAATCAGGGCTCTATAAATAAAGAACTACGGCAGATGTGTGATATTTAATGCAGCCGAACCATGTATTACAATGCCGTTATGTGATGACTTTCAAAGAGAAAAGCAAGCACACTCGGAATAAAGTATTATTATTATTATTTTAAATGTTTTCGGATTTCACATCGCATAAACACCAAATCCCAACGTGCATTGCGGCTAAAACATCCAATCACCGAGCTGAGGATCTTGCCTACGTCTGTTTCCGGTATTGTTTATGACGGATGTATTTTGTTATACACACATTCCTTCACATTTTAATTTTAATATACATTAAAGTATTTTGTGAGGCCTTCTAAAATGTTTTTAAATATAACTAGGGTTTTAGTTGAAGAGTTTGTAAATTAACATGAACCCAAGCTGTTGCCTGGCAACGCAATCGCACAACGTCACGTCCGGTAATTCCACATCCACACACATGGATTAACATCGATTTAATACATTAATGTAGCCTTTGTTTCTGCTAAAAGAGGTGTCGACCAGCTGGGGCAACAAGAAAATCGGCGAAATCGAGTGTGACTATTAAAAAATAAATAATTATTATATTAATATTGACAATAACAACCGACCGTCGTGGTAGAGCATTTGGCACTGTTTAATTATGTATTTGTATTGCTATTGCTTTACATAGTATATCCTTTAACAGCCAGAATTATTTCTAGAAAATGGTGAAGGTTTGTTTAAGAGAAGGCTGTTCCTGGAATGAGAGTTCACATTTATGCTACATTGAAGGGTGGAATTGACTACACATCTTCAGAAACATAATTTGCTTCAGATATAACTCATAGCAATATTGTAACCATTAAGAAAAGCCAACTGCATTAAAAACCCAGTTAACAAACACTAGGTAAAGTATTTTCCTTCAGTAATTAAGATGTCATTCCAATGTAGACACACCTGGGGTCGCTGTTCAGTCTGTTACGCTGAGCCATGCATTGTCTGGAACGTAAAAGGGACGAAGAAGACAAAGTCAAGTGACGTACTTCCGGTTCCACATGAAAACATTCCCAGTTAAACATGCAAAAACAAATGGCTAAATAAAAAGATAAAACACTGGCATGTAATTTACGTTAGAATAAATAGAATGGTTTTGAATAACCCACAGTGCTTTAATGTACCAGTGAAAGAGGCTGTTTGGATGATAATTTTAAAAAAAAAAGTTGTTGCCAATCCGATCAGAAATTTAAGAAATCCATGGATTTTTGGATCTTCAAAGAGCCCGATTACAATGGCCAGACAGGCAAACAATTACATTAAATCATTGGAAATTGACGATCGGGCTCGATATATGGTTAAATATAGCAGTAGGCGATCGATGTCCATAGATGAGAGTAAAATCTATGTCACTTTACAGCCCCGCCCACTTTTGGGGAAACCAACGCTGTCATTTGAATGGCGATCAAGCCTGAAGCCACAGAGCTCTTCTTTTACTGTCCCTTTTTCTTAAAAGAAGTACAGAAAAACGTAACTCTGGATTTGTTTTAATGTTTGAGGTGCAATAAACGACACAGCAGCTTTTTGGCATGATACAACTATTATTTTCTGCCTCGCTCATGAGAGTAACAGCTGGCGAAATTACAGCCTCGCCTACTGATTTTAATTTAACCATATATCGAGCCCGATTGTCGATTTCAAATGTGTGCTCTAAAATGATATTTATAAATGACTATTATCATTATTATAAGCAAGACAATAAATGGCAAAGATATGTAGAAAATAACCATATTTGAGATACGTTCATAACAAACGTAACGTGGGAGAAAATACGTTTCTAGCTAAACGTAATTGAGAATGCAGTTTAGTTCTGTGGGAACGTAATTTTTAGGAGACAGGGTTGGTTTAAACGCTGCTAAATGGACAATCTAATGGGTAAAACAAATTGGAGCCTTCTCAGATTGATTGCTTTAGCAAAGAGCCACAAGTGAATCCATAACACATGTCCTTTGAACTTAAAATGGAAGGGGGATACATTGTGGTTTTCCCATATGTTGATGAATCAAAATGCCTCAATAAATACTGTCTTTGTATGCAGCAAGATGCTTCCAGATCTCTTGATGTTTTCTCTCTAGTGTCTGTGGAAGCTTCTTACAGCATGGTGGTCCACCCCAAATGTTGAGAGTTGTAAAGGAACAGGTTTTAAGTCAGTACCTGTACATAACCAACAATACATGGACTTGAAATACATAAAACAAACAAACAAATGAACCAAAAATACTTGTTTGAGAGTCAGTAGCACACCACAGAGGCTAACAGTGCTTTTTCAATCATGTTGGTCAACCGCTGCCATGGGAAAAATGGTATAAGCTAACCATAGCCCTAACCCTAAACCTTAAATAAAAAAATACAACTTGAATATTAAATGCATGACAGCTACAACATAACTGTAGTGTATGTTTGCACACAAAGTGAGGAAAATTCTAATTTCACTTTGTCGCACTTTAAAAAGAGAGTCCTAAACTCCAGCATTTAAATACACAGGTGTTTTCAGTTATTTGGGCTTATTCGACATTAATGCATGTTAAAAATGAGCCACTGCTCAGCTGAGATCATCAAACTTCCGATTCTCATATCTGGTCACCAAACTAACAGAAAAAGAGGGGGATGTCAATCAACTACAGTACTGAGCTAATATAAGTGTAAATATATGTTTGCAAGCTCAAAGCCTGGACAAACACAATGGTTTAGACTCATTTGTTGGTGAAAAAGTGAAATCAGAATGATTAGTATAATATCAATTCATTACAACTATTGCAGTACCCCTGCAAAAAATGCCTGTTTGTAACATAAATGCTTGGCATGTACAGTATATTGCTGCTTGTAGTTTTCCCAACAACTATTCACACAACAGTTTACTGGACTTTACACCTGCCATGACATTTATGTGTAATAAACAGACACACAGTCTTTTGACTTTTGATAGTCCACTTCCATACAGTATACGATTCCATTGATAAAGATAACTTTTAAGAATTTGAGACCAGTATCAGTGTCATGTCATCAAATTGACTAACTTTCTAATTGTGTAAGGTTTATACACATTAGACACAATATCTATTGTTTTTAGCTATTCAAAATATCAAAGAAAGTTCTTAAATATTAAGTTTAGGCAAAATTAAATATTACAATTAATGTGATGTACAATTGACGTGTGTGTGTGTGTGTGTGTGTGTGTGTGTGTGTTGTGTGTGTGTGTGTGTGTGTGTGTGTGTGTTGTGTGTGTGAGTTTACAAAGCAATAGCAGGTGCACCTGATTTTTTCATACCTCAGGACCACTAGAAAGGTTGGTCCCCGCAAGTGATGATCAGAAATGTGGTCCCCAATGCAAATAAAAACCAGTATGTGTGTGTAGGTGTGTATGTGTGTCAGAAGGGGCATGGGGTCAGATGAAGTTGGCCTTCCCTGTTCCTCCTCCTGAACCCTCTGTAGTGCTGTGATGATGAACGCTGGCCATGTTCATTTAAAAACATAAAGTGTTTTATGTAGTTCAGCGTGCAGCCATGAAGCTGTAAATCTCTTCTCCCTCTTTCTCTCCGTGTCAGGGGTGGAGGGTTCCTGTATAATTTGCAGTGCGTTTAATAGCACATTAACATTTAGCAGCCACAGTTCACTGTCTGTCTGCGCTCTGGCGCCGGTACAGCAGCCTGTACAAGATCCCCTTTCTCTCAACATTAGCACACATCAAACACAGGATGTAGATTGTTGTTGACATCCAGATTGTAAATGAAGCTGCTCTCTGTAAAAACCCATGGTGCTATTTATTCAAATCCATTTAGATTTAATCAATACTTCATATCTTTGTTTGTCTCAACATCAGAGCTTGTAATTATGACTTCATGCCTCTCCATTTGAATTCATGAATGGAAGGCATATTATCTTTTATCATCATGTTAAAGTTTACCAAGACATTTATAAATATTGTGGGCTTATTAACACACTTCCTAAATGTTACTTTAATGTTTAAAAGTTTAGTTTAGTTGCAGTTCCCCCCTGACACTGACGTGTATCCACCCCAGATAAACATTATGCATTACATTAATTCACATCATGTGAACAGGTTGTTCTTTTTAAAATTGTAAATCCTGAAACTTCTTCAGGACCAGAACCACAGAGGTGGGGTAGCTCTGGCTAAAGGTTAGCTAAGTGCTAACTGCTAACAGAGGCTTTGTTTCTTTCCCAGCTGTTGCACACCTTTTATACCAGTGAACCAGTCACCTGACAGCAGGGGGGAATAGCGACAGTTCAAGTCCTTGTTTTTATATTGCCACTTTGAATTTGATTCCAACAAACTATCAAACTTGCAAGAATCTTGGATGTACTTTAGAATGTTGCAGGAATGTGTCCTAAACCCGAAAATGAGTTTAGCTCTTCTGGGTTCCCTCCTCTCAAAGCAATCCATTTTTGTAATTAGTTTTTGGTTAGATGCCTGAAATAAAGTCTGTGGCTCACACGCTATGATATTTTCACATGTTGTTGTACAAGATAAAATAGGTCAGTCAATACCCCACTGCTGAATGTATGAGGCTTTAACTTATCTTTAGAACGGCAGTTGCTAACAAGCGGCTAAAACGCATCTAAACTTCATCACGCTGAACATTAGCCACCTTTACATGCATTTGCATTGTAGCCATGAAGTCACTTGACAATCATCATTACAATAGCTATTTACTTCTGGTGATTGCATTTATGGAAAAACTTTGATCGAAAGTGTTAATATGTGGAGATTATCCTTCTGAACAAAATGTGTCAGTATCATAAATATGTTTGCCATAAATCAAATGTCCAAATCTCAGAGATACATCATCACTAAGTGTCAGACTGAAACTAAAGTGACTGACCATCACATCTAGAGGAACAAGGGATATTACATGATGCCGGCCAAGGCTAGTCAGTTAGCATGCATTCAGTTGTGCAACATAACACATAGACATCTTTGTCTTAACGTCAACACTGTAACCACATTCTGTTGATACTTTTTGAAGGTTTTAAACTCAAATTCCGACCATATCTTAAACATTGCAATTCAATAAACACGGTAAACGCATGGTAATCTGAATTCCATGTAAAGCATGTGTGATATGTTAATGAAATAAGTCCCAGAATGTAATTCGTTTTTTACCAAACAGGTTTTGTCTGGGTGATAAATGTTTTCATCAACTAATTCATATATGACAATCACTCTTCTTTAAGTTAAGTAAAACATCGAGAAACTGCTTTCTGCACTATTATTTGACAAACAAGTTACAATAGGGAAATAGGTTAAATGGGTGCACCCCTGACACTTTTTACCCAATACAATGAAGCATAAAAGGTATGAATTATAAATGTTTAGACTTTTTTAAACAAGCCTTTCCTGAATTTTTCTCTAATAAAAAGAAAATGTTCCTTACATGAACGTCTCAATTTATAATGTCAAGGTAAACTGAAGAGCAGATCAGTGCTACATATTCTTCTTGCTGTGTCTTTGTATGCACCACATATACCAAAACAAATTCAAGGTTCAAGGTTCAAGGTTCTTTATTGTCAAACTAACATAGCTACAGAGTAATTATGTCGTTGAAAATCTTATGTCACAGGCTTCTCCAACAGTGCAACACAATAATACAGATAAGCAGACAATATTAACCAATATTAAAATATACTATATTAAAAGTAATACAAAAAGAAAATTGTTGAGTAAAGAAATTCCTCGTATGTGTAAACCTACTTGGTAATAAAACCGATTCTGATTCTGATTGATCAAAGTTGCTCATTGAGATGTACATTAGAGAGGTACCAAATCAATGTCAGTTGTATAGGCTTGTTATTAGTACACATACAAGGAATTTGACTCTAGATATTGTTGCTTTTTATAAAGCTGACATTAAACAGAAATAGGCATACAATGTGTTATGGTCAACTATAAGGTTTGATGCAAAATAAAGGACAATACCTAAAGTAATTGATGAATGGATTGCATTTATATACATTGATTTACAGTAACACAAGTAAGCATTCCACCCATTCATTCACATTCATACAGAGGCAGATGCTACTAATACCCTCTGGGCTCTGTGCTTTTCTGCTTCGGAGCCGGTTCTCCTTTGTGGCTCCAGTTGTGTTTCAACCGCCCAGAGTCATGCGTCATGACATCACCGTTTATATAGCTGATTTTCTTGGCAACGCCGCTCACAACAACAATAGTGGACTGCGTCGGGTTGAGGCTTGTGTTGCTTTTAATCGTACAGACCAGATTCAATTAAAGAACGACTTATCCAACGTTATACTCTTTTCCAGAGTGCAGTGGTTCATTGTTTACCAATGTGGGTCAGCTCATTTACCGACCGCTGCAGTGATACCCTGCTCGTGTAACGGCATTAAGTCGTTTACTCACGGCAGCGTCCGCTGGAAAGTATTCACTGTCTGACTGTCACACAAGCAGCTGATAAATATCCTCCATCCCCATCAGTGAATGTGTTTTAGTCTGAGTTGACCATGTTTGGAATCATAACGTCGTAATAAAATGTCTCTTGTATGAGATGGGTGATGTTAGCATAGCAACCGAAGCTAATCTGACCATCTTGTCTACTTGTTGCTATCATATTGTGGCAGAAGCCTTTTTCTGCAGGCATATTGTAACGGCGTTTGGTTCATTGTGATTTTACTTTTGATAGTCTGACAGGACAATAAAAAAACAACAGGAAGCAGTGTGCTGCTCTTCAAAATGGGAAATAACGGCGAACGGATAGTCATTAACAGTAAGGTCCAAATAAACTGCATCACACTATGCCTGGTTTGTGTTGCCCAGGGACGGTTCTAGGGGGGGGGGCACAGGAGCTAGTGCCCCTGTAACGCTGACCTCGGACCCCCTGTGGCCCCCCCACCAAAAGAAAAGGTTATAATATTGCGATGTATTGGCTATAGCGCTGGTGCGATGGGCGGAACTAATGTAACTCAGCATTCTACTTTCCTTCTAGCATTCTTTACTTCATGTAAGATTCAAACCTAGACGTTGAGGGACTAATAACCGCAGGATGTTGCTGCTGCAATGTGAAAGAAGTGAACATTTCAGCCTGGGATGCAGAGACCTGGATGGACAGCAGAGATTGACCTGTTCATTGCCTCATATTCAGTGTTGCAGCAAATACGGTTCATGTGATTTAATAAAATGCTAACTTAGTTACTAAAACAAGTAATGTAAATAAAAAAATAACAACTGAAACAATTTTGTTACTGAAACAAAGAACTGTACAGAAACAAATACAAGTTACTGTATTTTATGTCTATTTTACGCATTACTTTATACTGTCTTTGGTTCTGGTTTTCTTAATCGGGCACGAGCTCCGAACTGGCCCTGGATCTGCTTTGGTGGGAAAGGGGTGTGTGTGCAACCTCCTCAATAGTCCTAAATTCAGACACATTCACACACCTTTGGTCGGTCCATTGAGAGCAATTTAGGGTTCAGTATCTCTGGGTGAGGATCATACCACCGGACTTCTGATTGGTGGACGACTGCTCTACTTCCTGTGTCACAGCCGGGCTTCATTAGTGAAAAAATGAAGCACATTTAGCCTGAGATAAGGATCTGTCAGCACCACTAATTAGCTCCACATGTATTGTATTCTCCAAACATCTTGATCCTCATGTGATTGTGAAGTGGAAAATGAAGCTGTGTTCAAGGAACAGGGATGTTTCCATTGCATGTGTGCTGAAATCATCCACAAGGCCGGGCCCCCCCACTGACACTCACTCCTAACCCCTCCCAAAGACACTATGCTTTACATTGGAGCACATGTGATCCACTCTTCATCTTCCACACTGTAAATATTGCACATTCCTCTGTATATCGCAAACATTATGCTCAGTGCTATCTCTTTTATATATACCTGCTTTGCAAAAAAAACGTATTCTGATTCTGAAATACACATTTATGTAACAACTTGATCGCTCTTTATATATATATGTATTTATATCAGAAGGCTAATTCTTAAATATAATAGGAAGATGGGTTATGAATAGAAATAAATGACTGCCCTCCTTTCAGCAAAATAATAATTTGGTGTTGATGTCACAAGATGGCCAACTTCTAAACATACATAAAACCATACAATCTAGTGTGAATCAGGAAGGCTGGGGGTTACATGAGTTCATGTCAGCAAGATAAGAGATGCTCAACATTTAATAATTGTGCTTTTTACTTAACTTATTTATGCTATGTGACACAATTACAAATAATATTTGATTTGATTGTAATGTACACAATGTAAAAACTGAAAGGTTGACTTTAGTTAAATGTTTTATGTCAACAGATTTCAAATAACTGTACTAGGTTAGTTCAAAACATATTTTTTAATATTAGGATTTACCTAATATTATTGCTTTCAACTAACCTAATAGTTGTGTAAAATTTGTTGACATACTACGTCAACGTTTCAGATTTTTCAATGCACACTGCACTAGCACATTATGCACAAAGCAAATGCATCTAAATAATTTAAGAACATTTTAACTGCAATGAATGATTTAGACTTTAAAACATGTGCCATGGACCTTTGCATGCAAACTAATTATGCATACAAGGTCTAGCTGTGAGTTTTCTTTATGCTTTCTTGCAGAAGCTTGTAATCCTCATCAAACATTATAATAAGGAAAAGAAAAGAAATACTAATTCTAATAGTTCTAGTAATAAAGCATGATAACACACACACACACACACACACACACACACACCTACACACACACACACACACACACACACACACACACACACACACACACACACACACACACACACACACACACACACACACACACACACACACACACACACACACACACACACACACACACACACACACACACACACACACAGTCCCCAGCAGCTGGACTTTTCTCTCCTGCGTCTCGGGACCCTCTCCGTTCCGTAGTATGACACATTTCTCCTTCCCTTGCTGTCATGGATATTCATTTAATAACTCTCTGCTGACTTCATTTACAAAAGCAACTTTACCATGTGAGCTGTAAAGAGGCTCAGGGATCTGGCTGGAGCCTCCTCCAGCTTTTCATCTGATAAATATGATGCTCAACATGATCTATGAGGCCCATGCATGGGCTGTTATTACAATATATAGCTTGTATCAATCAAACAGGTTATCATGCTCAGTAACTGTTGTTGTTGCAGATGCTTTCTCTTCAAATACATTATGTAATTACACATCATGTTATTAAGTGTTTGATCCAGAGTTAGTTAAGGAACAGGATATAGTGAATAAGTGGCTACTACAATCTCAAGACCTGGGAATTGTTGTGTATTGAATATAAACAAATCAATCATGATCATATGAGTTGTTATTTAATAAATCTATATCTGACATGCTACATGCAATAATGTCAAATACAAATGTATACATCTATGTTTTAAAAGGCACATTTTAAAACATGGCCATGTTCTTTTTTGTCTGCACACTTTTTATACACAATGTGTTTGTTTGTTTTTTCTTATTGATTTGTATTTAATTTATATTTCATTGGACATCATGAACGATTATTTTGTGGAACCCAAATTGTTAATCATGCTACTTTAAAATATTCTGTCCAAATTGAATATTGTGCAAAACAAATATATATATATATTACATGTTTTGTTCGTGACCAGAACATACAATGAAAAGCAGCAGCTTATACATATAGCTTATACATACATGTAGTTCACCCTGACCATAACACACTGTTGAAGATAGAAATGATGTTTTCAATTCATTTCCAAAAATAATTGCTTGCCCTACCTTTTTTTCAAGATTCAAGATTCAAAGGTTTCTTATACAAAACTACGGTGTAATGATGTAAATGTATGTGGTTCCTCAACAGTGCAAATTACAAGACATATCAAAATAAATATAAAAATAGTGCAAGCTCAGGTGTTTAATAGTCTTCTGGCCTGTGGAATTAAACTGTCCCTGAGTCTGCTGGTTTTTGTCCTGATGCAATTTATAAACAAAAATAATAATGTAGATAATAAAGTGCTGTTGACGTGCCTTTAGTTAGGTTTTTCTCTAACTTCTTTATGTCTAATTGACCATGTTTCTGATCAACATCCCATCTGCGAAAATGTGTTGTTTTCAGTTTGAGTGCAGAAATTCAGTCTATTCCCCCTCCCTTTTTAACGCATTTACAGCCTATATCTGACCTTTTTGCGAAGGTGAAGTCGACTAAAGAGTGGTTTAAAATAAGACTGCCAAAAGACCTTTGAGCTTAGGTCAGATTCAAAACTGATTATAATGATCACATGCAGTGTCTGTGTTTTCAGATCACGAGGATGTGGGTAAACTGTAATTAAAATACGGTCTAAATGTATGCTTTCTAAATCCAGAACCAATGGTGGAAATGGAGGCTTCAGCTCCAGGAAAACCAAATCACCGCCTGGACTTCACATGTCAATATTTCAAATCAGCACAGAGGATGGCGGCCTCACTGTGTCAGTCATTTCGCATCTTTACGGGAAAATGAAAACACGCACTTGTGAAATCCTAGCATTGAAGCTTCAATTGCGTTTCTTTATTAACCTCTTATTTCGTTTATTCTTAAACTGGTTGTTTATTAGGAGTATACTCAAAGTCTATGCAATAAATACATTTTGTCCTGAAATATTCTCAGGTGACGGTTGAAAATAATTCAAATTAAATAAAGTAATAGGCAGCTTAACGTTTCGTATCAGCTGAGAGTATCATGAATTTTGCAATTGTTTTAATTAGTTAAAGGTTTATAACCTTGGCATTCTGACGAAGTATAATGAGAGTGAGCTGTGGTTGGGATCTGCAAATAATGACTGCTGATCGCGTAATCCCACTATTGCAGGATATTGGACGTTTTGGGGAAATTGCTTTGAAACATGTGTTAGGTGAAAAAAGAAAGCATAGCATGGGCCATTCTTCATTTAACTCTATGCATTCCTCACATTTTAACTAGAATTGTGCATTTGCGTGGAATTAATTGTCCAAATCACTTCTGTCACAGGACTTGTGCAACGTGTAGAAAATGAAGGTGGTTTGCAGATAATGTCTCCAAGCTTTTTCAGCGCCAGTGTCTCCAATTAACGCGCAGTCTGGTTGGCAGCTTGGCCTGCAGGGCGGAGGCCTCCGCAAAATTAAAATTCCCTCAACCTGCGGTCTGAGGAGAGGCCATTTTCACTGCAAAAAATCCTGAGCCTCTATAACTGGAAAACAAAGTCAAAACCTGGTGTTAGGAGTTTACAATTGACCGGGAACAGTGCGTGAAGTGCAGGGTTAAGATTAGAAGAACGAAAACCAAAATCCTTTACGGGTTAAACTGACAGACAGTGTGTGTTCTTTTACTCAAGTAAGACAGAAAACTACTTTATAACACGCAACACTGTTACTATTATTTCTTTTTTCGTCAGTTTTCTGAATAAAAGCTCATTCATACCAGCTGAGAAATTACGCACCTATTTATCCCAGATTAAGCATCCACCTTTAATAAAGTATATGTTCGGACTGGTGCTTACTGGGTCGCCGTGTTCCATTTGAAGCTGTCCAGATGAGCTGGAGATTGTTCCTTTAAGACGGAAGGGCAGAGGAATGTGCTGCATTCAAGCTCAAAGGCCAAAGCTGAGCACCAGAGTCGCCTGGTGTTTAAAGGACTCTTGTTTTGTTTCCTTTTGGTTGCAGCTCCTGAAATGTGTCTCTGGTCCAACTCATCACTTCTCCTCAGCAGATCTCAAAGCTGCTCTGTAGCCTACCTTCATCCTGGTAACTAACTGCGCCATATGCAATGCGTAGTTATATGTAATCGTCGTAAATAATGCTGTTAGCTGCAAAGGTCGGATTTATAGCCCCGTAGCAGCCTGTCGTCCCCAAAGAGTCCAAGTCTGTGTTCATTATAAAGAAATATTAAGACTTATATCCCGGTGACTTTGATAAAGGTCAGCAGGAAGTCAAATGTCTGGACTCCGGTCTGCTGATGCTCTTCAGTCTCCTCATTAAAAGCCAAGTGACGGATTTGATCCAAGAGAGGCTTTGGGCAGCAGAGGAAAGCACCGGGAGCTCCAGCGCACAGCAGCGGGGCCAGGTGACCCTCTCTTCGGCCACAGGAGGAGCCTCAGTCCCTCCCTGCTCCTGTCCAGGCTGTGTGTACCCGTGGCCGCCTGACCGCTGAGTGAGAAGCGTCCTTTACCAGACCGGGGGAGAGGCTGCAGCCCCACAGGCCATATATCAGCCCTATAAACCAAAGCAGCCGCCCTGATGTAGGATTTTATTATGGTATTAAACGGACCCCAAAAAGTAGTTGGAGTAGTTTGCGCTGTAAAGACAAGGGGCATAACCACGCAGGGCCCGATTTAATGGCGCTCGTTAACAAAAATGACTGTTAATCTGCCAATAAAACAGTGTCAGGCATCTCACGGAAAAACACTCCGAGTGTATCCAGAAAGTGGGTAAATCTTTACCCACACATAGGTGTGAATTTAACTGTCTGTCTTGTCTTGGGTATAACACAACGCTGCTGTTGGCTATCAGCTCGTTTAAATGATGTTGAGATTGATTTGCACACAATACAGAAAAGAGTGCTCACGCTCCCGGTAATGTGTACAGTGCGCGTCACACTGAGATGCACGCGCATCTATTTTGATTAGGTTCATATCAATACATAAATAAATATATACATAAAAATAATGGCGCCACTTATTTGTCAGCCATTGTCTCCGCGCTGCCCAGACCGAGCATAATTTAACAGTTTGGTGTAATTCTCACTCTGACAGCAGCCATAGATACACAGACTAGATATACGCACGAGCTGTTCATTTTGCATATTGCATATAAACAAGACAATTTATTCAGAGGGGGTGCAATCTATTAAATGGCGAGAAAGAGAGTGGGATAGAAGGAGAGAGAGAGGGAAAAAGGGGAGGGGGGGTGCATTATTGATTTACGCTCCATTGAAGCTTTATCAGGCTCGGAGAAAAAAGTCCGGCCAATCAGTTTGCGCCCCGCGCACAGTGCGAGGCTGTAGCACTTTGTTTCGCTATAGTGCGCAAGTTGTTTGGAAGGAAGGGCGAGAGAGAGAGAGAGAGAGAGAGAGAGAGAGAGAGAGAGAGAGAGAGAGGAGAGAGAGAGGAGAGAGAGAGAGAGAGAGACGAGAGGAGAGAGAGAGAGAGAGAGGAGAGAGGAGAGAGAGAGGAGAGAGAGAGAGAGAGAGAGAGAGAGGGGGAGAGGGAGAGGGAGGGGGTGAGCAAGCAAAGAGAAAAAGAGAGAGAGTCAAAGAGTAAAATCTCGTAATGTCTCTCTTCTTGTTTTCCATTTAGTGAACTCGCGGCGTTTCGCGGATAATGTCCGAGAATGTCCATTTCTGGGACTTTGAGCAACTATTACGTGGACTCCATCATAAGTCACGAGAGCGATGAACTCTCAACCCCGGCTCGCTTTCCCGGCGTCCACCAGTAC
Source organism: Trematomus bernacchii (assembly GCF_902827165.1). Classification (NCBI taxonomy): domain Eukaryota; kingdom Metazoa; phylum Chordata; class Actinopteri; order Perciformes; family Nototheniidae; genus Trematomus; species Trematomus bernacchii. The sequence goes on from NW_022987869.1 coordinate 4,362,818, forward strand.
TCCGGCTCGAGCTCCTCCGTGGCCGCGGGCGGGAGGCAGCCCGAGCACCCCCACCCGGAGTCCTACCCGTCCTGCAGCTTCCAGCCGAAGCCCCCGGTCTTCTCTTCCTCCTGGAGCCCGTTCAGCCCGCATCACGGGGCCAGCGGCCTCCCAACCGTCTACCACCCGTACATCCCAGCGCAGCACGTGCCCGCCGCGGACACACGCTACCTCCGCTCATGGCTGGACTGCGCGCCGCGCGGCTCCGAGGCTGTCCCGGGGCAGGGCCAGGCGGGGCAGGTCAAGCTGGAGCCTCAGCTCGGACACCACGGCGGAGAGATCCCGACTAAACTCAGCGGACAGATCCAGCAGGAGACCACCACGTACATCCTGGAGTCTGCGTCCACGGCCGCGCGCGAGCTAAATCTCCATCCGGCCGCCATCCCGAGAGCAGGTTTCGAAGAAAATAAGGACATTTGTGATGGGAGTGAGGACAAAGACGTCCCGGATCAAAGTAAGTTATTAAAGCAGGCAGGAGAGAGCGGAACGAGAGAGGGAGATTGTAAATGCTTTTAATGCCGCCATAAAACAAGAACAAAGAGCCGGAGTGCCAAAGTGCCCCCACCTTCTGCTCTCCTAAGTTTACTGAGATATTTAGCCCGGATCATCCCTGTGTTAGCAGCAGGCTCCTGCAGTAACGGATTACTCTTGATAGCCTATAAACAGTATTAACTGTATTATGTAGCGTCACATAAACCAATCTCTGTTCTGTTCCCTGCGCAATTCTGTGGAAGCTACTACAAAAAACAAACAAGAGGTGGACACAATAAGTGGACAACTTGCTAAGTAGGCCTAATTAAAACTAGTAGGCTACAATAACTAGAACCGGTTACTATATTATATAATTTAACCTAACCCTAAACATAACACAGTTGGATGGTGTGGTCAGAGGATACTTGCATTGCATTTCTTAGTAATACGATTCACGCTGTTTTGCAACAATATGCCAGTTTAAAAAGAATTGACGATTTGATAGTATCTTGATGGTGAGTTCGGAAACTGTCAACAAAAAACATATGGATTTATATCTTCATGAGCAGAAAATATATACATTTAATTGGAATTACAGATGCTTGTGTAAAAACAATCATTGTTTGATTATGAGCTATCGTGAAAAAAACGAGTAATTGCTCAGGGCATGTGTACTGCTGAAAAAGCTTCAAGTGGGATGGTGCTTCGGATTTGATTTTGCATTTTACTTTAGGGTTTTACTGCAGGTGGGTTGTAGGTCGCATGGGCTTTATTAATCTCTCTGTGTCGCACATGAGTTTGTGTCCGCGCTCCATTGCGTATTAAAGCTCCTCGCGTCAGTCACACTGTGTAAATCCCTTTTGGAACAAACAAATCAGACCTTTTCGAGCTGTAGGCCTCCTGCTCCATATCCACTGCTCACTCACGCACCACATATGCACTGAAGTCAGAAGCGATGTCTGGAGACATGAGCTCCAGAGCTTTACTGCCGTCACCATGGACATGCAGGCCGCGGTTTCTCTTTACAGGCTAGGGTAACCAGTGACGCGGTATTTAATATGCTATGTAGCCTAGTTATGCGTTTGAAAGGCCATACTGCCTTGATAATCATTCTGCAATCAACTGCTTTGTCATTTCCCATATTCTTGAGAGGAGGGGTGCTGGGATTATTCTTCATATTTCTGTTGTATTGTCACTATTCTGAAGCAAAGAAATGCAAACATAAAAGGATAACGCTTTGTTCCCGCCCCCAATCTCAAACATCTCCATCAGCTGAAACTATTAAATGTATGTCAGCCATATGCATGGGCTGTCCTAAAAATGATATAGCAATCAAGCAGTCAGGGCGTCTGTCACTGTCAGGAAGTGAAGAGCAGATTATTTGTAGATAGTGCCGAGGCCAAGATATACGATTATAATCGCCTTTAGGCCCCTATTTACGGAGTTTAAGCTGTAAAATTGTGAATTATGTTGTGTTTTTTAGTATTATGTGATCAAATAAAACTCATATTTGTATTCACTGTTACAGAATGTATTGCAACCTTCGAAGTTCGGTTATTGTTTATAAAATAAGGGGGTTCATTATTTATGTGAAGGCGTTAGGCAGCAGATTGACTTCAATACACTAATTCAGCTTGGTGTTGTTATAGTCTGTAGGCTGCGGGTCATGCAGCCGCCTTTGCTGTTTTACTCATCTGTTCACTCTGTAATAATAATAATATTGGACCTGTCATAAAGTAGCAGTCATCCTGATGTAGAGCCGCGGAGGTTCTCCATATAACCCGGGTTTGTTCTGTCTGCACCCGCTAACAGCAACATTATATCCATCATGTGCTGGCTCGGTTTGGAGGTATTTTCCAAACCTTCTTGACTTATTTTGGGCGGGACAGAAAAAGGCTCCCTGGAAAGATATTAATTTGATATTTTTTTATGTAGGCCTATTTCTTATTTATTTCCCTAAGCAAGCCAGCATGTGAAGGGTTCTGTTTCCCTCCTCTAATCCCGCCCCATAAATCTACTTTGTGTCGGAGGATTCTGATCCATGCGTCTGTAAACGTGACCGTTTGGCCTTACAGGGGAATACAAATTGCAAATACTACACACACGCTCACAAAAACACACGCACACACGCACGCACGCACGCACACACACACAGAGACACACAGCTGTAGAGGGAAAGAGACTTTGGCTTTTTAAAACGTTATTTACAATGTTTGCATATACAATCAGTTCAAATAAAATAGCTTATGTGTTATTAAAATACAGGTATTAAAGCAAATAACAATTAACAATTTTAAAAAACGTGTGCAAAATGCAATTCATCATCACTGACAGAACAAACATTATCTCCATAGCACCAAGTTTAAAACTATTTGAATTATTCTGGCTCTGATGGTACATAAAGTTTCGCAGATAATATCACGTATCATATAGAGCTACACACGTTATAGCAACACTGGCACACACACTATTCTATCTCCCTGTTTCTCTCCCTTTCACACACACACACACACACACAAACACACACACAGCCTTATTACAGCATGTAAGCAGGCCATCCATCAGAGCCTCCAGTCTGAATCATCACTGTGTTCCAGTCTGGCTCGGTGGTAATGAAGGCTTGTCTGTAATGGACTCTGATGTTCAAACAGGCACAACTGAGAGTCTTTTCAATTAGAGAAAGTTTCTCTTTCTTGTGGTTTGTTGTTTGGTGTGCAGTGTGTCTGTGCCGCCACTAGGGGAGCTGCAGCCAGTCCAGTTTCTTTTGTTCACAAGGCAGCCATTTTCTATGGGGGCCAATATTTCTCTATGCAGGCGAAATAAAATCACCCTTGCTCTAACCCTAAGTATCTTCACTGAATGGTTACTATAAGAACACCGGGATAAATAATGGTTAGTGCAACCTTAGGTTAGTAGAAGAGGAAGAAGGACATTCTTTATAAATCCTACAAGGGGAAGTTCAGCAAGGTAATACAAAAAAAATGTTCTTTCCTGTGTCTTGTGTAAATATGAATTGTCTCCTTCAAAGGCATTTAATTGGACATATTATGAAGAGGATTTCAATTGGTTATGTTGGGATTGATTTATTTGTGTTGCAATGGCAGAATGCTATCAGCCATTATGACGGTTAAACCAATGACTGTTTTGATCTTTGTTAACGTAATCGTTTGACATTTGTGTTGGTGTGCTAGTTAACTGTCTGAGATTCTGGGGAAAGATTGATGCAACTCTAATGTCTGTACAGTACAGTATGTAGCCTGTTAGCTTAATTTACCTCAAAGACTGGAAACAGGAAGCAGCTAGCCAAAATCCTAGATTATCACGTTATATATTACATATATATATATATATATGTTAGCTCATATGTGTTGCCAAAAGGGAAACATGCATAGCAGAATAACAATTGTATCCACGATGAAACGTAATGCTTCCTTATTCAGAACTTTTCATTTGAGGAGGGCACTGTGAAGGATCCTACGATCAGCAACATCTAGTAATGGGTACAAGTGGAAATATCCACCCTGAATCTTTGAAACAAGTTGTATCTGATGCTCTTTCCATTCGAGACTGAGAAATGATTAGTATCTGCATGTTGGAGCATAACTGTTGGCAGAGTTTCCCTCTGGTACTCAAACTGTCTGCGGTTTGAATAACATCAGTGGAATCGTACCTTTCCAAACATCACATCCAGTCAACGCTGGCATTCAGCTACAGATTCTCTTTGTGTGACTGGTGCTGGGCGGCCATCCAGAATAAACTACAAGATTACACTTCAGCCTTTGTGCTGCCGCTGCCGCTGCCGGCCAGCATGAGAAAGTTATTACCCCTGAAGTTTATTAAGTTATAACGCCGGGTGAAGAACCCCATTAATTGGCGTGTTGCTGTTGGTGGCTGGGCGAGGTGGGGTGCAAGGGTTGGGGTTGGTGGGGAATAAAATACGGCTTCTGGAAATGTAATAACGTGCCTTTGGGATATATGAGAGGTCAATTTCTGGAACTATTAGGGGGAAATTGCTAAGGGAGGGAGAAAGAGATGGGATGTGATATTAGTCTTCGGATACTGTTTCAATGCAAGCAGCATTCATCATGGTGTACACACACACACAGACACACAAACAAGCAAAGACACACATTGGCCTACAATTGAACACATCGTGCCGCAGGGACGTAGCTTTACACCATTTTTTATCTTTTCGTCCATGATTGTCCAAGTGACATCCCAGCAGATACAAGGCTGTAGCCTAAAGACAACTTCAAGCTAGGACTGTACAAACTATAAACCCCCACCCATATCCTTCTTTTCATCTGTCCACATCCTTACTGTTGCAACTTGGAGAAAAAAGTCAATGCCATCCACCATCACCAGCAGCACCCCTCCTCCTAACCCCCCTACGCCGGTTTGTCATCCCGGGTGACAGCCACGGTCGCGGCACAGCTCCGGAGGTAATGGATGATCCTGGAGGTGATTATACACCCGAGGAATGCAAAGCACCCACTTTACGGTGTGACAAAAGCGCTGCACACCCCCACCCCCTTCTCACCTCTCCACCAGGCATTATTCTGCCCTGAGATGAAATCGAAGCTTAACATGCGGGCCATGTTGCAGGGAATTGATTTCAGAGGGTATTAAGGACATATTTACTGGTGATGGCCGCTAACTAACTGGGCTGCTGTGATTAACACAGGGAGGATATATTCTGTCAGATCCCCAAAGGAACAGGCCGGGTGACTCCGAGAACATCAATGGAAGTCTTTGAGATATTCTTCTGTAACCAACTTCTGAATATGATTTACAGAAAAACCAGAAAAAGAGATTAGGTTCACAGATTCTGCAAACCTCTCAAGGCCTTGTTACACTTGATAGCCTACTAAGTGTAGTAAGTTTATCAAGGGTTAGCAACACGTCTTTTAAATCAGGTAGGACTGTCATTGCTTTGGTTTGTTCACATCTAGAACACCAACATTTTTCAGTCCACATAGTTTGTTTTGTACATCTTAAATAGCGATGTCATACCTTTTCAACCTTAAATGATCCTATGTCCTTATTCATCTTATCTGATCATTTCAAATGGCGTTGAGCAGAACTCTAAGTTTTATAAACATGAAAATACATTTCCAGTGATGACAGTTTATGGAATTCTAGGAGATGTATGAGACAGTTGCGTTGGTTCAGTTTGGTAACCAGCTCATAAATTACATTTTGGTGATGGATCAGATGTGGTATTTCCATTATTACCATGACTCAGTTTGGACTGAAAAGGTCAAACATTTGATCATTAAGCGGAAACTTAGTATATCATCATTTTATCTTTTAACAAGTTTTCCATTTTCCATGATTCCTTTCTTTAAATCTTAGTATTTTCCTGGTTTAAATGTTGCATGTCAAACATTTAAATGCTAATGTACTTCATCAAAAATAAAGCTAACATGGCTTAGCGCCACACAAAACAGTTCTTTGTCCACAACTGGGAACCATTATGAACGCCATCTGCTTTTATTATGTCAATCTTCTTGGCATGACACCAAGAAGAACTGTCACAGTATTCAAATATTTCTAGTGAAATTGACATACAGTATGAAGCCTCCACTGGAATATGATAATGTAAGTTAGAGCAGAGACTTCTCAAGAAAAGACACATGTGACTTTAAAGCTTTTCTCTTGCCATCAAAAGTCGCTGAAGTTCAGGCTTTTCCCATGACATGTGAGTGATAGGGTCATCCTTTCTGCCATTTTAGATAACTGAGGATGCATTTGACATAAGGGAAGGAAATCTCCTTAATGCCAACTTTTTTGCAGTTTAAAGCAACAATGAGATGCTTTTTTGGGCCCAATGTCACCCAAACTGACTTCGATGGAAGTCATATCCCCAAAATAAGCATGATGATTAGACTGAATGAGTGCTGTGTTTCGTTCATTGGGACTTACACTGCCTCTGGTAGACAGCCAATGACTCAACATAAATCCAGTGCTCTTCCCGAACCCTAAACCAACCCTAATCCTCTTTTAGTCACATCTGGGTGGTGTACAACGACTTGGAATTATACTGCTGACATCAGAAAGGCAGAAACAGCAGATTTAAAGAAAGTCATTCCATTGTGGTCTTGCTTTGCTCGCTGCCCCTTACTGCTGTTTCTCATAGGAGATGGTATTTAAGCTTTTGTAACAGCAACTCAAATGTAAGAACTAGTTCTGGCTAATGAGAAGGCAGAGATGTTTCGCGTTGCATTGCATTTCTTTTTTTCTTTTAGAGACTGTAGCTGGTGCTTGGTTGGCCTGACGGTTGTGATTGAGTGGAGGATCCTGACCTGACCACAGCGAAGGATGGCTCATGGTTAAGGGTTTTATTTAGAAGAGGTGTGAGTGCAAATGAATCATAAGCAGATCTGGTCTTTTAAAATGTTGCTAAATATAGCAGAGAAAATAAACGTCTATTCTCAGGTTTTTAGTTAACTGATTATATTTGCAAGATAGTGTGAAAGGCATGGAAACTGCCATTGTCATTCATGATGGATTATTTAGGAGTCTGTGTTGGCCAACTGTGTCTTAACGCTGCCTCATAGTTGAGATACCTGGTGCTTTGCAGAGGGGAAGAGCAGATAGCTTTCAGCCCTAAACCAGAGCCATGCATCCAAACAACAATCCTCTGCTAATTACATCGGTCTGAAAGCTATAAAGAGGGAGGTCTGGCAAACCAGATAATTGGAAGAAAGAAAGAAATAGAGACAGATGAAAAAAGAATCAAAGCGATAATTCAAAACTTTCTCTCCGCCGAAAATGAAGAACAGCCAATTTAGGAGCCTCATTTATGCATTACAATGCTGTTATTAAAATCTCAAATGCACAATTCAACAATCTTGAGCCAGTTGGAGCTTTTCAGAGTTTTGATGAGGCAAAATGGAACACAAAGTCTTTAATTTTAATTATTCTAATATTGACAGTTTAATGAAAGACAAAGGATGCAGGCAAGAAATATTTTTTTGTCTGTTCCCATCAGGGCCATACATTTCTGTTTATTCATTTATTAGAGATTAAGAGTGAGGCAGTGACAGTGTGCTGGGCTACAAGATGATTATTTTTCTGATGCAAACAAGAAGAAAACCAATATTAGGCCTGTAAAACATTTCCCCTGATTTGCATCCTCCATTTTTTCTGTCATTAAATGGGATTTAGCAAGTAACCACACAATGCCTCCTGCCATATGGTATCACCTGTTCTCATAGTCATGCAATGAAGGTCACCTTAAAAGAGGTAGCAATAGATTTGTTTTGCTTTTTAATAATTGTACTTAAATTCGGAATTAAATTGGTGTAATTTTCTAAGGTCAGAACCGGCTTTCAGAGCTATAGTGCCGTCTAAGTTCTAATGATTTGTAAATGAATAAAACTAAAAAACGATCAGTAGGGGGTTTGAAGTGTGTTTGTTTTTCAATGGCAATTTTGTGAAAATCCCTCTTTGTAAAGATGCTGTTCACGTTAATGTGTCCATGTGCTTTTCTGCTGACTGTAGGTTGGGTGAAGCTGTCTGTCCTCCATGCAGTGTCAACAAAACACCTTGTGTCAAATTACTGCTTTTTTCACCATAAAACTAGTTCACACACCACAGTGTCAATTGCAGAGTCAGGTGTTTCCGAGCGAAGCCTTTACGCACAGAGAAATATGGTTATAAACCCCCCAAAGACAGGATTGGAGACCTTTATTACATTTTCTGCTTCTTCCTCTTTTTTTCTAGCTGACCCTTCGGTAAACTGGCTTCATGCACGCTCCTCCCGGAAGAAGCGATGCCCGTACACCAAATACCAGACGCTCGAGCTGGAGAAGGAGTTCCTGTTCAACATGTACCTCACGCGGGACCGGCGGCATGAGGTGGCGCGAGCACTCAACCTGACAGAGCGGCAGGTGAAGATCTGGTTTCAGAACCGGAGGATGAAAATGAAGAAACAGAGCAAGGACCATCCCAAGGACTAGCGGGACTCTCAGTGGCGATGACACACGCATACACCAACATAAAGTCCCATATTGCTTATGTCTTAACCGCAAACTCACACACACACACACACACACACACACACACACACTTGTGGAAGCTCGTAAACACGTCTTCATTTGAGGCTTTGGTAAAATCTCACAGATCAGACTTTAAATAGGTTGCCTGGTGATGCCGTGTGTGGGGAGGGTTTTTATTTTTCTCCAGTACTACTCTTCTTTTAGTTATTTATTGTTCCGTAGCTGAAGAAACCGGGTTTCACGTGGCCATTAATAAGCAAGATGAGCACACACACGCACACGCACAAACACACGCGCACACACAAACACACACGCGCAAACACACACACACACACATTTTTCTTTCTTGGTTTTTCTCTTGGCTTGCAGAATTTGATTAGAAAGCGCCTGATGGTGGACGTTGATACAAGCAGCTATCTGCCGTTTGTTTCCCGGTTGTCGGCCTAAGTAATGAGCAGATACCCGAAAAGGAGGAGGAGGATAAGGGTGGGAAGTGATGAGGTGCCGGGGGTGTTAACCCGACTCAGCAACTGGGGTTCCGATTAGGCTGCTGTCGATACGCTGGATGCCGCCCTTCAGCTCCGGGATGCTTTATGCGCTGCGGCGGCGGCTCTGCTCGAGTGCTGAGGCCTATATCGGATATCGATACTCGTCCCGTCCGCTTGGAGTAAGCACAGATTATCTGAGAGGAGACACAGCACAACGCTCCGGATTTGAAAATCATATCCATCCACTTTTTGTTTTAATTACGCTTTACGCATCTGCTTTTGGGGATCTCCAAAAATGCTCCAGATCGCACAATTCGTTTTTTTCTCAGATTCTGCACCTCGCGTCCAACGCTCTCAAACTGCATTAAACAGGCAACTCTACACTTCTTCATTTGACTGGCTAATTACTTTAGTTTACAAGCTATTTGCAGGGATAATGTTATACATGTTTGTTTCAGATTCCAGTTCGCGCGAAGTTAAAATGTACTTTACTTTAATTCTCTGTCCATATTTTACAGTCTTTATTCAGCGTAGGTCTTCGAATGCATTTTGAGAAATAATCTGCTCTATTTTTGTACAGACAGTATATTGTGTATTATCTGCTATGCAAGGCGGGTCTCTCTCATTACAGGAAATGTACGCTGCGCTTCAGCTGAAGAACGAAAATAAAAATCCTGATGCGCTCACGTTTACTGACAATTTCTAAATCATCTTTCGGTTTGTTTTAGCCTAGAAAAATATCATTCCTAGAATTTCTATAACGCTTTTATATAAAAGGACATAACGTAAAATATGTACTCCCACGTGAAATGTTCCAGCAAAAGGGTCCGTATTTAATAACTATTATCTGGTTAAATTTCAGTTCATGCAGAATTGTATTGATCTGAAAGTAAAAAATATGAAGAGGCCGTGTCGGAAGGCCGGCGTTATTTGAAGTGTCGGTGTAGTTAATGGCGTCCGATGGCAGTTTTATTGACGGATCATAAACAACACATTGGCTTTACAATACTGCGCGTTTGTGTGTGTGTGTGTGTGTGTGTGTGTGTGTGTTTGTTGAAAACCACAAATGATGCACCGCCATTGTAAAAATTAGAAGCATACATGTCGTTTACGCACAGCTGCGTGGATTCTGCCTCCAGTTTAATCCATGCTTTATTCATTTAGTCGTTTTTGCGCAGAAACGAACGGGTCTACATGGAGCCTTTTTTGTCTTAGACTTTATTGATAAGCATCAAATCCTCTAATTACGAGAACATGTTTACATGGTTTGCGCATGCCTCACATTCCTCGTCATTTCGTCGTCTTGCTCTTTGTGTGTTAAATCTGTCGGAAGGGAATGCTTACTGAACATTTAAACAGACTAAATAGAAGTTTCTTGATAGGAAATATTTCTAATTTATTGTATATAAACTGAGTAACATCGTCTCTCTTGTTGGATGATTTTAAAATGGTTGGTTATTGTTTTGTCTTTTTTGGGATATGGCATTTTATTGTAATATAGATGATTTTCTTTTATTGTGTCTGTCATGTTCTTTAGATTCTGTTTTCCATGTTGTGCCGACTGTCTGTTCTGAAGTCAGTCTGATTTGTTGTAGCCTAAAAGTATTGGGATAAAGAAGACAAAACGATTTGATAAAAATGAAGATATGTATATAAATTATACTTTTTATTTGAATAACTCTGTTACTTTCTGCTCTCCGCCTCCTGTCCCAGTACTTCCTCTACTCACTGTTGGAACACAGTTTCTGGAGTATGTCCTGCTGATAAATACAGAAAAACCTCAAGGAGTAATTTTATTTTTCCTAAATTGTTTTTATCAAGGCGCATTTAAGCCATATGGCCGCAGTATTCAACCAGCAGGCACACTCCAGAGACTCTGATCCTCCCTCTTTGTGAAATGTTCTTCTCTTCTGTCTGTCTCTGTGTTGTTGTTGTTTTGTGCGATGGCACTGCTGATGCTGGATTAAAGAAGAGACTTTACAGTACCATCATGCTTCATGTCGTTGAATTTCTACTTATTGAAATGAAAAGTAATGCAATATTCTCCTTTTTCCTAGAGTGGGAAAGTTTCTCCTTTCCCTTCTCCTCCAATCTGTTCTCTGTGTGAAGAGAGGAACGGATGGGGCAGCATGTGTTTAAAATATGTGTCTCTTCAGTTAAACCCTGAGTCTTTAAGGACCGGGGCGTCTGTTTGGCTGCAACACCAAAAGACTGTCATAAAGCCATAAACACCCCCCCACCCACACAGATGATGAGTGCATTCATTAGAGGCGTCGTCATCCGTCCATTAGGAGCTTGTGAAGCCGCTGCGGTTCCTGTGTTTGTCTCTGATAGACACACAGTCTGAGGAGAGCTGCAGGAGATCTGCTTCCTCCCCGACTTCTCACATCAAGAAGACAGAGTTAGAATGAGACAGAGGAACTGTGACTGGTAAAAGTTGCCATATGTAGATGTTTATGCAAAAGAAGCAGAAGATATGACACTAAGTTACAACAGAAGAGCAAGAGAAGCAGAGTAGCAATTTCAACTGTATCCTTGTTAGCACTACAGCATCGACCAGTGGCGTAACTATCGACGGTGCAGCCGGTGCAACGCACCGGGGCCCAGAGCCGGCCAGGAGCCCATGCAACAACAACAACAAAAAAACATTTATTTTATATATATATTTTTTTTTTTTCTTTTTGGGGCCCCAATGGCATTGACCGGTTCACGCAGTCTTCAAAGTAACCAAGCAACCTAAATTAATGTGTAATTTGTCTGTCCAATGACCTTGCTCCCTTTCATGTCATGTGATACCTCGTGTGACGAGCAAACCGTTTAATCAACCTGAACTGTACTGTAGCTAGCAGCAGCAAGTTCGGCAGCATTATAAAAAATGTAATAGCTTGCATTTATAATGTACAGCAAACCAAAGCACAAGAGCGGCGCTCAAAAGAGAAAGGACGAAAGAGAGCAAGGAGATGTAACAGCTAAACTGACAAAATTAGAGTTTTTGTCATACATCGTCCTCGAAATCGAGCGCTAACGTTAGCAATGTGGATGTGCAACGGCAGCCGGAGCCGGAGGCTATCGATAGCTCACCACCATCATTGCCATCTAGCTCCACAAGTGAAGCTGTATCCGTGGCCGTGGCTGTGCAACCTTCTTCTCCAGCCAGCCAGGAGGAGAGGCTGGATGTGGCTGTGCCCGGCGGTGGTCCAACAGTTCCCCCAAGGGCCCCAACCAATAGGGGACTCTATGGCGCTATTGAGACCCCCGACGCCAAGATCAAAAGCTATATTATAGCAACCGGTCTATGTAGGCCTACCGGCCCATTCCCCAGAGACAAACATCAAGGAAACAGGTTTAATCCTCTTCTTAGTTCGCTGTGCCGTTGTCAGGCTGTGGTGGTCTGAGGCCAGGGCAGGCTGTTGTTGATAGCCTATACATGTGGCGCTTCTATTCTGAGTGGTTGTGTATGTCCGTCATAGGCGGCGCCAGGGGGGCGCTAGGGGGTGCTGAAGCTCCCCCTAGGATAGCCATAGCACCCCCCAAGCACCCCCAATAAATGTATGTCTTTTTTTATTTTTACGTGTGAAATTCATAATTTGAAAAAGTATTGATTCGAAAATAATATGCCACAGTACAGAACAAGTACTTCTGGGTCTCTGTGTTTCATTCAAGCTCGGCTCTGTGTGTGTGTGTGGCAGGCGTGCATTTAGTGTGATTAAGCGAGCGAGAGAGAGAGAGCTCACCGGTGCCAGGGACCGTGTTGTTAGCATCTGTTTAGCTAGCTGCTCTAACGGATATAAGGAGCTGTTTCTACAACAAGGTGAAGGGAATGTCCTCTCCTGTCAGACTGAGGGACAGGTGAGCTAAAGGACTCTCTGAGTGTTTAGATAGTTTACTTAGTCTAAGTTATCTCAGTGGGTCTCAAACGGTTTGGTCACGATTTATGTAAACAATTATTTCCGAGGCACACCTTCATATGATCATTATAGGTATAAAAAAAATAAGAATAAATGAAAAACAATTTGGAAATACTATATGACAATAAAACAAGAATACAGTTTAAAAGGGTAGTGATTTGTAAAATATCCATAAAGAAAAAGTAAATCTGTTTACAGTTCTGTTTCATATGGGTGTTGAGAGATGTATCGATAGATCTCTTCATGTTGCTCTCTGAGTCCACCAGATTGATGCAAATCTTCCCGGGGGAGCATGCCCCCGGACCCCCCAGAGGATATTAGGTCCACCCCCCACTTATAAAAATAGCACTTTACCTATGCTTACACCTATATGCCGTGAGCTGATTATCGAGCCTTCATTGTAACAAGTGTATATATATTGTGTATGTGCGTGTGGGGAGTGTAGCAGTAGAAAATTCCACTGTAGCGCCCGGTAGATTAAGGGAAAACCCTAAATGTTTGAGAACCCTCTGTGAAACGTCAAGCTAGCCCACAGCACCCCCAAAAGAAAATCTCTGGTGCCGCCACTGATGTCCGTGCGTGTGTGAGCGCATCAGTGTGCGCTTATGTTTGGGGCGATGGGGGGGGGGGCCCAAAACAATATTTGCACCGGGGCCAATCACAACCTTGTTACGCCACTGGCATCAACATATTAAGTAATAGTGATGCAGATATAGGCCAAGTTAGCATCACAAGGGCTCTTTACAAATGGGATTGTTTCCATTGAAGCTCTGTGGCACATGTTTATGATACTTACATGCTTTGTTCAGCAGGATAATCTTTATATCTGAAGCATTACATGTTACTTGTTAGACACTTTTATCCAAAGCATAAATACAATCTCCAGAAGAAGGCTGGCCCGGAAGTTAGTATCTCAAGGGCCCCTCAACAAAGTCCAATGGGATTTTTCCATTGGATTTTGCAATATTGCAGGAAAGATAAACTCAGTGGGTTGTTACATGCAGGTTTGGTTCAGCAGGATAATCTGTACATATTTTTTTTGAAACACTTTTGCATTCTTCAGAAGTAAAAAGCAAACATAATGCTATAAACAAACTACATTGTGGTCACATCATGACTTTACCAGTGCTAAGCTAAAAGGGGCTAATTTCCAGTTTGATGACATTTAGTAGTCTTATTTAGCCACTTGTTTGCCACTTCTGTTTATAGGACACATATGCTTCAGACATTCACCAGTGGGGTATTTACTGACATATTTTATGTTGTGGAACAAAAGCATTAAAATATCATCAGTTTGTTGTAAGCTACTGACCTTATTAAAGGCCTCTAACCAAAAACACATTCAGAAACCATTGAAAGGGAAGATGCAAAATGCTAACTAATTCCCAGGTTGTTGGACTCATTCCTGCAACACTCTTCAATACATATTCTGATCATGTTGCCATTGTGAGTATAGCTTGCAAAGTCATGCCAGTGTTATTGATACTGCTCCAGGTCATGGGTCCAAATTCCCTATAACTAACCCAACTGGAAGGTTTTGACCAAACAGAACAGTCAAAGATTTGTTCTAAAAATCATTAAACAGATAATATTTCACAAGGTCAACTGTGGTAGATCTTCTACCAATTGAGGTGTCAATGGTTTGATTCCCTGTGCCTGCAGTCAACATCCCTTGTATAGCAGCCTCTGCCTCTGTATGAATGGGTGTCAATGGGTGGATGCTGACTTCAAAAGGTAAAAGCGGTGTAAGGGGTTGCAAGACTGTAAGACTGAAAAAAATCTATATAAATGCAGTCCGTTAAAGGTAGGGTAGGTAAGTTTGAGAAACCGGCTCGAGATACACTTGTTGTTATATTCCATGGAATGCTCTTAACATCCCGATAGCAATGAATATCTTAAGTGCTTTGACAAAAAATCCATAAAAAAATGGCATCTGTGGAAGCCTTAATACTGTAAAAAGCACGACCAATCATTTTAGCCGGCCCGGCTAAAATAACTGGATGGCCTACCTGCCTGTCAGCCTTCCATCTGTGCACAAACTTATCTCGTGCACTCATTGGTCATGTGCGCGTTCGTGTGTGTTGGAGGAGGGGCTCTGTAAGGAAGTGGCAGATTTTCTCCGGTTGTGTATTTTCAAATTCTAGCGATCTCGAGCCGGTTTCTCAAACTTACCTACCCTACCTTTAACATATATTTCTAGACAATGTCTCTTTATTTAAATGTACCCGTAAAAACAACAATGAAAGTATACTGTGTCTAAAGAACATGTCCTAATTCACTGGCATGTGTAACTGTCTTGCAATAGTGGAGTAATGACACTGTTAAAACAAGCAAGTAATATCAGTAGTAGGAATGTTCTAACAGTCTGGCATTAGCAACGCTCTCCTGCTAACAAGTCATCTAAACGTTAACCACTTCATAAATATGGTGTGAGGATTCACTATAGTGTAGATTAAAGCACATTTTGCACAGTTGAACGTATATCGTGTGAAATGATAGATCAACTATTGTCATGCACAAGTCCTAGGTGATTCCAAACTTCAGAAATGTGTTTGAACGCACATCAAATCATATGGGAAACAGCTGTTATATTATGTTTCAAGTATCAGCTGTGTTTTTGATTGCTAACACACTGAAATTATATGAAGTACAATTATTGAAACCCATCTGCACAACTATAACCAAATAATGACACACGGAAAGAGTTCACTCTAGAACTGCTCTTTGTGAAAAGAGTCTTGAGAAAACTTCTGTTGTGATCTTGTGCTTTATCAACCTGTTAAGCCCCAAGCCTGTTTTTCAGGTCTCAGGCTCGAAAATGACATTCCCAGAACAAATGACCATATCTTCACTTCTAAAAGGGGTAAATTAATAATCTTTTTTCTCAAAGCAAGGTTACATCTATGAGTTGGATGTAGAAGTGTCAGAATCAATATAGATGTTTTTAATTTAAAGTAAATTCAGATTGAACATAGTAAACAAATGTAAATGATTGTGTCCGTCCAAAAATAAACCATTACTTATAGTGAAAACTACCCTTGAATGATGGGATAGTAGACTAAAAGCTTTAGGAATCCAAACTATAACATATAATAAGTACCCTGTATCAAGATTGATGCAAAACAAGTGAAATTTGACCTTTTTAGAGAGATTTAGAAAAAATAAACCACTTCTGGGGTCATTTGGGTGCATTTTCCATATCTCTGGCCCCCCTCGTTCGATTTTGATGATTGACATCTCTTTTTAACCGTTAGAGCCAATAGAATCGAGGGGAAGTTCCTCAAATCCATCTAAACATTACCAATTGGTGAATGAGTGATGCGCAGCCAGAATGCCCCAGAACCGGAAGCTGCGATACACTCTGGTGGCTATCATTAGCAGCTAATATGAAATCTCCGTTTTTGACATAAAAATGGAATGATGGATTATCAGTAATCATTTCAACGTGACACAGACACATTGGATTAACCATTGGATTAACCTTCAGCAGTGTTTTTATCGTTTTAATAAAAATCGAGACTTGCCTTTCAAAACCTGTTCCTATGAACCTAGTGACAAACAGCGATGTTTAAACATAATTTACTATTCAGACATAATAAGTGTTTTATACTTTAGTATACTTTTGCTAATTGTACAATGTGGAGAGAAAAGCATGTATTCATCAGTGTGTGCTAACCAGGGCCGTCCCTCCCTACAGGCCGATCATGCAGACTGCGTGGGGCCTCACCTTGCGGAGGGGGCCTAATCTTGCGGGGGGGTGCCTCAACTGAGCCGAAAATGCGGTGCACCTATGCGCTTATGCGGCGCAATTAGTGTGGTGCGGCACGGTTTCGCCGCTGCGAGGCTCCACTAGCACCCCCCCACCCCATCGACAACGACGACGCCGCTCGCGAAACAGAGGGCCTCATCATATAACTTTGCGTGGGGCCTCATGTTGGCCAGGGACGGCCCTGGTGCTAACTGGTCTTATGTGTTGTGTTTGGTCAATATATTCATACTTACAATGTCTTTCTGAAAAAGCCCAAACCAGATCATGTGTTTCAGATTGAGCACAGCGGTTTTTCATTTAGCAAAAGAGTAGGGTCATCTGCTACTTGTGTGTGTGCTTGTTTGCATCTGTGTAGTGGTTTAAAAGAAAGAGCTTTTTCAGAATCTTTATGAATGTTAAAAGAACAGTTATAGTTCTCCAGAAATGAACTCACAAACACCTCAAATGTCTATATCTGCTGGAAAAGTATTGTATGTTATTGAGCATGGATTAACAGTTTGTATGCCAGTTGGAAGGATTATCAACGAGGAGCTATAGTTTTAACAAATACATTGAAACACACTGAACAATACTCTTTAATCAGATTATAATAGTTTGTTACACTGACAAAACTGAAACGTTTACTTTATTTAAATGTCAACAAATGTCACATAACTGTAGTAGATCAGTTTAAAGCAATAATATTAAGTTGAACCTAATCCTTTTTATTTGAACTTAATATTATTGCTTTCAACTAACCTAATACAGTTATTTAAACTCTGTTGACATTAAATCAAAGTTAACATGTCAGTGTATAATGTGTTATAAACCATTCATTAGTTTTATCTATGGCTTTTGGAATAAAGAGATACTTTTATTTTTGTATTTCGTAACAAAGCGTGCTCGCAGTGCAAACAGCCTCTCTGCTGCACCCTGGGCCCTGACCAATGAGGCCTCAGGAATTGAGCAGATTTAGGATCGGGCCCCAACAAAGCCATCCCATAAACCATCTGCGGACTTGACGGCAGATGATTGTGAAAGTTCTCTGAGGTGCAGCGGGGTCGGAGCTTCATTAAATCCAGAAACCCTGCACTGTGCTGCAGCCTCAGGACAGCAACTGCAAGCTGCTACACCAAACTGGGGGGGGGGGTTGCGGCACAGAAACACCAGGGAGACATGACGGCCACATCTGCAGGGCCCCATCAAACAGAGAGGAGAGAGGTGGCCGTAATCCTACAATCACAGCTTCACTGAGAGGAGGGAAGCACTTTCCACTGTGACATTCAGCACTCATATCTTAATATTACCAAAGCACCACTGTATTTATTGCAATATGCATGTTAAATATTGTCGTACAATACGCACATTTATATATTTATGTTCATGTTCATATTGCTTATCCAACGTTATTATTTATACAAACATCTTTATTTCATTTTATCTTTTTATTGCGCATTCTTACTATAACTTCTTCTTACTTCTTATGTTTATCAAAATATTTTTCTATTTAAATGTGTCTTATATTGGAAATGTAACTTGAACTTCTTATGCTTGTACACACATATATTTTACTGTTGTACATTAATACTTGACCTACTTAAATGTACATACATATTTGTATTCTATTTTTTTATATATTATTTGGTATGTTCTTTTCAAATCTTTTTGTTGCACAGCCCTGCTTTAACTTAATGTATTTATTGAAATATGTGTTTTCTCTTTAATTGTACTATTTTTCTCAGACAAAAATAGAGCAACTGTCAAGAAAGCTGTTTTTCCCGGGATACCAAACCCTTCTGCTTCTGATTTGACACCCATACAAATGTAGGCACCAGCAGATACCTGGACCAGGAGAGTGTTCACTTGGTTTCTAAAGAAGTTCCTACCTCTCACTGGTCTGGGGTCAGTTGTTAAAGGGAACCCATACATCAGAATCAGAATACCTTTATTAGTCCCACAGAGGGGAAATGTACACAGCAGAAAAAGATCCACAGACAGCTTAATGTTACCTATGTTACATATGTGACATGCATACAAAAGTATTAAAGTAAAAATAAAAAGTTATAATATAATACAAAATATAATGAAAATAAAAAGTTACACAATTTACAAAATACACACATACAACAACCCTAACCCCTGTACCCCCATCTCCCCTCCTCCAAACTGTGAGGCAATGGGAAGTCCAGATTCAGAGCCTCATTGTGCAGTGATTTAACAGTGCAGCTAAAAGAGTGCAGGCTCCATCATTTTAGTGACATTTTCAGAAACTAAATGAGCTGCCCAAGACAAACCCTGTGCTGCAGGCAAAATGAATATTTCAACCCAGGCTAACAATATGTCCTCCCTATATCCTCTCATATTAAAACAGTGTGCAGATAATAAGCGGCTTCACTGACACTTTCACTGTGGGTGTTAGCGGCTCTCCCTGGCCCCTCACTCTGAATGAGCTTCTATATGTCCTCAAGCAGCAGAGAATATGATTCATATTCATACATTTTTCTCTCGAGTTATAGTTCCTCAGATACAAACGGCTGTGTGGATCCGTTCAGCCTGGACTCGTTAACAGAGAGAGACTGCAGACTGCTGTGCACATGTAAAAAAGATATCATATTAACATCAAATACACCAATGGTAACAGTGTGTGCACATGTTACAGCTGCATCTGACTGGGCAGAAGAAACAAAATGATAATGTCATCAAATAAATTCATGATAACAGTGTGTGCAACTGTTACAGCTGATCAGACTGAGCAGAACAAAAGTGACCAAGGATAAAACAATTATAAGCATGTGTGTACAAATAGCCTCAAACAAAATATGCATGTTTTATAACACTTGTTTTTAATTATTTAAATGTTGCAGATCTTTGTCATTTGCTCAAGAAAAAGAATAAATAGTACCAAAAAAGTCAAAAAGGAAAATTATTTAACAAATGAAATAACTGAATTGCATTTTAATGGATTAGCTGTTAAATATATATATATATATAGATTTATCTAAATAATAATAATAGATATATAATTGTAAGTTTGTTTCATAATACTGACTTACAAAATGTATTCATTAAATATACAATATGTTGTAATTTCACAATGCCTGATTAAATCAGACATTTAACAAATATTACAAATATTAACATAAAATAGAATAATTAGAAAGAAAATAATGAGTGCATGTGTAAAAAACACTTTGTAATTATTATAATTATTTAAATGTATGCTTTAAATGATGGTCACTTGCACAATACAATAGTACAACAGTAGTTAAAAAGACATCAAATATAATACCTAACATACCTAACATGCCTAATTGAATCAAATGAAAGAAATAAAAGAAATATAAGAAAAAAAATACAAATAAATACAAATAATAACTAAGAAAATACGTTATTTCCCTGCTAAATTGTCAAATTAAGAATTCAACCTGCAGCAGACAGTCTCGTGTTATCTGTTTCTGATGAAGTTGTCCCCTGTTGGCTCTTCACTTTGACAATTCCCCTCCACAGTCCATCGCTGCGTCTCTTCCGGAGGATTCACATCCAGCAGGAGTGTTCAGAGCCACAGATCTCAGAGCAGTTTGATTTCTTGCAGCGGGTTGCCCGGTGGAGCTTCTCAGGAAACATGAAGCTTCCTGCATCCATTTCTTCTGTAATTGTAAAACCACAAGTGGACTCCTCCAGGTCAGAACAAGCCGTCAAAGTTTCATTTGTTTTATTTGACTTCACTTTGAAAAAAAAACTCCAGGGCTATGTCTCCCTTTGGGCCGATATCAGCTCTCTCTTCGTCTTCGTTCTCACGTCAGTTGTTTTGCACACTTCCTATTTTCAAAAATGGAAACGAACAGCACGAGAGGAGCAGGATGTGCTGCACGCACCGGGGGTCTCGAGCTCACGGGTAAAAAAAAAAATGAGGAGGGGTGATGAGGGATGCGGGAGCGGATGCGCGCGGGGCTGGAAGAAGCAGCAGCCGCCGACTGTCGTAAAACTGAGCAAAGAGGAAGACGGAGAAGGAGAGCAGAGGAGAGAAAGCGGATCCAATGCGGAGCGGTGCAATAAAAGAATATGACGGCAATAAAAGTTTATAGCGTATACATTTCTGAAGGTTAAGAACTAAACGGCTGTAAAGCAAACACGCCGAAAGAAAGAGAAGGAGGTGAGGAAAGACACAGAGAGAGGGAATATTAGAGGGAAAGTTTCAAACCCCCCTGCTTCATTATTTATTTACTTGTTTCTGAAGAGCAGAGAACATGTCAGTTAGACTTCCTCTAACAATACAAAGTGAGGAAAGGCCTGGATGTTCTAAGTAGGCTACATGTTGGGATGTTCCTTATTTGATTTTGTGGAACTGTTGTGTTGCAAGGGGAAACGTCTCCTTCCTCCTCCTCCTCCTCCTCCTCCTCCTCCTCCTCCTCATTCTTTCAGTTTTGGGACTTTTATGCTTTTGTTGCCGTTTGGCTCAATTGGGGTATTTTCGCAGTGTGTGTGTGTGTGTGTGTGTGTGTGTGTGTGTGTGTGTGTGTGTGTGTGTGTGTGTGTGTGTGTGTGTGTGTGTGTTTTTTTTCTCTTGTCCAACCTCTCTTTGTCTCACTCAGATGCATCCTACTATCTACAATAAAAACACCCAGACGGATGACCCCGCAGACAGGGTGAGCTGTGGCCGGCTCACACGCTTCTTTTCCGGCCTGAGGCTCAGCGGACCTCGGTGTCTGTGATGTTGGAACATGGACACATCCATGCTGTCTGAAGGGCTATGATAAGTTTGCAGGACTTCATGTGTTCATATGTATACTACATGTATATATAGGCCTACTGTATGTGTTCTCCGAAATTATACATACTGTTCTGTAATGTAATTATCTGTACTATTTTCCAGTAGGCTATATAATAATGACTAAAGTTCTGCTCTTTATTGTATACTTATACATATTATTACTGTTCATACTTTAGCATTTCATATCTGTCATATTCATATACTTTACATCACTGACTATACATATTATGCACGTTATTGCTTCTCTTGCAGTTGGTTAGAAGTGTCCCAGGACTCTGCCAATGACATTAAAGTTTAATCTAATCTATTTTTATAATTTTTTCTTTATTTATATTGTAAATGTTGCGCTATCTCCCCTGTTTCCACTGGTGTGATGCTGTATGCACGTTGTTTTCCGCAGGGGTGAAACTGAGGATCTGAGCTGCATTTTCTTTGGATGACAGTAACAGCCGCTTTTACAGTCCGTTTACAGCCTGTAATTTAGCAATCTGCACAAACGAGACACACACACACACACACACACACACACACACACACACACACACACACACTTAAAAGCAACCATCATCTGAGTAACAAAACGTGTTTATTTGGGATGAAGAGAACTTTACAGCGGGGATACACACAGTTTCTTTGTCCGCTTTATCACATGAACTCTGATTTCTTTCTTCGTATCTTTAAATGCAGCGATCCATAACAGATTTTCAGAATCTCCTAAAACCAAACAGAAGCAAAGACAAAATCAAATAAATCACAATGGATTATGAACCATGTTGTTTAGTGTGTTTGTGATTTCCTTAGACCTTTAGTATTTTTGCTGAAATGTATTATATATGATATTTCCTATATATGTTTCTGCATAATGAGCCAACGGCAAAAAACAAAACATTAAATATATATTGTAATTTTTTAATACACATATTATGTCAAATAGAATGTACAGTAGGCAATATTGTACAAAAATGGTTTCTTACAGTATCAATTTTAGAATCATTATTATTAATAATACTATCCTACTTTTAATTTTATTTTTATTTTAATTTTTTTGGTTTATCTTTTGTGCTGTAATTTTGTTGTGCAGGCTTGTTTGAGAAACAAATTCAAGAAAGTAAGCTTATTACAGAATTCAAATCATTTTAATTTCAATGTAATCTACCTTCGAATTTTGATTTTAATGAAACATTTCCGGTATGTAAAGTTAAGATACATTTAAGACCTGTCTTTATAGCCTATAGTTAACCCAGTATTGCTACTGTGCTAAAATGACGCATACTGTACCATTTTTAACACAATGGTTTGTAGTGTTGAAACTCATTCACTTTATTAAAAATGTATTTTCCTTCAATATTTCGTGTTATGTGACAGATCCGTCTGAATTCCTCTCATTTCAAACCAACCCTCACATCTGGCCTCCAATTACATCCGCAGTTATTTTAAAGCAGCTTTAGCTTTATGTGTGGGTTTAACAGAACCATAAAGCCGAATTACAGGCCAACCCCCCCTCCCCCCTCACACCCGTGGCCTTACCGCAGTCCGCCGCTTGATGGCGCTCGTGCTCCACGGATAAGACCAGACCTCTGAGGCTTTGCTTGCCCTCGTGGAAGACTCTCACATTAAAGGGGGTGAAACTTGCCGTAGCCTACTCCTCTTCTTAATGTGTTTTAAAGGGGGTGTTTCTAAGAAGAAGTGAGGGGATTAGGCCACTTTTTTACTTTGCTTTCTGATATTTGAAGCAGGTCATTTTCACACGGAATTAAGAGGAAGGGTTGAGGCTTTGGGAAATCACAGGCCTGCAGGATATGCTACCAGGAAATTGTTTTTCCTGGTGCAAAATTAACACCAAGGACGTTCACACCTTAGCCATTCTCTCTGTGATGTGTTCAGGTACGGGGAAGGAGTGTGCATGCTTGTGGTTAAACATTTTTCCTCGGGTAACATGTTGAAATGAGTATCTCCACACATACAAAGAGGTTATATGTCCAATGCTGCAGCGGACAAATCCATTCTCTCCACTGTGCAAATGGCTTAATTAGTGCGTATTTGAAGTGACGCATAAAGGCGAGGGGTGAAATCTAGTTTTTGATGGTTTCTTACATCAAATGGGGTGAGTGTGGAATTATTTACGGCTGCTTTGATGTTCATTAAGGCCGCTTCTTGTTATGTGTGTATTCAGTCTAGCTTCCAGGCGCGTGAAAAGTGGTCAGAAAATGTGACTTAAAAAAATAGATTACATCTCACCATGCAGACAGCAGAGCTCATACGCAAACACTTTATTGGAAGGTGTGGGGAAGTTTAAATAAGATCATATTCTTGTCTATAAATTGGAAAAATACTGCAGCAATTACCTCTTGAAAGTCGGGCGTACAATCAGCTGATTTAACACAGCACAGTGTAATAAGGGCAACATTTGGACCTCTTGTGTCAGTGTTATATGATCTAAATAAGCACAATATTGGGTAATATTTGGCTGATATGAGGCTCAAAAATCCATGTTGGAGATAAATTGATTGATCCAGAACAGAATTATCAAAAGAGGAAATCTGACTTAAGTCACTCTTAGGAACCGCCATCACTAATTCCTCAAATTCGGGAACTCCCATGCCTGCTCTACTAATAAAGACTTCATCAAAGTCAAAAATAACTTTTTGTTTCAAAGCGACGGTTGTTCTACAGGACACATAGAACCTTTCCATAAGGTAGACAAGCATTCTACCTCAGCTTACACTGCAGCAGGAAGGATCACAGTCATATGGAAAACAAGGCAAAAATTACAATGAAATACCGGGCAGGGATGAGGCGTTTACGGCCTCCGGTCGCGCAAAGGGCGCGTCGTAAAAACCTCCTTTTTGTTTCTCCGCCGTAAACAAGCAAACACTGGCCGCCCGCTTTATGGAGCTTTAGAGTTTGTTAAAGCGTTTACAGCCACTTTCTCCTAGCCTATTAGCCTCCCCGGCCCTCCTTACATGTTTATGGAGATCATATTTATAAAAGTATACGATGATCAGAACGCGTCCAGGAGCTCGTCTATATCCAGCATTCGGATTAGAATAAGGGGACAAGAAACGGCTCTGACAACTCATTTTAAAATCTCAATTACATTTATAGGCTGGTACTTGTTAAAACCAATACCAATTAGGAAGCCCCCCCTCCCCACCACTACCACCATCTCTATCCTCAGTGTTCACCCCTCTCGCATATAGGCTCCCTGACATTTTCGGGCCTCATTCACTTCAGCAATTAATGAGCCTCCCCCCCCTTCACCTCCACCACCACCAACCACAGTCTCAGCCTCAAAGAAAGAAAAAAGCAATCTCTGCTTGTATGTGCTTGTGTGTGTGCGTGCGTGTGTTTGTGTGCACTTGATCAGATGCAAAGCGGCAGAATTCTCATTAACCCCCCCCATCCACACACACACACACACACACACACACACACACACACACACACACACACACACACACACACACACACACACACACACACACAGTCCTCCCTTCTTGTTTGCTGCATCCATTCTCTTTCACCCCTCTTCTTTTTCTCCTTCTTATTCTTGTTCTACCTATTTGATATTATCACAGGCGCACGGAGCTCCTAGACTCCGGGAGAATATCTAGTCTCGCAGGCGCAAAAAAAAGTGCAATAGACCTTGTGTGTGTGTGTACGTGTGCGCGCTCCCGTGCACGTTTATCTGTGTGCGTGGAAAAGCCAATGGGATGAAAAGCTGATAATAGATGCAAATTATCCCTGAAACCGACATACACTCACACACGGGAGGAGAGAGGGATGGAGAGAGAGAGAGAGAGAGAGAGAGAGAGAGAGAGAGAGAGAGAGAGAGAGAGAGAGAGAGAGAGAGAGAGAGAGAGAGAGAGGGGGAGAAATATGAAACAACTCATTTGCAGAGGAGTAAATCACGGAATACCCGTTTGAGAGCGCGACAGGGCTTACAGCGCTAACACCGGAATTGTGATGCGCACGAGCCCCTACTCCTCTACTTCTCCCTCTTCTTCTTCTTCTTCTCCTTCCTATTCTTCTTCTTCTTCTTCTTCTTCTTCTTCTTCTTCTTCTTCTTCTTCTTCTTCTTCTTCTTCTTCTTCGCTGGAGATTTTATGGAACCGGTGTGATTGTTGTTATTGTTGTCGCGGTGTTTGTGGCTCTCACTGCTCTGGCTGGCTGCCGTTACGCGCACCGTTCGTCTGTTGTGGCCGTGAAGGGAAACACCACAACAACGGTCACCGACACCGGCGGCAGACCTGCCTCACACCCTCTCTCTCTCTCCTTCCCTCCCCTCCGTGTGTGTCTGTGTGTGTCGGTGTTTCTCAGGAAAAAAGGAAAAAGCGCTGAAAGCCGCGGCTCTCTTCCTCCAGCCCCACTCTGACTCTGCCGAGCCAAACTGAAAAACAATAAACACAAAAGATGAGTTCATATTTCGTCAACTCGCTCTTCTCCAAATATAAAAGCGGGGACTCGTTACGTCCGAACTACTACGAGTGCGGTTTCGCGCAGGACCTGGCGGGCAGCCGGCCCACCGTGGTGTACGGACCGGGCTCCGCCGCCACCTTCCAGCACGCCCCGCAGATCCAAGACTTCTACCACCACAGCGCCTCCACGCTGCCCAGCAATCCGTACCAGCAGAGTCCCTGCGCGGTCACATGCCACGGAGAGCCGGGCAACTTCTACGGATACGACGCGCTACAGCGGCAGACGCTTTTCGGGGCCCAGGACGCGGATCTGGTCCAGTACAGCGACTGTAAACTGGGGAGTGCACCGGGGCTCGGCGGAGAGGACGCGGAGGGAACCGAGCAGAGTCCGTCACCGACGCAGCTGTTCCCCTGGATGAGGCCGCAAGGTGAGGACATCCAGACTGGTTCTTTTACAAAATCTTTTCAAAGCAAATCGTGTCCCGCAAAAGTGTCCGTGGTGCTGCTCCAGGAGGGGAGCACAGAACATGTGAGGGAGTAGGAAACCGTGTAAGAAAGTTGGAAAAGTGTTTATAAGCAGCCATTTAAGCAGGCTCCTTTACGCTTCCTGCGTTCAAAGCGCATTTATGGTTTTATTGGCAGCACCAAAATTGTGAATGACTTTAGGGTTTAATTGCCCCGGCCATATACTGGGAGAAAGAGCCGGGAGAGGGGCTCGGAGAGAAAGCGGTCAAACACAGGCAGAGGTGGTGGGGAGGGTGGGGGTCTGTCCGTGAGAAAGCCCTGCTCAGAGGGAGAGGACAGGGAGAGTTGTTGGAGGGTTTTTCCAGCCGAAAAGACTCATTTTAGACATGCAGCTCTGACCCGGGTTAAACTTTTACTGCCTTTTTGTGTGTTGCTTTTACGACTTGCCTGTGGTCTCAGGGATTATTTGGCTACACGGTGGCCAGGTCCCCACAGACTGCAGCCGGGCATGTGTGTACGTGGGGAGGATGTGAGGCTCCGCTCGAATGGATGCCTTTTTCTTCTCTTATAATTTCTCGATTTACCTTTATTTACCACATATTTTACTTTTGTCCTGCATGTGCACTGTCCCTTTGGTGTTTGAAGGCTGTAAATACCCCCACTCTGACACAAAAAGGGCTTCATGCTTTCAGAAGTTAAAAGGGAAATAGTGTTTTTTACTCGCATTGTTAAGCACCTTAGAACTGTCTGATCCAATTATTCAAATATCAAAATCTACAAGTATTGTCTGTGTGCTTCGCATTAATATCCTGTGTGTGCATGTGTGTGCACACTTAGTGGTCTTTGTGTGTTTGTGGCACACACAGCCTGTGAATATGGACCAGGCTCGATTGGATCAGATTATAAATCATGGAGGAATGTCATCTCTCAAACATATTTGCATTATAGGGAAGCTGAAGTAATAATTGATGGCTTAAACCAACACCACAATAAGAGCGATTATGCAAGAAGGCATTTTTTTGTGTGTTAGAGAGACATAGGTAGAGAGAGGGGGGGAGGGAAAGCAGTGAATGGATTGACATGTATAGTAGCCTATTTTGGTTGAGGCCATATTTCTTGTGTGTGTGTTTGTGTGTGTTTGTGTGTGTGTGTGTGTGTGTGTGTGTGTGTGTGTGTGTGTGTGTTTGTGTGTGTATGAGAGAGAGAGAGTTTATTGCTTATGTTGTCGGTTGTATGTGTTAAAGTGGGGCAGCAGACGGGTTATAGCCTGTACAGGACTGTTGTGGCTTCATGATTATGATCATAAAATAGAAAAAATAATAAATAAAATAAAAACCCAGGTCTGTATTTACCTCGAGCTCCACCTCCCTCCCCCCCCGCCCCCCTTATAGGACGTTCACCTGCTACATGTAGCAGTAATAATAACCGCTAATTCATTTTTACGCAAGAAGACATGAACACTTTTGACTATGTAGTGCCTCCCAGCAGTGTGTGTGAGCATGTGTGTGTGTTTTACTCCAGGTTTGCATCCTGTAAATTGTCATAATTTACACATTACAGCATATTTTACTCCGTTTTTGTACTGTCTTTCCACAGTAGTGCAGGGCTAAAACGACTTCTTAAGGGCTCTAGCTCCCCTTCTTCTTCTGCTACGATGACAGTGATTCATAGTGTTCAAACAGTATATGTTATAGTGTATTTAACGGTGTGCCGGCCCGGGTGCAGGCAGCTCCGATCATCCGGGGGCCAAAAAGTCCAAACAGGAGTCCGCGAAAGCTCTGTTCCTGCTCGTGCAATGTTTGATGGGATATTATCGTGGTTCAGAGTGAGGATTTATTAGTGATTCTATAATAGCAGAAACAAGGCGGACTGGGTTTTGTGGGGAGGATGGAGGCGGTTATCCTCCCCGATTACCTCGGAAATCCCCCTTTAACGAGGGGTTCATTTCATAATGTGTCTTATGTGGAGGGATATCGCCTCCTTCACACGTTTTATGATCTCTAACCCCAACACCGAAGGGGGCTCCTACTGGAATATGGTTAAATAGACCCTAACCCCCGAGCTGAAGCTTTAATATCCGAGTTTGATTCTAAACTCAACTTTTTACGACTGTGGTTGGAAATCTGGATAAATCATGTTCTCTGTGAAAAGGCAAATAAAATGTGATCAGGCCGAGGAGTGAATGTCATGGTTTAAGATCCTTCTCCTCGGCTCTCATCGGCATCTGTTGTCGAGTGGAAACCTCGTTTCTTATTCCGGCAAAATGTCAACTGCCACGCATTTGTTTAGGGCTTTGTCTAATTGACTTTGTAAAGGATTCATATATAACAGGTCTTAAAATGTTTCACCAAGGCTTGTAACATTTTCTCAGCCCGTGCAGATCATTTAATCCTTCATCGGAGCTAAAACGGCAAATTAATTATACACATAGGCCTACACTGAAAAAACTAACGTTGACTTTAATGACATGTATAATGTCAACACATTTCACATAATATTAGGTTAGTTGAAAGCAATACTGTTAAACATTTTTTTATTTCAAGTTAATAGTATTGCTTTCAAGTAACCTAATACAGTTATGTGAAATCCGCTGACATGTAATTCAAGTCAACATTTTAGTTTTGTTCAGTGTAGGATTTGCTCTGTCCTATAGTGTGTGCGTGCACTGAGGCAGACAGGGTTTGGGGTTAAATTCCTCATGTATGTTGCTCCAGTCAAAGCTCCGCCGGATCTAAGCTTCATGTTGTCATTTCATCCAGGAAAGTGTTTCACATTTCCCTTAATTCATAGCTGCTGACAGAATTGTATGTGGCGCCCACTTCCCTTCACTCCCTGCAGCGCGAAATCACGGAGCCAGCCTGTGACAGATAACACATACAAGACATTTACATCACTTACTAGTCCATGCATTTCCATAAAGACTCCCCTGTCTGTTCCTGTGGCTGTTTGACCGTAAACAGCAGCTCTGAGCCCATTGACGGACACTTGGAAGTCCAGTGAGAACATGAGAGGCACAGCAAGTGGAGGGCATCCTGCAGGGTGAACTTCTAGGCGCATATGTAATGGGTATTTTATTTTTCACACTGTGTACCTGCGGCCTTTACATAATGTGATCAGTCTAGGTGAGGAGTTTTTTATAATAGCAGTGAATACTCCCCTATTCAAGTTCACCCGGAATTGAAGTTGCAATTTATAGATGCAAAGAGTACATTTAAAGATAACATTTATATAATATATAATAAATGTGGTGAAATGAAAAGTTTATATTTTGAGCGAGAACAGGAAGTAACCGAAATATTAAAGGATAATACTTTTGCTATTTTAAGAATAATACTCATGTGATGATGAGCAAATAGGAAATATAAAAAAAAGAAAGAGGGCTCGTCATATTTCACAGGTTATTGACAAACATTTGTCCTCATAAGTTTGTGTGTGCAGAAAACTAAATATGTTACGTTTTTTTCTTTTTTGTTGGTGCGTCTTCGTACTGCTTTCTCCTGCCTGCACTTACACATCGGCAAGAAGTAAATGATTACCTCTTGGTTTTGAAATCATGTATTTATTTTCACTATGAATTAGCATTATTTCTGAATAAAAGTCTTTGTTTAGGGGTAGTTTTTTGTCTGCGTTATATAAGGGCTTTCAGTTTTTATGTTAATAAGTGTTGGTAATTTATAGCTTGTTGTGTAGTTTCTGATGGATTGAGATTGTGTGTTTCTGTTCTAAGAATCATGTTTAAAGCCTATAGTCACCCAGAAAAGTGTGTGTGTGTGTGTGTGTGTGTGGTGTGTGGTGTGTGTGTGTGTGTGTGTGTGTGTGTGTGTGTGTGTGTGTGTGTGTGTGTGGTGTGTGTGTGTGTGTGTGTGTGTGTGTGTGTGTGTGAGAGAGAGAGCATGCCTGTATAGAACATTAAAGTCACATGAGGATCACATTTCTGTAGTGGACTTACACTGGCGACTCTTTCTAACATTATTACATCACTCAAAATAATACATCTCTACTACAGCCCAGTGTTCTGGCAATTTATTAGAGAAATGTTGACCATGTGGACTCAATGTGAATGTGGGTCATAACAAAAGTACTTCCTCTTAACATCAATAAAATAAAAAGATTAGACGAATTTAAATCGAACCGCGCCTCACGGTCAGCCAAAACATATTTTTTCTGATTTTAGGAATTTTGATAATTTTGCCATAATTCACAGGACATCTCTCAGACAATTCACAACGGGCAATTCCCTTGTTAATTCATTAATGTTTATCATTAAATAAAACTTTAGCATTTTTGTAAATGCTAAAAAACGATGTAAATGTTAGGGTTTCCTGGTTTGCATCTTTTTATTATGTAAACTGAGTATGGGTTTGGACTTTTGGTTGGTTATTTAAAAAAATCACCTCATACCACTTTGTAGCACTTTTTTAACAACAATAAAATACAACACATTGACATTGCCCAACTTGCCTATAACCTCTTTATAAATGTAAAGGTTATCAAAAGATAATATTACTGATGTTGATTTTATATGTTTTTCCTCACCATAAAGCAAGATTTAATAATTCTAATCAAAAGCCACTACATTTGAATAGATTAGATACATTGCTTGCTGGTTTACAAGGCATTGCACATGGGTTACAAATAAAATAAAATGTATCAAATTAGAAACCATCATTAACAGTGACTATATATTTACATTTTAACAACAAAAAGTTACATGTCTACTACAGAGTATCAATAGATAACACAATAAAACATATACAGAATAACTTAGAATACACAAGTAATAGAAACATTTACTAACACAACAAAGGACATGGGTCCTTGGGTTTCATTTTCTTATAATTGTTTTTGCATTAAGCTTTAATTGATTTCATGTTAATGGACAAATGGCGGTGATAAGATGTGTGATGTAAAATGCTGGCCTCTCATCATGTGCCCACTCTCTCCGAACAGCAGCGGGCAGGAGGCGGGGCCGGCAGACGTACAGCCGCTACCAGACCCTCGAGCTGGAGAAGGAGTTCTTGTTCAACCCGTACCTGACCCGGAAGCGTCGCATCGAGGTGTCGCACGCTCTGGCCCTGACAGAGCGGCAGGTGAAGATCTGGTTCCAGAACCGGAGGATGAAGTGGAAGAAGGAGACACACAAAGACAAGTTCCCCAGCAGCAAGAGCGAACAGGAGGCGGTGGAGAGGGAGAGGAGGGAGAAAGAGTTGCGGGACGGAAGCGGAAGTGGCGACGGTGGAGGTGGTGAAGAAGGAGGAGGTCCGGCTGTGGTGGTGGGGAACAGCGGGGGGTCACAGGCTTCTGTGAGTGAGGATTGCTGCGAGAAAACGCAAATGTAGGGAGGAGAGTGTTGGGGGGGGTGTACAGGAGGGGATTTTTAGTCTTAATTGAGGCCATTGGACTGCTCCACTGTCTCCACAATTCAATTGATGGAAAGGAACTTGGGTCTCCAAAATGGCGGCTGAGGATGGACAGGAGGGGCCAAACGCCTCTGAAAAAAAGAAGCAAGAAAGTGAACAAAAAAAATAGAAGAGAGTGGTGCAGGAATCAGTCCTGAAACCCAGAAATTAGTAAACATTTTAACACATCCGGTTCCCTCATCTTGACGTCAATGGTGTTTTTGGTTAGATGCCTGAAAATAAGATCTGTGGTAGCGTAAGAGATGTTCACGTTTTGTTCTAAAACAGTTTTGCATTTACGCTTCAAAAATCATAAAGTGGTGTTAATATGTGGAGGTTATCCTGCTGAACAAATCGTGTAAGGATCAAAAATGTGTGTTTGCCACAGATCTTTTTTTGTCAATATTGCGAAATCCAATGGAAAATGCCCATTGATTTTTGTCGAGGGAGCCCTTGTGATGCTAACTTCCGGTCGGCTTACAAAAATGCCTCATTGCTGCACCACTCTATTAATGAGGGCGTCCAACAAGCATAGTCTACTCTAGTGTTTAAACAAAACAAAAAAAATGATAGCTTCCTTTCTTTGTGGAACAATTATCGTGGAAACATTTCTATATTGTTAGAAGTTTATCATTAACAATTTTATCTTTGGCAGCTGTATAGTTTTTAAGTTAAAAAATGATGATGGTGCACTTTTTACTGTACTTCTTCTCACTTGTATGTTGTTGTTGTTATGGCAATGATTGATTGATGCTGATGATGATAATGATGATGATGACGTAGCAATTAATGACATTTCCAACAACAGGAAACTGCCTATTTATGCCGTTTTAGTAGGTCTCTTTTTTACACACTCTAATTGTCGTTTTAGTTCGTTTTTTGATCGATGGTGTTTGTTTTATGTTGTCTTCTTTTTCTCTTTTTGGGTAAAAAGCATGCGCACAGTGCAGAATAAAAAAAGAGAGAACATTCATAAAAATAAAAACGAGGAAAAATCTAATACAATTGTGTTATGCGTTTAATATGGTGCGAGGTTCTGGTATGAGTCGAGATTAATTTCACGGTATTATTTCAATTTCTTACAAGTATCAATAAAGATGGAGACATCAGTGGTCTTAGCCAATATCAACTCATAATCAGAAAGGATTGATTTCCTTTTGACTTTAATCTGCATTCTTCCACACCTTTTCCATCACCATTCTCCTTTCCTCTCTGTCAGCACCCAGACTGATAAAACTATTCAGTTCACAAGGCCACACATTTAAGCCTCGACTCGGAAATCTCCTCTTAAAATAACAGACGTCCCCCCCCTCCTTCCCCCCATACACCACACCCGTCCACACACACACATCCTACATCCTATCCAAACACCACTTTATTTATGGCCCGGTCCTCCACCTCCACTTACATTATTACAGGCCTCTATATTCACTATTACACTGCCTTCCATCATCATCACGATGACGACTTGAGGATTGTTTCCATCTGGAAGGATCAAACACTCTGCATATTCATGCATGCATATCCATCTTCATGCATTGGACTTCAGTTTGTTTCCCAGACGTTAGGGGAATCCCCAAAGCGCCAAATATTCTGATCAGGTTTCCAGGCATTATTTGGGAAACAGACGTTTTGTTTAAGCCTGTACAACAGTGTGTGTAGTTTGCATGGGAGCAGTCTCTGCCTCTGTGTACACACAATCTGTCTCCGCCAAAACATTAAGATAAGAATGTAGCCTACAATAATTCAATGCGGTTGTATTTGACATTGATGTTGCAGGCCTATACAACTATAGTTCTTGTTATTTTGACATTTTAACAGACAGTTAGGAGTTCATGACAGAGTGCAACTATGTAATTTTTCCACTTAAACACATTTAAGGGATTCACTACAGATTCACTACAGATTTAAAAGGAATAATTAAATACAGTTAAGTCGAAGATTAGAGACGTTGGTCTTCAAGTTCAAAGACACTTGGATTTTGAGCTGCAAATAACCCTGATGACATCACAGGGTTATTATAGCCTGCAACTGTTTTCATTGGCTGGGTAGCACTCCTGTTGATGAGTAAACAATTGCCCCTTTCATTCCAATGGCTATCTTTATAAAATGCCACATTAGTCAGCAATAGAACAGAAAGTACTCAATATATTTTCCTCGATGTCCAACAAACGCTGTAAAGACATAGGCATGCCTCCAATGTCTGACAATGAGACAGTGTTACTAGGCTAAACATTTTTATGCCGGGCGCCAATGGACCACCATGGGAGCACAATAGCAAATGCTGGCATATTTGCATTAAATCAAATGCCAACATTTCAAATGACATTAATTAAACTAGAGGTTTCGCTGCATTCTCATCAACTCAATTATTAACTATATGATATAGAGTGAACGCCCAAAAAAATTATTAAAAAAAAATCCCTTCTATGAATATAGTCCAATGGACATGTGATTTTACGCACGGAATAAAATTATGTTCTTTGTTCCAACACAATTTGCCATAAAAAAAAAAGAAATTATCATTTACTTTATTTGCCATAAGTGAGGATGGCGCTGTCTTTCACTGAAACAAACACCATTCAATTTCTCCAAATGTGTCCCTGAAAATCACTGGATTTTTACGCAAGCGTAACATTTACGCACGAGTGCTTAACGTTATTGGACTACTCGAGTATTTCCTAGCGATTTTACTGCTGCGTGTGGGAAAGGCCAAAAGTCACGGGAACATGTACGGATTTTACTCAAGGACCTGAGCACCTGCATCAGGATTGCGGTCGAATAGTCCCAAAAATCAGCTCCTAACGTCTATCTATCCCTTGACCTCTGTGTGAAACGTCATGGGGTTAATGGATAGTGGATAGGAGAATTCAAAAGGACTTAGTACTTAGACTGCAGTAGCCTACTTTAGAGAATCCAACTGCACTTTCACTATCCGACGTGTTTATGATGCGCCAGCGGACCTCATAAATGTGCGTCTGCTGCTGTTGGGAAACTATGGAAACTACAGTTTTCTGTACAGCGGACTACAACATGGATGTTTAATAAGAACGAGGGACTGTAAACTCATCTAGAGACTCTGCACCGTGCTCTGATGCTGTTGTTTTATGCTTTATGAACGGGGACAACAGAGAAACATATTCTTCATGACCAAAGTTGGAATTGAAATAAAAAAGGAAAGTGAAACTTATGCTCGTCACCCTCTCCCTCCGGTCCACATTAATACAAATGATCCCAATACGTATGATTGTATGAACTATGAAAAGATCTTAAAATCAATACAAATGTATTTATTATAAACGTTAGTCCTTAACATCTATCACTGTGTATATCACCATTCAAACATCTTTTAAAAGTTGAACAAACCCCACACAGCTCAGTAAAGACTGTGAAATGTTGACTTTATTTGATCATTTCAGTAAAAACTAACGTTCATATTTCTCTTTTTGATTATAATACTGATGAACGTTCAAAACAAAGCACTTTGGCAAGTTACCACATACGTTTTAAAATGCTAAATAAGCACCGTAACTTTCATGATATCATTTCTCGGTCATAATCGGTTGTTTCCGTGAACGGCCGACTGTTGTGTGACGGCAAATGCTGCGGCTGCAAGGCATTGTGGGGCAGCATTTTCTCCTCTCCTTTCGGTGAGGGAGGTCCAGTGGTTCCTAAGCTAAAGGAGGTTATAAAGGAAGTTTGAAACCTCCTTTCCTATCATCTAGAGAATTGGAACGGCACTTGAGGTACTTCCGGGTCATTTCACTCCGTTAGGAAGGTTCCTAAGCTAAATGGACTATTCGACTGCAACCCAGGTGAGTTTCCTCTACCTGAGGGGAGGATCCACATCATTCGTGAACTCGTAGGCGGGTGTGGTTTATCTTGAATGGCCTTCAGAGTGGAGACTGTGGGTGTTTCTCAATGTCGAGTAAAGCTGCTTCAGAGCCACTATTTCAAGCATACTACGTCATCGAGTGCCGCCGAAGTACTGTTCCAATCTCCAGCATACTTGGAAATCTACCGAGCCCGGCGTACTCCGTTTGGAGAAATATCGAGGCTGCACATGAGTAGACTCCGCGGTCTTAAAATCCCCACAATGCTTTGCGCACGGACCAATTTCCAAAATCTGTGGCGAAAAATGTAAGGCGGGGCCTCTCATATGACGCACACCTGCACACTTGCTAGCGTGTTCCACTCTTCGTTTTCCAGATGCTCGGCAGACATGTGCTACCCAAGCAAGCGTACTCGCAATTGAGAAACACCCACAGTCAAGATAAAATATGTTTCTTCTTGTTTTTTGTAGGACATCGTGCAATGTGTTTCCAACATCATCCCTTTGATGTTTACAACACTGGTTTGCTAAGCGTACAGCTTCAATGCTTCTCATTGTTGAGAAATATTAACCTGGAATGCGTTAGATTTAGAGGATTATTTAGATTAGGTGGAATCGGGCTTCATGTAGCTGCAGCAATGCTTTATCGTGGGCCAGTGGCGGCGCCAGGGGGTGCTAAAGCACCCCCCAGGATAGCCATAGCACCTCCTAAGCACCCCCAATAAATGTGTGTGTATTTCTGAGGCACACGTTTATATGATCATTATAGGTATAAAAAAAAATAAGAGCATATATGAAAAACAGGTATGAAATACTATAAGGCAGTAAAACAAGAATACAGTTTAAAAGGGGAGTGATTTGTAAAATATCCATAAAGAAATAGAAAATCTGCTTACAGGTCTGTTTCATATGGGTGTTGAGAGATGTATCCATAGATCTCTTCATGTTGCTCTCAAAGTGCACCAGATTGATGCTTTTAACTTCAATATTTAAAAAAAAAATCTTCCCGGGGGAGCATGCCCCCGGACCCCCTTAGAGGATGTGAGGTCCACTCCCCACTTATAAAAAAAATAGTACTTTACCCCTGCTTACACCTATATGTCGGCCCGTGAGCTGATTATCGAGCCTTCATTAATGTAACAGTCGCGGGTAAACTGTGTATGTGCGTGTGCGTTCAAATTCAACTGTAGCGCCCGGGACATTAATGGGAAACCCTAAATGTTTGAGCACCCTCTATGAAACGTCACCCCCAAAAGAAAATCTCTGCCACTGTCGTGGGCAGTTTTGCAGAAACTCCTGTGAATGCAGTGAGCAGAGGCGTCACACTGTAGTGGCAGCACACAACAGAATGTTTTGTTCTGCTGAGTGGGGTCCTTTCTTCTGCATGTGTGGTCTGCAAAGTAAAAGATCTCCTCTCTAAGTCTCTTCGCCAGTTTTACGCATGTGCCTGGAGCCATTCCATTCCCAGTCCAATCAATACCACCTCTAATGGTGTTCTCCACTTTTTGCACACGACTTAACCTACTTTCAACCCAGCAGTAAAGTGTTCAGTATACGGGCTGGATGTTTGTCAGCATCAAACGTTTTGTTTTCCAGCTCTACACGCGCGCAGTGATTACTGGACACGTTCCGAGCTGCTGCGTATTGATTGTTTAATATAGATTGTATGTTGTGGGTTTGTTCCAGTGTGTTAATAATATTGCATCCAGGGGGAGACACCGTCGGCCATTGGGCATCTTGACATCACATGGACCCAAGGTCACGTGGTCCGCGAGACAGAGGGAGGGGAGGAGAGTAGAGGGGTGGGGTGATTTTTTGTGTAAATCTAGACGGTAATGTCTCGCCGATAATTCACGGTGCCTCGTAAAGGACGACATTAAAGCGCCCCTGGGCTACAAATCAAATGCGCCAAATTATGAGTTCGCTGGACCTCGTCAATGCGCTGTTTTCCAAATATTCCTCTCTTCACAGATTCTGCAACTTTCACATTTGTTTGACTTCCTCTTCTGCTGCTGCCGTGTGCGCACTCGGTGCCATGGATCACTCCACGTCTCCAGAGGCTGCCCTGGCCGGCCTGCAGGAGGCAGAGTAGCAGCATTTCAAAAAGGGGGAGATGCAGATTTACTCCTGGATGATAAACTCAGGTGAGGAGGAGTTGGGGGGGTTGAGTAATGACATGTAAGGAGGTCATTAGCAAGGCCTCACGGGTGAGTTGGAGAAACAGAGACGTAAGGGAGGGGAGTTTGGGGCAGAGTGATTCCCTTCAGATATTTCACAATGAACTAATCAGGTGCTAGAAAAGTCCAAAAAATACATTAAAATCGAAACAAAAAAGTAAATGCATCAGGTATCCATATCTGTCTCACAGTGAGGACATTTACATTGCTACAGCAAAGGGACAGTGCCGATAAAGACTCAATAAGAGAGCTATAAAAAGGCAAGCACTTCATAAAATCAGCGGTTCATAAAAATAAAAAATACACATCCAAGGCAGAAAAGTAGCATCATTGTAACAATACATGTATTGAAGTTGCAGCCAGTATATTACAGTGGTAAATAGTGAGAAAACCATCTTATGCTAGTTTACTAAATAATTGTGTTGCATTTTACATTAACTTGGGCTTTTATGAAGTAAAGAAACGTTTCTGAAAGGATTCACGTTCAAATTCTTAAATTCATGTAAATAAAAGTTACAAAGAAAGAGAATATTGGATAGGGTGAACATGTTTAACTGACTAAATAGGTGACGAGGACAGTGTGTGTGTGTGTGTGTGTGTGTGTGTGTGTGTGTGTGTGTGTGTGTGTGTGTGTGTGTGTGTGTGTGTGTGTGTGTGTGTGTGTGTGTGTGTGTGTGTGTGTGTGCGTGCGTGCGTGCGTGCGTGCGTGCGTGTGTGTGTGACAGATATAGAGGTGTAGTTAAACCCAATAAGACCGCTCGTTATACGGTGGGCCCGGTTGCGCAGCGGCCAGTGCCGGTGTCTGAACTATGCCATGCCCGCTTCTTCTTTTTCTATGTCACTTTTTTTTAACAACCCCCCTCCTCTCTCTCTCCCTCTCTACCTCTCTTTGCAGATCTTTTATGGCTCTACGACCTCCATAAAACCATAATTTAAGACGTGGTGAATATTCATTAGGTGGTATTGTGTTTCAGGAGGGGACCTGGGAGCGCAGGGGTTGCTGAGTGTTATCCAAAATACTTAGAAAGTGAAGCACAGCCTCCCACTTCCTCTCACGGTGCTCCCGGTGACCGGTTACACTCGGTGTTTATGTCATGACGCTTTACTCAGTCAGTACTAGCTCACCCACTGAGAGCTCATTGTGCTATTTACAGTACAAGCTAATACTAAAAACAGACAAGCAAATTACCAGATGTGGGTTTGAGAGAAAGAAGCTGTGTGTGTGTGTGTGTGTGTGTGTGTGTGTGTGTGTGTGTGTGTGTGTGTGTGTGTGTGTGTGTGTGTGTGTGTGTGTGTGTGTGTGTGTGTGTGTGTGTGTGTGTGTGTGTGTGTGTGTGTGTGTGTGTGTGTGTGTGTGTGTGTGTGTGTGTGTGTGTGTGTAGATGTAACAGACACACAGAGAGATAGTCAGTGTAGAAAATAAAAACGTCCTCTGGAAATGCAATTATTTATATTTTTTAGTGTTGCAGTCTCATAAAGTCAGATTCATTATTTTGTGAATTTTGTTTGAAACAGATGAAGGGAGACAGAACACATATTGGGAAATACTATCAAAATGTAATAATAAAACAAACATCTTCATCAGCTTTATTTCTAGTTACAAAAAGGGAACCGTATATCAACATTATACCACCCAATGTAATGAAATAAAACACAACGTTTAGGGGGAGACATTATTTGTACTGGTGTGTGCGTGTGTGTGTGTGTGTGTGTGTGTGGGTGTGTGTGTGGGTGTGTGTGTGGGTGTGATTGTGTGTTTGTAATAGCAGTATACGAGCGCACACCAATCACAGGCAGCACGAAATAACATAAATAAGACATTTACTTTAGTGTGTAACGGTGCATACTTGAATGCAATAAAAGGAATTCATGTAAAAGAAGCAACTGTACAATTATTATAAAACTATTTTAAAAAACAATTACAAAAAATAAGAAAAATAGAAAATATTAAAAAGAAATATAGAAATATACAGTATGTTAGTTACGTATACATTAATCACAGAACAGTATATCAAACATAGACACACACACATACACACACACACACACACACACACACACACACACACACACACACTCACACACACTCACACACACACACACACACTCACACTCACACACACACACTCACACACACTCACACACACACACACACACTCACACACAAACACACGTCGCTGTGCAGCAAAAAGGAAGTGGCACACAGATAAGCACACACACTTACACATAGTCAATCACACACACTCCCATGCTGCTGACAGTCATCACACACACATTCTGACCGCTGCCTTCCATCAACAGGAGGAGGAGGACACCCACTGTAGAGAGAGGAGTGTGTAAAGCACAGCAGGGGGGGGGGGTATTTACTCACACTTATTCCAGAGGTTTGTAAACTTAGTGAAGACGCTTCATTCTAAAGAATTCAAATGGTAAAAAAGAAACAGGCATGTGTTCTATGAAACATAGCAAATACATATGTCAATTAAAATAATGCTTTCTCTATTTCTACTTAATTAAGTATATTTGATCAGGGATACTGTTTGATAAGTAGCACAATACATTTATAAAGACTTTCAATTAGTAATCATTTAACTCAAGTCACTTTGAGGGATTTAAAAAAATAGAGCAAGAAAGTATGAAATATGACTCAATGTGTAAATAACAAAAGAGAGATAGTATCAGTAAATAAACATGGAGTTCATTTAAAATAAATAATAACACTGTATTGTTATCGTTCTCTGACATTGTACAAAGTGTGTTACTAAACTCCAGAAACATACTGAAACACACATATAAAAACACACTGAGTGGATTTGGGTTCTTTTACTCATACAAAAATACTTATGGTTTTTGTATTTTGTTTGTAAGACAAAACCTTAGAAATACTGAGGTCATTATCCTAAATCCTCCTCTTCTCATGGTGTGTGTAGCATCTGCTATTATGTATCTCAAATAACATTCTATCAATTCAATTGTCTGCGGGTGACGTTATGTCCTCACAAGAGGACACCAATGCTGTTTCAAGTCCATCTCATGTGAACTTTTGTCCAATCCTTTTTATGATGTTGGCGCCTAAAGGAAGTCAAATGCAGGTATCTGGAGTAAGACCTTTACAACAACAGGGTGACAACAAAGGCAGAGTTTGTGACATGAGGGTCCACAGCAGTACCTCACCGTGTGTGCAGATACACGCAGTGTGTGTGAGGTGTGTGTGAGGAACAGTGTGTGTGAGGAACAGTGTGTGTGGACAGTGTGTGTGAGGAACAGTGTGTGTGGACAGTGTGTGTGGACAGTGTGTGTGAGGAACAGTGTGTGTGGACAGTGTGTGTGAGGAACAGTGTGTGTGAGGAACAGTGTGTGTGGACAGTGTGTGTGAGGAACAGTGTGTGTGGACAGTGTGTGTGGACAGTGTGTGTGAGGAACAGTGTGTGTGGACAGTGTGTGTGAGGAACAGTGTGTGTGAGGAACAGTATGTGTGGACAGTGTGTGTGAGGAACAGTGTGTGTGAGGAACAGTGTGTGTGGACAGTGTGTGTGGACAGTGTGTGTGAGGAACAGTGTGTGTGGACAGTGTGTGTGAGGAACAGTGTGTGTGAGGAACAGTATGTGTGGACAGTGTGTGTGAGGAACAGTGTGTGTGAGGAACAGTGTGTGTGAGGAACAGTGTGTGTGAGGAACAGTGTGTGTGGACAGTGTGTGTGAGGAACAGTGTGTGTGAGGAACAGTGTGTGTGGACAGTGTGTGAGGAACAGTGTGTGTGTGGACAGTGTGTGTGAGGAACAGTGTGTGAGGAACCGTGTGTGTGAGGAACAGTGTGTGTGGACAGTGTGTGTGAGGAACAGTGTGTGTGGACAGTGTGTGTGAGGAACAGTGTGTGTGAGGAACAGTGTGTGTGAGGAACAGTGTGTGTGAGGAACAGTGTGTGTGAGGAACAGTGTGTGTGTGGACAGTGTGTGTGAGGAACAGTGTGTGTGAGGAACAGTGTGTGTGGACAGTGTGTGAGGAACAGTGTGTGTGGACAGTGTGTGTGAGGAACAGTGTGTGTGTGGACAGTGTGTGTGAGGAACAGTGTGTGAGGAACCGTGTGTGTGAGGAACAGTGTGTGTGGACAGTGTGTGTGAGGAACAGTGTGTGTGGACAGTGTGTGTGAGGAACAGTGTGTGTGGACAGTGTGTGTGAGGAACAGTGTGTGTGAGGAACAGTATGTGTGGACAGTGTGTGTGAGGAACAGTGTGTGTGAGGAACAGTGTGTGTGGACAGTGTGTGTGGACAGTGTGTGTGAGGAACAGTGTGTGTGAGGAACAGTATGTGTGGACAGTGTGTGTGAGGAACAGTGTGTGTGAGGAACAGTGTGTGTGAGGAACAGTGTGTGTGAGGAACAGTGTGTGTGTGGACAGTGTGTGTGAGGAACAGTGTGTGTGAGGAACAGTGTGTGTGGACAGTGTGTGAGGAACAGTGTGTGTGTGGACAGTGTGTGTGAGGAACAGTGTGTGAGGAACCGTGTGATGTGAGGAAACAAGTGTGTGTGAGGAAAAAAACAGTGTGGTGTGAGGAACAGTGTGTGGTGGACACAGTGTGTTGAAGGAACAGTGTGTGTGTGGTACAGTGTGTGTGGAGGAACAGTGTGTAGAGTAACCGTGTGTGTGAGGAACAGTGTGTGTGGGGGGGACAGTGTGTGTGAGGAACAGTGTGTGTGGACAGTGTGTGTGAGGAATAGCAGTGTGTGTGAGGAACAGTTGTGGTGTGAGGAACAGTGTGTGTGAGGACAGTGTGTGTTGAGGAACAGTGTGTGGTGGTGTGGACCAGGTAGTGTGGTGAGGAACAGTGTGTGTGAGGAACAGTGTGTGTGAGGAACATGGGGTGTGTAGTGGACAGTGTGTGTGTGGACAGTGGTGTGGTGAGGAACAGTGTGGTGTGAGGAACACGTGTGTGTGTGGACATGTGTGTGAATGACCAGTGTGATGTGGAGGAAAGTGTCTGAGGAAGTGTGAGGAACAGTGTGTGAGGAACAGTGTGTGAGGAACAGTGTGTGTGGACAGTGTGTGTGAGGAACAGTGTGTGTGAGGAACAGTGTGTGTGAGGAACAGTGTGTGTGGACAGTGTGTGAGGAACAGTGTGTGTGGACAGTGTGTGAGGAACAGTGTGTGTGTGGACAGTGTGTGTGAGGAACAGTGTGTGAGGAACCGTGTGTGTGAGGAACAGTGTGTGTGGACAGTGTGTGTGAGGAACAGTGTGTGTGAACAGTGTGTGTGAGGAACAGTGTGTGTGGACAGTGTCTGCATGGGAAGCTAACAAAATCACTATCACAGTAAATCTATTTCCTCTCTGCAGCTCCTCTCATGTGCTGACTGTATAATAAACATTTATTATCTTTCACCAACGCGGTTAAAGTAAACAGCCGTAAAGCCCAGGCTGTTTCTTTACAGCCTGTTTATTCGCTTTGATTGCACTGAGTCAGGGTCTGTTTAAAGATTACACACTAGAAATGTAGAAAAACATCTTCAATATATCATTGATACTTTTGTTACTCTTCTTACTGACTGCACAACTCAGAGAAACTGTGTGCCTTTTACAATGGGTTCATGCTAGCTCTTGCTGCTACCTCATCACTTTGATATGTTCACACACTTCTAATGCTGCTAACCATTTAACAAATGTTTATAAGATATACTTTATTGATACCAAATTGGGACGTGTTTTCGTCACAGCAGCACGTTAAAACAAGGCATAGCATATAATTTGAGAAATAAGAAGAGTAGAAAATAAACAATGAATAAAATATCTCAAAATAGACAATATAAAAAGTAAATTATAAACAAGTTGACCGTGAAAGATACACATCTGTAGACTATCTGTAAAATGAACACTGGCCAAATTACAGCTAACTCAAAAATGTATTATGTCAACAAATGTCACATAACTGTATTAGGTTAGTTGATAGCAATAATATGAAGTTGAACCTGATTTAATATGTAGGATATTGTTAACATTATCATGGATGTTATTTGATTATATTTTGTTGTTTTATTAACTTGCCTCTTTATTTGATCATCTTATGAATTGATGATTCTGATTAAAGGATGCATTTCACTCGTTTGGGGAAGAGATGGTTTCTCATTTCTAAAAAATGAATCAAAAAGTCCACTTCCAAAACTCCAACCTGTACAAATGGTTCCTCTCTGCAGTGTTTGTGCAGAGGGGAATGTTGCAGCACTCTGTGGCCGGCAGCTGACCTCAGAGCAGGGAAACTGTGACCCAGTTTCTCCTTAACCTTCAGGCGCTGCGTGACCTCTGAAGGCAGAAGGTCAACACGCTTTCTGTGACCTCACTCAGCACACACTACTCACAAATAGAGCAAT
Source organism: Trematomus bernacchii (assembly GCF_902827165.1). Lineage (NCBI taxonomy): Eukaryota > Metazoa > Chordata > Actinopteri > Perciformes > Nototheniidae > Trematomus > Trematomus bernacchii. The sequence goes on from NW_022987869.1 coordinate 4,406,895, forward strand.
GCATTTCATACTTTTTCTTCAAATAAGATTAGTAATGCAACTGGAAGCATGTTCCAACTTAGATTGTAAAAGACACTTTATTGTCCTCCATCTACAGTGTATTCCAATTGATTCTGTATGTTTGATATTGTGTATTCCTTAGATAGTCTATAGATATGTATCTCTCTGCTGTTGTTTACAGTATTTACTCCTAATGTGTATTATATATTTAATGTGCAATAGCTTCTTGATATGCTGTTGTAACAAAGATATTCTCTAGTTTCGTATTTCAATCAAGTCAATCTCATCTAATCTGCTCCATCTCATTTATTCACAGCCATACTTAGTCATAACAGCGTTTTCCTTTGTCCAACATGCAAAAAGAATATGTTGCAAACCACATGATACAGGTCCAGAACAAGGTACAAACAGATGATGCATACACATGTAAGAAACTAATAACAACCACAGAGGTGGAATGTAAAGTACATCAAAGTACTGTACTTAAGTGAGGTACTTGTGAGTTTTTTATTGTTACTTTATACTTCTCCTCCACCACATCTTGGAAGCCAATATTGTACTTTTTACTGCACTACATTTATCTGACAGCTTTAAACTGAATTTATAATAAAGGGTCATCTTCTATCTTCAATATATTCAGATAATTAGCTTTTGCTAAATATCATTCATTTTGAAGTATTATTGAAGGTAAGATATTTGATTCTGAAATAAACAACTACGCATAACGGATACTTTGACTGTTGGTACTTTAAGTATGTTTGGATGCTTATTAGTTTCTACTTTCACCTAAGATTTATAATGCTTGTAAGAGAGTCATTTAAATATCTATTATTTCTACTGTATTAAGTAAAAGATCTGAGTACTTTTTACACCACTGCATATAAATAAAAGTATTCTGAAATATGAGTACAAAAGGTATAAATGCACATAAACAAATATAAACCCAACCAAGCAATGTGTCCATGTGTTTCTGCTCTAAATGGCTGCAAGCTTCTCCTGCATGTCCTGTCTTTCTTTGCCTCAGCTTGAAGCCCCTCTCTCACCGTGTGTGTGACTCATGCACATCTCCTCAGTTGGTGGAGCGCTGGGCAGACAGACGGCAGCTGGAACAACATGGGACCACGTGATGAGGAAGTGCTTTATGGTGTTTGCAGAGACACCACAGTGTTTGTCAGGAAGTGGAGGAGGAACCTCAGGCTTTGCTTCAACACAGACACACACATTACAGATATCATTTATTCATTCCATTTGGAAATCAATCAGTCAGTTTAAAGATCCTTCATAGAGTGCAAAAGGGTTACATAGTGCGAGTGCTGTTTGGATTACAGCCTGTGAAAGATACATGAATATGTTCCTCTTCCATATTTCTTTATAATTGTACGGAAATTGTTATTCAAGTATCCATGCAACCAATGTACATTTCTAATAATTCAGTAGTTTATGTCCCATATTACAAAATGGGTGTCCCACATTTCTATATTAATATACAGAGTACACTTTTTTTTCTTTTTTTTATTTAACCTTTATTTAACCAGATAAAAAGCATTGATATAAAATCTCATTTTCAATGCTGACCTGGCCAAGAAGGCAGCAACGTCACACATAACACATAACACAAACATATCAAATACAGAGAACATAACTAAGAACGTTCAACGTTTAAGTGAAAAGTGTATGTTATGTTACTGTTAAGAGGGAAAACAATGGGAACACTTACTCTAAAAGTGCAAACAGGCAGCACATGAGAAGAATCAATGTGCTGATTCCGCTGCTTTACATTCATGACTTATATCCACTACAACCTTTTCTTTCTATTGTTGTCCCTTCTATTAATGAATTTTTTTGTCTTTGCTAAAACAAAAGGGAGGAAAGAATAATGATCCCAAATATTGGAAATTATCTTAACATATCTATAATAAATCAGACACAATGATGTCTCAACTTGAATGTGCACTCACCAAGTTGCCATTTTTCAAGATCGAAGATGATTGAAGATTGACTCACCATCAGCATGTTCATCTTTCTTACTCCACATGCTGCATCAATGTTTCTCTTTCCTCCAACAGTATCTGATGCTAGAAATTCCATATTTTTAAATCAAAGTATTTGACATAACTGTAACCCCACACAGTGAGCCAAGAACAAGACGGTGTGGTTACTTCTTTATTATTTCATCCATACAGAAATGTGTAGCTTTACTGCAATAAGAGGAAAAGGATGAGGAGGAGAGGGGATCATAATGACTTCACAGGACAGTCTAAGATAACATCTTCTTTCCCAATTGCTCTTGTAAGGAACAGAGGAAATCAAAAGTTATTTTCACCCTCCATTCGTGTTATCATCCTCCAGCAAACATGTGCCAGTGTTTTTAAAGAGCTGTCAATGCCTAACTTACATAAACAGTTGCTTTAGAGCAGGGGTCTCCAACCTTTCTTCATCTGAGAGCTAATGAGAGTGAATAATAAAGTTTCTATCGGGTCACTATCAGCCTGTCACTCATTATTTTCAGGGAGGGGGCGGGGTTTGGAGGAACAGAGAGGAGACGATGATCGCGGAAGCTTTCCTCCACAAGTATTTATCAACTGAAAATAGTAAGAGGACATTCATACTCTGCAATCCAATACTTGATTAAATCCACCAAAAACCTGACATGATGATAACGAGTGTTTTTCAAAAAACACAAATCCCTCCCTGTGTGTCTCTGAGCCGCAGCGACAGGGCCTGATTCAGAGCGGGTCATTCTGCTGTTGGTTCTGGACTGGTGTTGGTGGAGAAAGCAGACTGCTCCGTGTGTGGTGTCTCCGACTCGCTGTGCCGCTGTCACGTCTGTTCCTTGATCTCTGCGTCACCGACCAATTTGATATTCGTTTGACAGAAAAAATTCTAAAATAAAAAAACCTTATTGTCCAGCCGCGGCCGAAAAATCAAGAAGCAACCTTATACGCTATAATCGATAATCGAGCGGTGAACTACTGAAAAGCTGCCCCACGAGCTACCGGTAGCTCGCGATCGACGTGTTGGAGAGCCCTGCTTTAGAGATTACAGCTCAATGTATGTCTACATTTTCAGAAATGAAACAGAAAGGTTCTCTAATGTTCTGTTGGACCACAGGAACATCTTCTGGTAACGGATGGAGATGTATCAGCTGTAATGCCTTATTATACTCTTCTTATCCGAGAACAAAGGGACAGCATTGCTGTTGATGAATGAAACATTAATGTACGAAGTGAAGGAGTGGAAATGATTAAATGTTAAGTTTAATGTTGTGTTTGTTGGACAATCAGACCTGAACAACCCCTCTGCTATCAAGGATTTAGAAATGCAGAAAAACTCAACTCTGTCTGAGATTTTCAAAGCAATCAGAAAATTATACTTTTTATAATCATTGGTTTTAATGATTCCATTGTACTTTTTCGAAATCAGATTTATGTTGTCGTTTCTTATCCTTTCCAAAAACAGTATTCATCAGTTTTTTTGTGAATCAGATGTTTATGAAGATGTGTGACTGTCAGCAGATTGCCTTGTGTGTTAGAATACTGTATGGCTTTGATCTGGTCCCTATGGGTTATAAACACATAAGACCTGGCGCTCTCAGTTCAATGGAAGGGAAATGCTCAAAACAGTTAGCTAATTGAAGCTATCTCTTGCAATAATATTATTCTTATGTATTTGGATGTGTTTTGCCTATATTTCTGTATTTGCAAGTGTTAACTGAGACCTATACAATATATATATTCAAACAATAATGCATATGAAAATAAAAGAATATAAAATGTAACTGCCATGAGTATGTCATCATTCATTTTAGATTATTCTGCCTTTCATCTGGAAATATTTAAAGACCGCAGCTGTGGATCTGTTGGAAGATAATACTGTTTCTTAACATGAACAAAATAACCACCATCAACAGAAATAATAGACAATTTAATAATCATTTATTATAGTCCGAGACAAACATTTTACAAATAAAATTACTCTAAGTATTTTTCTGAAAAAGTTGGTGCGGTGACAGCACACAGTTACATATCATTTATAATACAGCCAATGTTATAATAAGGAGCTAGGAAGAGGAAACAGCAAGTTTAGTTTTGGATTATTTTCAATTTATTAAATCATTATGGAATTTCAGACAAGCCCAATAGATGCAGGTTTTCTTATTTGTACTTTATAGTCTTACAAATACATGCAAATACAAAATACAGAGGAACAAAGAAACGTGTGCATCGTTACCGTTATTTGGCCCACACAGAAGCTGTTCATTTCTAACCTTCCTTTATCGGTTTCACTTTGACTTGAGAGAGTAATCACGACTTTCACAGCTTGTAAACCTCAGTAATGAGTCAATTCGCTCTTAAAATATCCTCACCTTGTTTACAGGTTTAAGTATATTAACGGCTTTTTACCTCCCACTGTTTCAGCTAATGGCTAAATAACGTTCAAGGTCTCAGTATTTAAAAGTGCGTCTTTATTTAGCATCTGAAAAAAGGAAATACATGAATGTTCAAATTCAAATTATTTGATCTGATAATCAATAACACATTTGTAGACAGTTCAATGAGATTATTTTGAAAGCACATTTATTTTAGTTGGAATAATAACACCTTGCATTTTTTACTGCCTTGTTTAAAGGTGTTTGAGAGTGCGCATTAGTTGAGTTATTATGTCAAATGCTCAGAAATGTAAACCATTACCAATTCTAAACAGAACAACGTTTAATATAATATAATATCACACCTGACTGAGATAGCGCATGTTAGTTTCAAAAGATATATGTTTAAGCACTATAGTGGTCATATGTAAAACACAGACTACGATAATACAACTTTCCATCTCCATTTGTTAAATAAAGGCGCATTTGCAAGGACATTTTTATATTTTACGCATTCATTATCTTTGAGGATTTCTCAAAGCTTGTGTGTTAAAAAAAGAGCAATAGATTGCTTTTAGACCGACCTCCCTCCGGACCGACCCCCCCTCACCACCTCGCTGCAAACCTGCCGAGCCGCGGGCAGTTTAACCCGCATTTACCTGCGTTCATCGTGCCCAGAAAATCCAGGTCTGCTCCATTCCAGCAGCACACAATCTCTCCAAATCCAAACCAAATGTCTGCGGGTGAGTGTTGCCTGGAAGAACTCTGCTGAAACCAAAAAGAGCCCAACATATACTTGTGGAGGGCGGTGGTGTGTGGGGGATGTTAAGGCAGGTCCTAATGTCTTTATTGCGTCCATGAAAAGGCCGGAAACCCCAATAAAAGCAACACACACACAAAGAGAGCAGCAGACAGTGCGCTGCGGCCTGTTTGTGCTCCTGCTTTGTTTTCTAACTCGGGACACTTTCATAGAGGAAGTGTTGGATCCGCGTTCACCAGACGTGCACTTTGGAGAGGGTCACATGTGGGTCAGTGAAGGTTTGAAATAACGTTTTCAAATACAACAATCTCAGTGCAGATGTCTAAAATCACCAGGTGTTAGATTACGCGTGAAATGAATAGGCTTTATTCCTGTTGATAGCAGGTTGAACATATTTTTGTAACCCGGACACACATTCTTGTAGATTTGTATATCCACATTGTTTTATAACACTGATAGGAGAATACGTAATGAACGCAGATGTTGAAGAAACATGCAATGTAGAGTAACACATATAGGCCTACGAAGAAACACAAATTCTCCTGAATAACAAAAAGCTGGATTTTTACGGCACAAACAGGACTAGGTGGATGATGTAGCCTATATGCAGGTCGGTCTATTGATTGCAGCATTTTACGTGTCCAATATGGTTTTTTTTTGGCACTCGAAAATGTCTGTAGCGCTGAAAATGTCGATTGGACCATGCTGGCCCATGCAGTTTTATTGAAGCAAACACACGAATTGTTTGTGTAGTCCTGCAAATATGGCGGCGTTGAGCTAATACAAGAGAAAGCCAGGAGGCGTTTGGGATCAGTGGACAGATTCAAGAAAATGTATTATAACTGTTTCCCATGCAGAGCAAGTGTATACGATTCGGCCTCCGGTTATTCGAGTGAAATTGGCCTTGGTGTCTCTGTGGATTCAAACTACACGTTACATGTTTATATTCACCCAGTTTGCTATTATTGCATGTTCTTCTATCAGTGTTATAAAACATGCAACGTAGGGTTACACATGTACAAGAAACCCATGATTTGTGTCATAAATCTGTTCATCTGCTATCAACAGGAATGAAGACTAACTAGGCTACTAACTCCACGCACAAACTAACACCATGGTGGTCATAGAGCCTCATAGAGTCCAGCATAAACATCTAACTCAAGGATCAAACAGAGGAAACCTATTCCCCTCCAATCAAGTGCGTAAAACATCAGCTTTTGGTTATCTAGTTGCGTGTTCGCCTCTTGGACGCAACACTAACCATCGGGTTGGTTTAACTGTATTAAGAAGGTTGTAGTAACATTTAAAAAATTCACCGCAGTGTGTCTTTGCAGCGTCTTTGGGGATCCTGCGGCTGGGCATGCAGGTTGTAAAAACGGTGACTCGTTGCCGCATTGCGAAACCGCTTTTACTATTCAGGCCCACACCATGTGATGCTGTGTGCGGCTGCAGACCAACACAGGGCCAAATGTCACCGATTTCCCTCAAAACAGAGAGAAGCACCTCATCCTGCGGCTACAAACAGGGCGCATGGACGACCATACATTTAGCTTTTACCTTTTAGAGCCTTCAATCGTATAGAAAGTGGCATAGGCTTCGTGGTTGATAACTGTCATTTGATGTTAAAATGGATAATTCGCCCGCGCGGTTGGATTTCTTGGTTGTGGTGCAGTTTTCACCTTGGATCCATCTTTCTGCTGGATCTACATCTGGAGACATACCAACACCCAAACGTGAGATAAAGGGGATCAACCTATAATGATATCTATGCTTCTTTGGTTCTGCATTAGGACTGCCAAACTGTAACACCTCGTATTAATTAACCTTTTGGGTTTGAATGTTATTGAAATACATTAAAAAAACACTTTTCTAACCTGGACACATTGTTTTATTCATAGCAAGACCAATAAAGCAGCCTGTACACAACATACACATCCAACACAGACGGTTTAAGAAAAGGAACCAAGGAATAAGAACATCCTATAGATTCTGCTGCAAGCTTCAGAAGAGCAGAAGAAGAAGAAAATGGCGGCGGGGAGAATGTGGAAAGAGAAAGAGCAGGTCCCCTCTAACAGCAGTCCGTGAAGAAATGCAATAAATTCTTTGTTGTTTTATGAAAATTTACAACTTTGTGATACAAGTTTATGAGTGGCCGCGCGCAGGGATTGGCCGACGGGCTGGTCATGTGGACGCGCTTAACGTGAACATGAACTTTTTATGATTTCCCAAGTGGCTATATTGCTGCTGCTGCTGCACTCCGCTCCGGCCCGAGCAGCCCGCCGCTCCTCCCTCGCGCTGCCCGGGGCTTGGCGCGCGGAGCACCGGGCGGAGGAACCGAGCGCCCGGCTCTAATTAAACGGACGAGTTAATGAGAATATTGTGACTGAGGAAACCCGGCGTGAGGAGACGTTGACAACAACCCGCCCCCTACCCCCCCCCCACTCCTCCTCCTCCCGCTGATCTTCCTCCTCTGCTATGGCTCCGTCTGTGCTGCTGTCTGCTGGAAACCGGTGGACCGAGATCGGAAGAGCCGCGACTAAAACCCGGGAGAACCATCCTGGAGATGCCTTCGGTATTTTTTAGTTCTCATTTTATTCTGACACATTATTTCATTTGATGGTGATGGTGATGATGGGGAGTGATGAAGATGGGTTTCGACGGATGGGTGACAACAGGGAGCGCACCCCCCCTCCAATTCCATACGCCTTCCTCATCCTCACCTCCTCCCCTCCATCCAATTATCATCCATCCATCCATCCGGTCTGCACACGGTCTCGTGCCATACCGGGGTGCCGGGCTTGCCTTGCACGCGGGACGCCGGAATCAGCTGCAGGTGTGCGGGGCTCGTGACGGATGATCAACAAACGGTAAGAGGCGTTCAATCATGCGCGTTCCTTCTCCTGCAGCTTTGCATTGTTTAAGGAGCAAAACAAGTCGGAGTGCGTGATTGTGCAGCTCCCGGTTTACACATTAACCGTAGAAATTAGGTGTTAGCATACTTTTGCATCTCAGATGGAAGTGTTCCCTGGCTGGGTGAGCCTTCGTGGTGAACTATCCAGATGAATTGGCTCTGTAGGTTGTGGGATTAGCAGCGGAAGAGACATCCACCAGGTTCAACTCTGCTGCTTGGTCTATTTGCCCCCGAGCCGTGCACCGTGAGGAGGAGGAGGTCATGTTTCCGAGATGAGGCATTGCTGTGAGGGCAGGTGTGCCTGATGTGTCAAATCATTTTTATATGACCTATTTGGTTTTATTTTGAAAGAACAGACCTTTATTTTGTGCTTCATGCTCAGTGTATCTTATGGCTTTAGCAGGTAACTGACAGCCCCTCCATCTGCATCCCTATGGCCTTTTATTGTGTTACTTTTAATTGTTTTACTTCCAGATCTGAGTGGAAGAGCTTCCAGGTTTCAGCTAGCTGACAGCCTGTGTGTGTGTTTGGTGTGTAGGTGTGTATTTGGTGTGTGTGTGTGTGTGTGTGTGTGTGTGTGTGTGTGTGTGTGTGTGTGTGTGTGTGTGTGTGTGTGTGTGTGTGTGTGTGTGTGTGTGTGTGTGTGTGCGCGTGCGCGCAGACACAGGAATGTTTTTTCTGTCTCAGTCTGTCCGGCCCACTTTTATGACTTTGTTTCCCTTCTCATTTCCTCCCTGCGGCGGCCGGGCTGTTTTGGGATTTTTTTTGTCAGGACACCGCCCAACACGCCCCCCACTCACAAACACACATCTGCAGCTATGTCTGTGTGTGTGCTTCTGTGTGTGTCTGTCTGGTTTCTCTGTGGTCTACAATTTGTTGCTGTATCAAATATCAAACAGGGAATTCCTTCATCCTTCCTCCCATACACGAGTAGTTATTTCTCCTCTGATGTGTTACCCCTCTCACTCTTAAAATGGAATTATTCATATCTCTTGTCAGCTGCATGTCAGTTTATTTTGTTACTGGTGCTTAATACGAATCTTCCAATTCACGGAGTTAACTTAGGCTACATTGTAACAACCACAAGCTAATAAATGACCCTTCAAACAAATGTGTAATTTTTGTTATTACTTTTTTTTAAATCATTTATACAATACTCAGCAGTCACTCGTTTAACTTTTTTAAATAAATAATTTCCTTTAATATTAAATAATATTTGAGGAAGTTATCTGTGGCTACTTGTTTTTAAAAGGGGTGCACAATTGCGCAATTGTGAAGCGGACATAGACGGTAAACAAGATGATGTGTTCTGTATCTATTTGCAAAGGCATTCACAGAAACATTCTTCGACATTTCTACAAAAGGATCATGTCAGTGTAACATTGTATGGCTCTGGAAACCTCAGATGTTGTGGCTGATTCACTGATCTGAGACATCGCTGGCTAGGAAAGTATCTTTATACATTTGAGAGAAAAACAGCCAATCATTTATTCAACCAATACACACAAAACCACATCATCAGCTGTTTTTATATTAAAAAACCAAACAGGTAACCATTTTAGTGAAAGATACAGTCTGGTGCCGGACTGGTTCAGCATCAATATAGAAACAAAATGTCCAAAAACGGAACATTTCCAACAATATCCAAGCATATTATTAGCGTTTTCACATGTTTCATTTAGGATTAGAAAGCAATGTGCTGCAACCTTTTCATCAGACAAACGTCAACATTGGACAATCTGCAGACTTCTGATCAGTGACAACTTCATTTAACGGCCAATGCAACATATCCAGCATACAAATAAGATACTGTCATATGAATATACACTAGGCTTTAATCAATCCCTTAATTAGTTCCTGCACTTTATGTTCACCACACATCCCTTCCTTTATTATCAGTTCAAACACGCTCTGTTCAATATGTAAACGAGCTGAGTGACGGCGGGGATTAATGCGCTTCATATTCATATTATCATGACCATATGTATTGATATACATTTTTATATTTTATTATTTTTGAATTGTTATAATTATATTCAATATAAATATTACATTTCCAAACATGAATTTCTAAGCAGTGTTCTCCTTTCAGAAGATGTCCTCGGTCTATAACCGGAGTGAACCGGAAACATGTGAAGTTGAGAGACACGTCATTCATGGTAGTTTTTCTTTATAATACTGCAAATTATGAAATTAAAACAGCTATACATTAAAATATACAAAACTGTAATAACTGATTATATAATTGATCATTATTAACAACATTTTCAGTATTGCCTGGTTGCAACACAAGCGATGATTCCGTCTCATTTGAGGCTGCCAGCAGAGGCATGTCAAGTTTTATATTTAAAAGCATGGATTTTACAAATATTTTTATTTTAGATACGTACATTTATATTCTGCAGCTTGCAATACAAGGCAGACTATTTATTTGTCATTTAAATGGCATATTTTGCACCAGAATGAGCATAAGTTCTGGCGAGCTGTTCTGTTGTCTCCTTGCAATGACGTGATCAATGTGCACATTTTATACTGACACTTTAGCTCTCTGCATTTCAATTACATTTTGAAAAACTGCATCTTGCACACTTTTATAATGTTCATGGTATCCTTTGTTTACATATTTAGTTTGAGTAAATACGTTGCTTTATTACAGTGTATTTTAACGTGTTTTCTATATGATGTTGTTTATTCTAAATACTGTCTAATGTTGATATGTATTTACTGTTTCTGTTTATTACATTTGACTATATTTTACAATATGTTTTACCAACATGCCGTTTTTACAAAACAAGTTCCCAATTTAGGGTCATAAAAATACATCTAATCTAATATGATATTCAAATTCACATTTATTTAGAAGATAGACTAAAACAATGTCAGTTATTTAAAATGTGATATTTGAATAGATTATATAAACTATGAAGTATCATGGGCTGCTTTTGTGTTTAGACTGAGGAGAAAATATATAATCTTTCATTTGTATCTTATCTTACTCTTCTTAACATGTATATCACTTAATGATTGCTGCATTTGAATTGCACGTGCACCATTCTCATTGCACTGTTTTTTTGTTCCTTTTCTGTGTTATTGCATTGTTGGAGGAGGCTGATCTTCAGATCCTCATTGCCAAATGCTATGTGACAATACAGCCTTTGTATCCTTGAATCCATGCTGTACTGTGCAGCACGCTCCTGCAAAACGCTCTGGTGCCATCTAGCGTCATGGGGACGACAGTGCCAAACATTCCCAAAGACGCACAGAAACACACTCTTCCTCCAGTGTGTGTGTGTGATCCTCTCACACTCCGCTTCCTGGCGGCAGAGCTGAATGTGTTTGTGTCGCCGTTAAAGGTGTTATGTGCTGTTGGCTACGTGTGTGTGGTCTGCAGTGTGTGAGCTGTTGACACACTGATGATGTGCGAGCGACTTCACGTTTTTTGTCCTCTTTTGAATGAAACCAGAGCAGGGAGCGCGCGCATGTGCGCGCACTTTTCTTTCTTTTGATGTGATTGCAGCGAGAAAGATTTGTGGTATGGGGGGAGAGGGGGGGGCCGGGGGGCTGCTCCAGGCCTGGTTGCTGTTACACTGGTGAATGAGGCGTGGAGGAATACATGCGCGCAAGAACACACACATAGCGCGATCCGCCCGAGGAAACAGAATGCTGGGATGTAGAGTTTGTGCTGATTGGTCAGGGTCGATGTTTGGATGAACAAAGGCGAAGAAGGCTGTGTGTGTGTGTGTGTGTGTGTGTGTGTGTGTGTGTGTGTGTGTGTGTGTGTGTGTGTGTGTGTGTGTGTGTGTGTGTGTGTGTGTGTGTGTGTGTGTTTGAAAGAAATGCAAGCCTTACGATATGGTTTGGGGATTTTATTTTTAAAGAAAGATGCACCATGTTCTGAAAATATTATTACAATGTTGTCAACAGTGTTATTTTTCTTTCTAGCTACACAAATACATTCACATATTTGCAATATCCAGACAGTTTCACACACAGTACAATACAGTATAGAAACGTATGTGTGTGGTGTGTTTGTTTGTGTTTGTTTGTTAACTCGTCCTTGCTCTGTGATTTCATCGTCTATTGGCTCTTCATCTAGAGATCTGATGGGCGACCTTCCAAATATATGTACCATGGTGTGTGTGTGTGTGTGTGTGTGTGTGTGTGTGTGTGTGTGTGTGTGATCATTTGCAGGGGCAAGCAGTAATCCAGTGTTGCATTTGATTTATGATTCCAGCATCATCTGACTTTAATCCAGCTATCAAAATCAACTTTAGTGCAATAAATCACCCCCCCCCCCCCTTCCCCCAAACTCGACATCCAAACCCCCGATTGATTTTTCTGTGTGTTCAGATTATCAGGACGGTAAAGATGAAAGGGAAATATGATTATTTAGCTGCTTAGATATACCCCTCAAGTGCCCCGGAGAAATCAATACCAAATACATTCTATAAATTACATATTGATCTGTGTTGGAAGAAGTTTTGAGTTCATTAATTAAAAGAAAAAGTAAATATATAATGACTTTGTTAAGTCCTGATTGAACATGTTACTTTAGCAATAGTATAAAAAAAATGTAGTATTAAAGTATTACATTTAGTAACTTAAACTTAAATGTACATTGAATTACGTAACTTGAGGAAATATAACACAGTTTACATAAATAGTAACAGCAGAATACTACCACTAATGATGATACAATTAAATTATCACAATTTCGAAGTGCAATAAAAATGTAATGTTCATGTTTTAGAAGCTAAAATGAAATCATGATGTGTGTGATAACGTGCACCTGCATGCGCGTGTCCGCTCCTTCCTTATTTACCAGAGAAAAACAAAAAGCCCTCCCCGTGATGCTGCATTCATTCCACCGTTAATCTTTAACTTGTCCCGAGGCCCTGTGGTGGCCGAGGGCTCGCGGCCACCGGAAACACTTCGGTGATCTGACCCAGAGCACGAGCTCACGGTGCCGTGAAGGACAGGCTCGCGCTAGCTATAACCGATGAATAGATTAAAACAAAAAAAGCACTGGGGAGGCAGTTTCTCTCAGTTTGTTATTAACTGGTGGAGGACACACACAAACACACACACACACACACACACACACACACACACACACACACACACACACACACACACACACACACACACACTGAGCTGTTGTGTAATCCTCTACATTTCGAGATACGTAAGTGAAAATATTGGAGTTAGGGTCAAATGTTCTCTTTTCCATATTGATATTCAACAATCTAATGATACCAACCTTTCCCTGTTATACATTTTCAGACCTATATCATTTTGAAATGGAATGTATTATACTTCTTGAAACCGTTTTAAAAGATTCACCAGTTGCAAATAAATAAATACAGACATAATATATATATATGATATATGGATTAAAATGTAAGGCATGTCAGAAATATGCTTTTAGAAACAAATATGCAATATTTTCTGCAATATCCTAATACATCCTGTCAGCCGCGGCGAGGGATTATCAAAACACATTCAAAATACATATTTATATAGTTTATTAAAGCTTGTTAATAATCATTTACTATATATATTTATAATTGTTATTTATTAAGCGATACTTTATTGTTTATTTTTTGATGCTATTAGTTATATCACTGTTATGTTTGCTACTGTATGTTTTGGTTTTTCGGTGCGTATAGAGGAAGGTTGTAAAAATGGACAGCACGCGCACTTCTGTATTTTGCACTGAATGGATTATAAAGCTGCTGTGTTGTTGTTGAAAAAGGAAAATAAAATACAAATAAAACCATCTGATGTTGAAGTTTATCTCTGCAGGCTTGAAACCAAATTGTGGGAGAAACAGGAGAAAAGACAATCAAATAAATGGAGAATGTTCAATTTCATAGACAGTTAATTATATCTCACCATGCTTTTTACTGAGTGCGGTGTGTGATCGTTACGGGGCTGAACTGAACCACAGATGAACTGTACACAGCTCTGTGTGTGTGTGTGTGTGTGTGTGTGTGTGTGTGTGTGTGTGTGTGTGTGTGTGTGTGTGTGTGTGTGTGTGTGTGTGTGTGTGTGTGTGTGTGTGTGTGTGTGTGTGTGTGTGTGTGTGTGTGTGTGTGTGTGCAGCATGTGTTCATCTGCTGTTTGCTGCGGGCCTGTTTTTCACTTGGTCGCCATTCCTCGGACTTTACAAGGAGTCATAAACGGTCATAAAGCCATAAAAGCCCCTAGGACACACACACACACACACACACACACACACACACACACACACACACACAGAGGGAGTCATAAAGCTATAAAGCCGCATTCTGACTGCTCAGCTTTAATTGTGGATGATCTCTGAAGTTGCTCAGATTCCTGGAGTTCTTCAGCAGCTCTCTCTGTTTACACTCAGCTCCATCAGCTACACCGTCTGATTTACTGCGCACCGTGCGCGCGGAGCCCCCAAACGCGTGCCCGTTATTAGGCTGGTGTGAAACCATGCACTGCCGTGCGCATTATCGCCCTGTCGAGGTTAACCACCGTATACAGTTATACGAATGATGGCCATAATAGTATTTGCTGTTATTATTAATATATAATAATTGTAATATGTATTATTATATTTGTAGAGGACTCTAAGGACATAATCCACCGTTGTCTGGTTAAACACTAGCAATAAACTTGTATGCCTTTCCTGTGCTGTTTTACCTTCATGCTATTAGTGTGTTACTGGAAACATACAATGTTGAGAGTAACTGTTTCCAATGTTTGTTTCTGGTTGCGTTTTAATCAGTGTTAATAAACGACACACAGTTTGTGTAGTCAACATACAAAAGTGGCTTGTCTCTATTTTTTCTACAAATTATTATTATTATTAATTGTATCCATGTTATTGAAGTAATAGGTCAACAATAATAATAGAAGTAATTCATATTTGTTTATAAAAATATGATTTAGTTTATAGCCTAATTAAGTATGATTATAAATAATTGTATAATTACAATTTGAATAAAATAAATAGGCTCTTAATAATTACATTTCTGTTAGCCCATTATTAATATCATTATATCGATCTCAGTCCTATAAAGCAACATGTTCGTCGACTTGCTTCATAATGGTCGTTACAAACGTACGCTTTTCCGAAAAAGGCCATAAAACAAGGGTAAGAAAGGGCCAACTGTAAAGCGACATGTACCTTCTGTTGTCATTGAGGCCTACGGCGAGCGGTGGGAAAAGGGACGAAAAGCAGAGCGCATTGACAGTAATGCGTCAGAGAAGGTGACTCTGTCCTTTTGAGTTGGACACGTCTGTCTGTCTGTCTGTCTTTCATCCACTATCTTTCCCTCTGTCTCACCGCCCCATCGGACGGGATGTTTGGGACACAGCGTCCAGTCTCAGACCCCGAGTCCGCCCTCCTTTCCGCCGTCCGCTCCTCCTGACTGCAACACACCTGCACACCTGGGCGTGCGCGCGCACACACACACACACACGCACGCACACACACACACACACACACACACACACACACACACACACACACACACACACACACACACACACACACACACACACACATGTGTATGAGACCATAGGAGGTTAATGTTAGATTTTGCTATAAAAAAATAAAGGAAAACAAACATAAAAGGTGAAAGTACAAATATGCACATTGTAATACAATATTAGCAAGTAAATTACAGTTTATAAAGTTGTGTATTAGTTTTAATAAAGTATCAGTGCTAAGCTAAACACACAGCTATTTTGTGTGCATATTTCAGGACAGTCACATGATACAGTAACAGATATTTGCACACGTTAACCTTCAAGCTGTGTTGAATGAAGTCACATGAGCCTTTAACTGAGTTTAGCACTATGATTATTGAGCGTTTATAAGTCTGTTAAACTGACATTAGCTATTAAAATATTTTATTATAGAGCTTACCCTATTTCTATATATCACAACTTCAGTAATGTAGGCCAATCACATTTTTTTTTTTTAAATGCTCATGTTGTTAAGTTTTATGCTATAGGCTTTGGAAGAAAATAAAAACTCATAAATGTGCCATAGTGCCAAATCTTTTCAAAATGTTAATATCTCATAAGTGTAATTAATGTATTTTTTTTAATAACATTTAATCTGCTTGCCTAAGACATCATTTTGCACGTTATTGATTTTTTTTTTATTTGTCTGAAAACAGCATAATTAACATACTTATGAAGTGTTTTCAAACTTCATAATGCACCATTTGTTCGAAGCACTGAGGCCTGCCATTAATCTGCAGTGTGATAGGAAAGCACCACATTAAAACCACTTTTTATCAGCATGTCAATCCAGTTTTAGCTCAGTTCTTCCCGTGCCACACACTCAGCTAAATATGAACATGTCAGAAATCATATTTACTTTACAGCTACCACTAAATACGTTTTTTCCTACTCTCATGTCAAAGCCACAATTACTTTAAACCTGATCTAATGCATACTGGCTGTGTATGTAATGATAGTATTACCGTCCTGTGAGTCCCAGGCTGGAGAGATGCCTGTCCTGCCCCGACTGTGCTCATTAATGATTAAACCACAGGCAGCTCCAACACAATGCTGCTGCTTCCCGTTCCCACAAAGTGGAGAGGAAGCGGAGCGTCCTGCCAGGGAGAGAGCAGAGGGGGGAGAGGGGGAGAGAGAGAGGTCAAAATGAAAGTTAGGAACAGAGATTCACCAACTGATCCTCCACAGAAAGCGAGAGTGGAGAATTAAACTCTGAACGGTTATAAGAGATGCAGGAATGGACGGGGGTGGGAGCAGGAGTAAAAATAGAGTCTTTGTTTCTGTTTGTCAGAGGACTGTCTGCAGTGTGGCCGTGCAGACAAGTCAGAGCCTGTGAGGGAAGCACAGAGACACACACACAGGCAGATTTATTTATGGCTGCGGTTATTTTACGACCTCAGTGACACATATTCCGTTTGTAAGTGAGAATTAAAAGCAGGCCGGCTTTGCTTTTCTTTTTATTTATTAGCTTGCTAAGCTTTGCTTTCTTCCCCCTTTTGAATGAGAGGTAGAAAAATGATAAATGTGGGAAAACTTATATGGTTTGCTACAATGATGACCTAATAACATATGGATAACAGCTGATAAGAATGTAGCTGCAAGAAAGAGAAATATCTCAGGATGGAATAGAAACAATATTTGTTGTTTAAAAATATTAACAATATATGTATATTAAAGGTTTTGCATGGATCAATTGATAACAACAAAAATAGTGCTCACAAATAATATAACTTTTTTTTTTCTGAAAGTTTTACATTTCTGTTCTACTAGTTGTAATAACCTAAACATAACAAATGTAGAAAATTGCACAATTAGCTTTATTTAAAAGACCTTTTTTTCGAGCTGTAGCTTTACATTAACATTGTGGCTAAATGCAGGCTATTTGTTTAAATATATCTTGAATGTAGATGACCCCTTGGAAAGAGTTTCAGGCGCGAGGCTCTAATCAGTGTCAGGAAAACGGGAGAAATTGGGAAACTCCGAGACTGTTTTCCTTCCTCTTCTCCTTTTACATTTCATCCTAATCAGTGTCACAGAAGTAGAAAATGATAATTCACTGCGCGCATTGATCAAACTCCTGCACACGCACACTCCAGTAATTTCCTACAGACACAGCCTGGAACTAACGGAGTGTGTTAGTATGTTATAATTAGTTGTAGTATATTCTTCCTACAGTAAAACACGGGCCTGTCATCCGGGTTATTTTACAACAATAAAACATTTACAGATATCAGATTATCTTCACAAAATGCCTTCCAAATTAGAAATAACTCGTCCAATTCCGAAAATAGTCGCGATAAAAGGCCTAATGCAAGGAGAGGACACACACACACACACACACACACACACACACACACACACACACACACACACACACACACACATTGCAATGGGGGTGCATACATCTACCAACCGACCCAAATATACCAATTACAAATGTACAAACACCTCAATTATAGACGTTGATAGCCCACATTTTATTGTAGGGTTCACACACAGCCACACACACACACACACACACACACACACACACACACACACACAAGACTGGTGCGCTTCTGGCTGGGATTTACGCGCTCCAAATTCATTTTAATACGCTCGGTGTTATGTGCAAAGCGCCGGGAATATGTTTTATTATTGGGTTGCCTCTGGTGGTGCAGCAGCAACCATCCCCTCAAGGAGGAGGGGGCGCGTGCGTGTGCATGAGTTGCTGTGTTTTATGGTTCCAACAACAGACGGAGGAGGACACACGGGGAGAGAAAGAATCAATTTTACGCGCGGAGGATTCCGGTGTTATTGCGCAATCTCACCGGGAACCGGAGGAAGATTGGAAAGAGAAATGCAATGAGAATTAGAAAGAGAGAGTCTGAGATTGTGGAAGGGAAATAGGAAAGGGGAGAGGTGGTGGTGGTGTGGGGGGGGGGGGGGGGGCGGTAGTACCAAGCCCCCCCCTCCCTATTCTTCCTCCTCGTCTTCCTCTAACGAATGCCAGGCACGGAAGCTTCCCATTGGTCAGTGAGAGGTCAGCTGGTCTCTGCCTCCCCCGGTATACCCCTCCTCACCCCATCCCGTCTTCTCCACACAAACACACACACACACACGGCCCCCCCCCCCCCCCCCCCTCTTTCTCTCTGTGTCCCACACTGGCACTCAGCCACCCAGATACCCCCCCGCCCCCCCCCCGTCTCCCCTCACCCTCACCCTCCTCACCCCACTCCTCCCAATCTGCGATAAACTAAGTGATAGCAGCAGCCCGTCGGACTGTGGGCTATAAAACACAACAAATCATAAAGTGCAGGCAGGGGAAGGCAGGAGGACGGGAGGGAGAACCGTTAGCCGTTAGCCGTTAGCCTCCTTCTACTCCTCCTTCTTCTTCTCTTCTTCTTCACCGTGTGAACGTTGTTGTTGTGTTTGTTCCGTTCCCTCTTATCCTCCCCTCTCCTCTTCTTCTCTCCTTTCTTCTTTTTCTTCTTCTTTATCCTCCCGATGAGTTCCTATTTTGTCAACTCCACTTTCCCGGTGACGTTACCGGGAACGGGTGCCGGCGGACAGTCGGCGGAGTCGTTCCTCGGTCAGATCCCGCTTTACTCGTCGGGATACGCCGCTGACCACCCGCTCCGGCACTACTCGGGGGCGGGCAGCCGTCACCGCCGCGCTGCCGTTGCGTACGGTGCGAGCGGCGGCTGTGCACCAGGACAAATCGTATCCGGCGTCCAGCTACTACCAGCAGGCGGCGAACGGAGGGGTACGGCGGGCACCGGGGTGCGCCAGGGTTGGTCTAGGGGGCGCAACAGGAGCCGGTGCATGCGACTACGCCACGGCAGCGGCGGCCGCGGCGGCTGCGGCTGTGGCGACGAGCTTTTACCGGGAAAAGGAGCACCAATGCAGCCTGGAGGAGCACCAGCTCGCCCTGAGCCAGGAAGGCATGCACCGTAAAGCGGAGTGCGCGGGTCTGAGTGGGAAAGGGATGTTCGGGGACCCGATGGACGACAAGCATTCATCCGCCCCCATTTATCCGTGGATGCAGCGGATGAACTCGTGTAACGGTGAGTCTTCTCCTTCCTTTCCTTGCATATTTTATGATCCCCCACATAAAACTGACGTTTGTTTCCTCTGCCAGCCGCGCTGCTGTCTTTCCTCTCTCCTCTTCCTCCTCCTCCTCCTCTCCCAGTAGCTGCTTTATGATCCCCGTTTGTTGGCCTGTCAGTCAGTCATGTGCTCGGTATTTTATTGTCCGTCATAAACCGGGTTTGTTTGGGTTGGAGCTCCTGTTACTGTATGTGACCCGCTGACCGGCTGCTACCGAGCAGAGGAAGACAGTCAGAGAGGAAGAGGCTGTCAGGGAGTGTTGTGGGAGAAACAATGAACAGATAGAGGGAGAGATAAAAAGCATGAGTCAGTGATCTATTTACTGTCTCTGTCTTTTTGTGTTTTATTTCCATAAAAACATTATTGTTTTTTCGGATTGGATTAAGAAACAAGCTTAAAATTAAATAATTATTATCACCTTCTTACCTTGTAATAGTATAACATTTCTCTTTTGCAAACTTTTACATATCCTGCTACGGATAAACGGAAACTATCTGAGTTCCTGCTCTCATGTTTTATCATCATTCCTCTTCTCTTATCCAACAGAGCATGTATTGTTGACCTTTTATCGTTGACAGTGTTTATTCATAACTTAACAGATGATGTAGGCCTATACTGGGTTAATAATCTGCCACTTTTGGAGTTAAAAGGAGGGTGCATGACCAGTTTAAAAACAGCCCGAAATAAGCATGTCCTGTTTTACACTGTAAATCAACTTTGAGTAGTAAGGGTCTCTGCAGCAAACCCGAGTGTCGTTCTTTGTGTAACAGAGAAACGCGGTGTGTTAGTGAGTAAAGGAGGATGATGGGGGGGCTTCTGTTGTACAGAACACTCCGAGGTAAAAGGGATGAGGTCTGCAGAAAAGATATATACGAAATACACATATAAGAAATACAGCTCGAGCTATGTGACAGTTAAATATGTAGCTGACAGCAGAGTGGCACAGAAACGCTGAGTGCCTCTCCATAACTTGGTTTGGAGAACTTATTATTTATGACTCTGTACATTCTGATATTTGCTGTGAGCATGGTGCCCCCCCCCCCCCCCCCCCCCCCCATCAATGCTCTGCTTCAGATCGATACAGAAACTGAAGCTGCTGAACTGACAACATGGCGATGTGTTTACCACCGGGGGCCAAAATACTGTTAGTGAAGATCAGAGGAGACTCAAGCCATGGAAGCTGATCTTCTCCAGGGGAAAACCCTCTGAAATATTACCCTTAGTGTTACTTTTCTCTATTATAATGAATATTATTGTTGTTGTAATTTGTGCTGGAAAACAGCAACAATGCGATTCTTTATTCACTGATCAATGCTGCTATTCACGGTATGACATTAAAATGTCATTTGTGGAAATGAAATAGCTCAAATACATTTGTTTGTTCTTTTTATGACTTATTTTGGTTCCACATGAAGTCAAAATCATAAAGCCAGCCATTATAAGGAGAATATAAGTTTCGGTTTCATAATGGATGGATTTATTTACATATATTATACATGAAATAAAGCAATTGCAGCGGGTTTGCAAGAATAAAATAGATATTTTTCTCTTTCTCTCATGTATAAATATGAACACCATATGACATGCATGCACTTCTCAAATATTTAGCTCACCATATCAGAATGTGTATGCACGTGTAATTGAAGGTATAATACACAACACGTATACACATAGGCTAAGTAAAAAGGATGGTCGAGTGCCTGAAAGACAGAAAGTAGGCTACATTTAACAAAAAGAAAAACTAAGCAGAATATCAATTCAGGTGGTATTTTTGGAGTGTGACAAAACCCTATGTTTAAAAATGTTACTGTTGGGTGGCGTGACTTATTTATTGAATATTTAAATATGCAGAACCTCCAACCTCCCGCCATTATAAGTTTTTTATATTTTTTTTATGGTTTCTGTGTTTTCTATAGTGACTTTGTTAAAATGTAACTTTGTGTGTTCCTCTCTCAGGGACCTTCGGCAGCCCCGGGAGGCGCGGGCGGCAGACGTACACGCGCTACCAGACGCTCGAGCTAGAGAAGGAGTTCCACTTCAACCGGTACCTCACGCGGCGGCGGCGGATTGAGATCGCGCACGCGCTCTGCCTCACGGAGCGGCAGATCAAGATCTGGTTCCAGAACCGGAGGATGAAGTGGAAGAAGGAAAACAAGCTGATGAACTCCTCTTCTTCCTCATCCTCCTCTTCCTCCACGGTGAACGGTGTGGAGGAAGAGGAGAAACGGACGGAGTGAAAAAAAAGACTGATGTAAAAAGAGTCAAAGACACTTGAAAAAAGGAAGATGGAGAAAAAGACATGGCGGTTAATCCCTTTCCGTTTTCGTCCAGACTTGTGTCTGCTGGAAACTCCTGGGAAAAGTATTTTAATTTAACTTTCTTTACCTGAGCAGTGGTTGAAACATTTACAGGACAGGAGGACGGGGAGAGGAATCCTTTTTTGGATCCCTCATGAAATGTTTCCAACTCTTTGTGTGGTCTCAACATTGGGAAATCATTCGTAAGAGACTCGTGAAGCAACCACGTGACTGTTGAAAACACATCTACAAACTAGAAATATAAAAAAGAGAAACACAAACTTAAAATGTGAGAGGGGGTGGTGTTGTATTTTGAAGTATACAGTAAATTAGTAACACGCCCCATGTTTTGTTGCATTCCGAGAACACCACCTCACTTCTTATTCTACCTAGTTTTTATTTTTTGTCAAATGTACTTCCTGTCTGTCAGGCACTTATTTTGAAGCTTAAGGACTCGACCATCCTTTTTTCTACTTATTTGTAAACGTGTTGTGTGTATTATACCTTCAATTAACGTGCGTACACACACGAGGCGGGAGGGAAAGCTATTTGAGGAGTGTATGTATGTCCTATGGTGTTCATATTTAAACTGTATAGAAATAAGAAAGGAAAAAATCATGTAAATGCGGGTCGGGGAGGTTGGGGTGGGGGGCTTATTCCACCTTTCTAGGTGTTTTCCAACATAGAGGGGGTGTTAACCTACTGATGTTTTTCTCCAAACTACCTAAAGACGTTCAGGAAAGCGTTATATATATTTTATGGATTTTTACATTGTTTATGTTAGTGTTTTTGTCCAGTAATTACGTATATACCTATGAGAAATGTTCAATAAAATGTTAAGTATGTATTGGTTAAGATTCTTCATGTTGTTGGTTTTTCTGTGTTTTTTTTTTAGTCTATACAACAGTAGCATTTTAGTTTTCAAAGTGAACATCGAGGAATAGTTTCATTTTGATTTAGTGCCCCACTTACACCCGCGCATAAAGACTCGTAAACCTTTTACCCTCTAAATCATGCACGCACATATTTACTGCGCGAGAGGCAGCGCACGCGTTTTTTTTTTTGGAAATGACAAGGGGCGCGAGCTCTCGCTGATGGCCGGCTGCACTAATTGATGACCAGCCCAAGAGAGAAAGTTGACCTGTCCTCGAGCCGAGCAGACAGACCCGTCACACACACACACACAGACACACACACACCACACACACAGACACACACACACACACACACACACACACACACACACACACACACACACACACACACACACACACACACACACACAACACTTCATCCAGGCAAAGTGGACAATGTCCTCGTGACCCTTTGAACTCTGCGTGTCCTCTGAGTGACCGGCGCGCGGGGTCCATCTCTCGGCAGGATAGCGGCTTGGGATTCAGTGACGCAAGCGCGTTAACGCTAAAGGATCTCTTTACCTTTTACATGATATTTAGCTGGTATTTCTTCCAAAGTGAATAGCATACACTTCAATACATGGGAGCAATGTTGGTGCTAATCATATGACCCAACAACACAAAAATATGTTCACTGCGGGGGCTGGGGTCGAACCACTGACCCTCTGATCGGTGGATAGGTCTTTTCGACATAAGATTATTTCTAGCAAATTATTTCTGTGCTGACAAATTAAAACATGCACTGTAACAACATTAGCATGTTAATGCATCATTAATTGGGGATGTGGCTCAG
The DNA here is from genome assembly GCF_902827165.1 of Trematomus bernacchii. NCBI lineage: Eukaryota > Metazoa > Chordata > Actinopteri > Perciformes > Nototheniidae > Trematomus > Trematomus bernacchii. The sequence goes on from NW_022987869.1 coordinate 4,430,531, forward strand.
AAAGCTAAATGCTTGTCTAACAATCGATGTTCTTGGGCAAGATACTGAATGCAAATAGCTTTTGTGCTATTTAAGTCGCTTTGCATTGAAGAGTCAACTAAATTAAATGTTATGTAATTTCATGTAGGCCTTTTACACCTATCTAACACCGAAAAGTCATATATCAGAAAATATAATTTTTGTTTTTAACACTCCTACTCCTGAGTCTTTTTTAACTTTACCACACTTTAGTTTGTTTGAGTTTCTCTGCTTTCTGCATAGAAGACTCCCGCTGCCATGTATAAGTTCAATATTCTAATTCTTATTGTTTTGAAATATTTCTATTGGGGTATCTGAATACTTCCAGTTGTGTTATCCCACTTGTTGTGCTGGCTACGTGGAATTGGAGTATGATATTCCATTGTAGGACATTAATAAATGGGAAACCCATTATAACTTTTGAATTTGCCCTATTATACCCCTTGGCTTGCAAAGAGATGTTATACCCATAAATTAGACACACAGTGTGAAAATGCTATTGCAATATTCTTATAAAAGTCATAATCAGTGTAACATTTTCTAAATGTATTCTATGCTGGCAACAGATCGCATAACAGTGTTTTAACGTCACCATAATGCTGTTCACCTTATGAGTTTTCCTAGAGGACTCTGACTTCCATGCATGTTCTATATTTTAATCATTATTAATGTGACATAATTTTATTTTGGAACAGATTTTTGCTGGAGACGTACAGGTCTTTCTCTTGTTTGCCTGCCGCATTGAGTTTATATATTCAATTGCTGCCAAGGGAATAGATGACATGGGTTCTCAGTAAATAGGTAATCAGCAACATTCAATTCAGACCATGCTCAAAAATTCCAAAGTAGAAGTGTTGTAACAGACAGAGAAGCTGATGGCCGGCTTGTGTGGTTCTATAGAGGCTCCTCTGGCAGATGTTCTATGTTAAACAGTGAAAGGCTTCACTGTGACCCAGAGGACTCATTTGACAGACCAACACTTTCTAACTGCACACACGTGTTTGCTGTTTTCATGTTTTTGGCAAAGAATGGTACAGACCTTTGTGTTGTCTGAGCGTTCTGTCTACCTTGTGTTCTCCTAAGCATAAAACAAGCTTTGATTTAAGCTATGCCTCTAAATGTATGCAGCAAGAGTTTTCAATTATACCATGAACTGGACACAATCTTTAACATTTTAACTTAATATGAAATCCTCCAAAACAAGGGCTCTTTACAACATCTGTGCACAGCTTGCCGTGAGGATTTAAGTGAAGATTGCAATGAATTGTGCTCACAGATGTGCACTTCATGTAAGAATATTTAGTGGTTGATTGTATCCATGAGCAATCTGAGCAGAAGCAGATTCAGGACGTATTCCAGTAACAGGAATTCTGAGGAATCCTCATAGCCAAACTGGATAGCTAACAAAAAGTCAAAATGAAGACAAAAAATGGAATGGAAACAAAATACAGACAAAAAAATCCAACATTCTGCTGTTTTGAAATCTCAAAATCTAAATAAATATGACTTCTTTTATCTGTTGAATTACTTTGGGCCAAAGTGTCAGGAAGCAGTTTCGAGACACAAATATCCAGTGTGCTGGTAATCTAAATATAACGAAGGGAATGTGTTCAAAAGTGTGAGCCAACTGGGTCAGGGCCTCCTGTTGCTCTCGGGACATTTCTGGCACACTTTGGCTTCTTTTTAGGCCCTCTGAATACTTCCAAATGAATGATTTAGAACTCATTTCAAAACTGTAGTGAGATAAATAGCAAATATGACTTCTGTTTTGTGCATTTCCCTGTTAGAGCCTTCTGCTTTTGTTTTATTTTGCCTGGTCACTTCCAGATTATTTCTCTTCCAACTGCTGGTGCCTTTTGACGACGTGTGACTCAGTGTGACAGCAGCTGTCTGAAATGTGGCCTGGAGCTGCTAACACACATGCCGGAGCACATTAATGCACACAGTTTCTCAAAGACTGCATGCATTTTTATCATTTCTTACAAAAAGATCTGGAATCTGCGCCATGTTCTCGTCTGTGTGCATGCACATGTGTGTGTCATAGCTACAACGAAACATGCACACACTAAGAGGCTTTATGAAAACACTCACAGACACACACACATACACACACTCAGCCAGACACACAGAGGCACCCTGGCTGAAATGCATCCCAAGCCGGGAATCAACAAATCATAAATCAGCAGATTTCCATCCAGTGTAGACGTCACAGATCAGGTTAACATTCCTGCTCTGCAGCTGCAGACAGAGAGAGGCCAATCACACTTTCTTTATCAGACATGACTCTGAGGGGAATGGTTAAATTATTCTGGTAAAAGTTATGGCTAGTCATTATAACAGTTTATTGCTATACAATACACTTCCTGTTTGACTAAGCTTTATTATTTTAATCAGCATTATGTTTGTATATCCAACGTGGAAAGGATGTATGCATACTGCATTCAACATGCGGAACAGGAAACACTTCAAAAGTAAATATACATTAGTATTTATAGTCCGTTCATTGAATATGGTTCATTTGGACAGGTAATGTGTTAAAGAAGCATAGTGGTAAATATCGATTATATTATTTAAAATATTTCAGTAAAAGTAGAGAAGTTTTCCGCGGCCCTGATTGCATAACTGCTCACAGATGTTTTGGTGCTTCAGGAGTGCGTAATGACGCAGTAAAGTGCCTATGCATTCGGCATTTGTGGCGCAATAAATATTTGTGTATTTTATGACTGTTGACACTTTGAACACATTAATGTTATTTTAAATACTCAGTTGTTTTTTAAATGTATTATTATTTATTATTCTATTATTATTATTATTATTATTATTATTATTATTATTATTATTATTATTATTATTATTATTATTATTATTATAATTATATTATAAGTAGTAGTAGTAGTAGTAGTAGTAGTAGTAGTAGTAGTGTAGTAGTAGTAGTAGTAGTAGTAGTAGTATTGTATGATTTTCTTTGGTTGTACTTTGCATTTTATTGTTATTTTTTCTTGTAGGCCAATGGGCGGAGGACCTATTTTCTCAGCTGAAGGTGTAAGTCCATTGACAATTGTGTTGTGCCCTGTTAAATATTCTATAATTAACAGGTTAGTTCATGGTGTATGATCACTGGCTCTAAATTCCAACGGTCAAAGGTCAGGTGACACACCTGAGTGAGGCCACACACACTCACAGGAAGACAAAAAGGGGAGGGAGATAATATATTATAAAACCTCTCTAAGACTTTTTTTTCGAGTTCCTCTACTTCTATTTCTCTTTGTTAATCATTGCCAATAAATTATGTCTGCAGTAGTGGCGCTCTGAGCTCACCCCCGGCACCTCCAGCGCAGAATAAAGTGTGTGTGAGAGAGAGAAAGAGAGAGAGATTTACCCCGCCCCTCCCTTCATCATTAGAAACCTCAGAGCATGAATTACCTCTCCAAAGTCATCGGTGAGAATTTACGACTGGTCAACAAAAGCACGTGACCGCCTCCCCCCTCTGCTCTCTGTCTCTCTCTCTCTCTCCTCATTCAACCTCACCCCTCACCTCCCCCACCACACACACACACACACACGCTCACACCACACCACCCCTCAATCCACACACCACACCACCCCACCCCCATATTTGGACGGCGCATACATAGCTAAAAACGAAGTACAGTGCCAACGCCCATAATTCACTAATCCATCATAAATCGTTTTGAATAGTACCCGCGTTATAACGACCAAGAGTAATCTACCAACCAAATCAGCGCCCCTTAGCACTCAGCTTGTAAGCCTGCAACTCTCTAAAACAACCTAAAATGAGCTCTTACTTTGTAAAACTCGTTCTCGGGGCGCTACCCAAATGGCCCCGACATCAAAACTGCTAAATTATGGAGCGGCAGCGGCGCAATGAACGGCGGGACGTACAGGGACTCTTCTCCGCCAACATGCACCATGCACCGGCTCTTACGGCTACAGCTACAAGGGCATGGACCTGACCGTCACCAACCGGGAGAGGGGGGAGCAGTGGCGGCTCCGCCAGCACCGGAGGACACTTCGGGGACTCCCGGGTGCTTCGGCCTCCCGGCCCCGGAGACGGGGCTTCAGGCAGCAGTCCAGCTGCTCCCTCGCTTCCGCGGGAGAATCCCTCCTGTTCACCCCGGCAGTGGAGACAACAAACTCGGCGCCAGGAGCTCGTCTCCCGTTCGGAGGGCAACCAGGAAGCGGAATGTTGAGCTCTCCAAACCTGTCCTCCCACATCCGCCTCCTCCTCGGTGGCGGCGGAGGCGGCAGGCACGGCGCAGCAATTCACGGAGCTGGACCGACGCGTCAGAGACCGACGAGCTGCAGCCCGGCCACGGCAACCCGCCACCCAGGAGCGGGCAGAGGCAGGAGGGCGTGCCCGGGGGAGCAGCCGCTTGTCGGCACGGCAGGAGCGAGGCGCCCTCCGCAAATATTCCCCTGGATGAGAAAGCTGCAACATGAAACCATGGTACATGCCCGCTCTTGTGTTTACAGCCCATTCTCTGTATATCATAGGGCGATACTATTCATAATGTTGGCTTACTAGACTTATTGCTGCTTTGATTTGAGTAAATTGGCAGTTGGTTGTTTACTACGGTTCCCTTCTTTTCCTGCAACCGCACAAAGCCTTTAGCACTGCGTCAATTTAATATAATAATTTGACTGTCAGTAAGGGGTTTGAACCGTGAGTAAAGCACAAGATGTCTTTAGTTTGGTGTCATCAGAGAGGATTTTTCAGGATGTTGTTGGATTTATTTGGAAATCACCCCTTAACAGGGCAGCCTCTGGTTAACCGTCTGAAGTTGTGTATCACCCGTGTGTCCACAGGTTATCAGGGTGAAATTCGTTTAGCATTTCCCTCCTGTCCAAGCTGGGACCCCGGATGGTGCCCCCTGTGTGTTTTCTACCCTCTTTTTTTATTTTAGCACATTCCACAAAAGCGTCATAAATCTGTCAGGGGAGAGGCGAGTCGGCAGCAAAGCCTGACCGGCTGAGGAGCGCAGACACAGCCGGGTGGGGATAGAAAGAAAGGGGGAGAAATAGAAAGAGAGGCCAGGAAGGCTTTGGAGACAGTTGCTCCTTTGAAAAGTGAAGAAGCTTTATTACGTGTGGGAACTTTATTAGGGAGGTGAGACAGAGGACGGGGCAATAAACCCCGAAGGGAGCTCGAGGGAGTACAAAGGGGGACAGAGAGGGTGATGGTGAAAAGAAAACAGTAATGTGACAAATAAAGCAAATCTCTCAGCACAGGCTGTGGAGTGGAAATTACTAAAATAAATGTGTCGAGAAAGACTTGTGTCGAGAATGACAATGTTACGCACAGTTGTTGTGCCTTTTACGCACGTTCATGTTATACAACTGTGGGTTAAATCAGCCTGTTGTATCGTGTATAGAAACAATTATTATGAACACTGTAGCTGCAATGCAGCACAGGCCAATACAACACACATGTAGAAAACATGATCTTTGTGAAGGCTAATGATTGCGTCAGAGCTGTGCCAACAGTATATGTATTTTTTAAAGATATTGAAAGTGCCTTTATTGGAGAGACAGAGCTGAAATGCGAGACAGAGGGGGTGACATGCGTAAATGGAGCTGGTTCGGACTCGAACCGGGTCTCTCCTCTGCACTATAGGGACTGAGGTTTACGGCGGCCAAAGATTGTGTTTTTCGGGGCTTATTAGTGTTATTTTATACCACTGTGTACTATAGTGTATTGAAAGGTGTTCCTGGTATTTTGTCCACACACTGTCAGTTTCCATTTCTAAATGGTAACCGTTTATGGTGCGTCCAAACGCGGCCCTCTAACACCCTTTTGTTCGCTCCAAACCCTCAGATATGACAGGCCCGGACGGGAAACGAGCGCGGACGGCGTACACGCGCTACCAGACGCTGGAGCTGGAGAAGGAGTTCCACTTCAACCGGTACCTCACGCGGCGGCGACGCATCGAGATCGCGCACGCGCTCTGCCTCACGGAGCGACAGATCAAGATCTGGTTCCAGAACCGGAGGATGAAATGGAAGAAGGACAACAAACTGAAAAGCATGAGCCTCGCCACCGCGGGCAGCGCCTTCCAACCGTAGAACTGAACCCATCAAAAATCCACACAACAGGGAAAAGAAGGACAGCAGGAAAACAGACAGAAAGTTGAAGACAAACATCACAAGAATCCATGGTGCGGAAGATGAAGAAACGTGTACAAACAGATTCCAAATCTAGATTTTAAAAACACTTCCTCACATTAACTTAGTACTGTACAGCTGCGCAGCACTTTTTATTTCTCCGGCATGTCGGTCTTTGGTGTTTTAACGCGTAAACATGACTGTGGTACTTGTAAAAAAAAAACACAAACGTAGTGTTCCTGTATGTTGTCGTTTATAAAATCTGTCCGGAGCAGAGGAGTCGAGATAAGGAAAGGATGAAGGATGCTACCTAATTTCTACTTACGTCCTACCTTACAACCTTGCTACCTACCTGTGTGTTATGTCTGAATATCGTTTTATGTGCGATGTTTAATATTTGAAAATGTGCTTCCTAGAGATGTTAGCATGTGAGCTCTTATTGTAAGTTGTTTACAGTCAATAACGTGTGCATAGCATTTAGTTTGAGTCTCTGTCAGTGAGTGCTCCTATTTTTACGAAGCAGTGTGTGTGTGTGTGTGCGTGTGTGTGTGTGTGTGTGTGTGTGTGTGTGTGTGTCCAAAAACTAACAATCCCTGTCTTGTATAGCTCTATTATTCAAAAAAGTGTAACTGTATATTATTTTTATCATTATTGTAATTATTGGACACATGTTTCTGAAAGGATGTATATAGATATATATTGAAATTTTTTAAATGTCCAGTTGGCTATTTGTATTTGCAGTATGCGTATGTATGCGTGCCTGCGTGTGTGAGTGAGTGTGTGTGCGCATGAAAGATAGAAGGCTACCGTCCTGTGCCTTACGGGACGGTAGCCTTTCTGCCAATCCGCCAATGAGCTTTTTGTATTTGTTTGTAACTTGGAGTAAAAAAAATCTACAATAAAGTTTCCCATATTCAAAGTAGCTGCTCTCCGTCCAAACTTCCGCACAAATGGCTCAACTTGCTTCAAAGACTTACTCCAGCCAACGTTTTTAGCGTTCTTTAAGTTCTGCGTAAAATCAAGAGAGCACATTTGCGCTTGTTGCCATTATAGATTTATGAAAATAATATATATTTCATGTGCAAATCTGTGTCCATCAGCCAAACTCTCAGATGTATTTATACTTCTATGTGGCTTAGAAATATCCCAAGATAGTGTTATTGGTCCTGCTTAGGCCAATGTGGTTTCTGGACCATTGGACGAATCCAGTTCTATCAGAAATTCACTTCCTTGTACTCTTCCGTGCATTTTTTGTATTCAATAGCAATCTCTTTTGAACATTTTGGTCTTGTGAAAATACCTTACATGGAAAACAGTTTTCTACTCCAGATGATTAAAGATGGAAAATAGAGAGTCGCTTAAAGACGCACCAAACATCCGTCCGGAGGCCTGTGGTCTGTTTCCCAGGCCCACATTTCTGAGGCGG